>NW_021620993.1:3603189-3691983 GCF_004785775.1 Grammomys surdaster | reverse complement strand
TATACACATATATGCACATGTATACATACATACACACATATACACATACATACACACACACATAGGCATGTATACATACATATGCACATGTATACACACATACACACACACCTTCCCGTGTTCCTGAGATATGGCGAGGTATATTGAATATGAGTTCTGGCTGCCTGGCTACATGCAATATGCTGTGTCAGGGGCTGTCCTCTACAGCAAGAAAGGACTTAGGTACCATGTGCCAGCTCTGTCAATGCCCGGTCCAAACATGAACATGGAGTTAAATGTGTGTTTCAGATCACTTCTGGTCCACAGGGAGTCCGTGGCCCAGCTGGTGGGAGATACAGAAGATGCTGAAGTTTCGGCCTGGTGTTAGCCAAGGTGAGACCCTGAAAAAATGCACAGTAGGGGGCCTGATCTCTTCTGAGTTATACAGCCTGACTCAGACTCTTAAAGCAACCCTGGGACTGAGGGTAAGGGTGTTACTAGCTCCCGTCAGTGACCATGGTGCTAAGGATTTCAGCTGCCAGCACCAGGCACTGCACTGTGAAGCCGCGTGTCATCCTGTATGGTTCACAGTGGATGCAAGGAGAGCATCTTGTGATCTGAATGCAACATCCAGTAAGCAGAAGCTGAGGCTACGAAGCACAAATCCTGGGGTCCAAGTCCTCGCAAAGCTCTTGTTATCTCCATCCCCCAGGCCTTCTTTCCTTCTGGCACATTCTTGGTCAGATGTTAAATCTCTGAGTTAAGTCTGGACCAAGATCAGATCTGAGCTCCTCAAACCCTCTACACTGCTAGAGGGAGCCACCAGACTGCTGTGCTCTCACTGGATCAGAGCAGCGGAAGGAGCCGGGCTGTCCCAAGTGTTCTCTCCAAGCTCAGAAGTGAGCCTGCCCTGCCAGAGCCATGGAGCCTGAGCTGATCTTAGATTACACACTGCTCTGGTCCACACTGGAGAAGAGAGGAGAGGAGAACCTGGATTTCCCTGAGGGCTTCCTTGAGCTGAGCAGGGAGGAGGCTCACTCTGAGGTGGAACAGGAACAAGGCCAGGGAGGGGGCTCAGCACTGTGGACTCACCCCTTAGGGGAAGATCTGGTGGAGAAGACAGACTGACAAAGAGAGCAGTGTAGAGAGAGCCAGCCCAGAAAAGGCATCCAGGAGGCTGGTACCATCCCACATCTCATGTAGTCCAGCAAGAGTCAGCACTGAAAGCAGGATACAGCTTAAAAGGTTTCAGAGGAATCCACAGGCAGGGGCTGAGGCTAGTGGCAGAGAGATGATTAGGAGCTGGAGGTTCCCTTGTGACACAGTCCAAGGAGATCCAAAGAACTGGGACCCACAGTAGCTATCACACAGTGGCTTATGTGCGGCTCTAGGTCTGGACCTTGGCACAGGTCTCCTGCTGTCTGGGTCCTATGGGGATAACGTTTGATGAGGCACCTGGGGCTGAGGGAGTCTTAGCTCACTTGTGTGGACTCTTGGAAGGTTTTTTTTTTTTTACCTCCCCCCACCTGGCCTCTCTCTTTCCCATGTAAATCATAAGACAGCAGCTCTTTATGCTTCCCCGGGGGTGGGGGGAGGGGGAAAGGTCTGCCAGGACATATGTATGCAAGGTTCCACACAGCAGCCTGCTTGATGATGGAGTCCTACAGGACACGTCCCTTTCCTGCCACCACTGGCTCTTTTGCAAAAGCACAGGCACTGGCTCTTGGTGATAAAGGTAGCTTCCCAGATGCAGGGCTATAGTTTGATCCCCATCTCCCCAACCTTGTAAGGCTGGCAGGTGGCTTCTCATGAGCCTTGGGGGAGGGAGGGGAATGACTGGAGGAAGACCAATGAGCCCCAGGGAGGGCTCAGTGGTGGGCAGGGAGCCTGGAAATCAGCATTCCCCCATACCATCCATTCAACAGGCGTTTTCTTGGTGACAGTGCATATGGGAGATTTTAGCATTCAATTCAACACAGACACTTTGTATAAGATGACAATCCACATAAATTTTTAATACAAAACATGATACTTAAAAGCAGTTTCTTGCTAGGCAACCCCTCCAGACCAGACCTTCCCGCTTCCTCCATGTTCTATCGCTCTCGGGGCCCATTCAGAGATGAGTTTGTCACCTAAAGCCTGTGTGGGAACCACAGCGACTCGGAGGATCAAGTCACGGGCCAGAGTTATGTCTGAGGTGGCAGAACGCCATGCCCAGGGCCGCACTCTGATTATACCGCAGGCGAGACAAAAATCAAAGCGAGCTCATTCTGAAGATAACTCACAAAGCCATCTCCTAAGAAGTCATAAAGAGCCGCTCGGACTGTAATTGTTACTAAATGGTCTCCTAATCGGATTCCCGCTTTCCAGCAAAGCTGTCCATTACCCAACAACAGGGAGCGGTTCACACAGGTGTCCTGTGGGAGAGGGCTGTACCATCCCATGTCACAGTCACCTGGGGGGAGGGGCAGGTGTGACATTTGCCTTCAACTCTCTTTTTAATCCTCTCACATACAGATTGCATGGGCTCCAGGTTCTCAGGCCCCACTGGACTCTCAAAGGTTCTAGAAGGGTACAATTCTCCATGCAGCTTTCTAGACCCAGCAAAGGATGGGGTCACAGTAGGTCCTCAGCCTGTATCTGGCTTGGGAAAAGCATTCTGTCTCAGTACCAGGCTTCAGCCTGCTGTACAGTCAGATCTTTGCCTGGATCCATGAGTGGACACCTGGAGCCTGTCTGGGAGGAACATGAAGACCCAGCTGCCTCCTGCAAAGGACATGGACAGCTGAGGTAGACACACAGCAAAGTTGGGATGGCTTCCCCAGGGACTGTTCTGCCCGTGGGGTTTCTGAGAGAAGGCCAGCAGAGACTGGGATGACAGAACTAAGTGGTGCTTTGTGCAGTCTCCAGTTTACACTCCTCATTTACACATAGGGGAAACAAGGCCCAGAGTGGAAACAGGATTCGCCAGATAGCACAAGCAGGCAGCCAGCAGTCTGAGTCTGGAATATGGTAAAGAACTGCCATTTCCCTGCCTCTGGCAACATGTAGGTGAGCTGAGCAGGACTGGGCTGGGTTTGCATGGACACAGGGAGCCCAGGGAGCCAGGAAGTATTCAAGCCGCCTCTCCCTAGCAGGGCTAGTTTGTCCCATTTTGAAACTGCAAATGCCTCACTGTCTCATCTCCTATCCCAGGGATCTGCAGAGGAAGCCAGTATCCTGAATGGGAACGAGTTTGCATCGAAGGTCCTTTCCAGAACTCTCTACTGAGCCCATATCCTGGGCTGCCACCAAGGCTCAGAGGGGTCAAGGCAGTGGCCCCAGTCGCTTCTGCCATACACGCCGTCACAGCTGCAGCAGGAAGGACCCACAGCAGGCAGGGAGGCAAAGGGTCTGCCCTGTTTCTCCCATGCACTCAGGGTTTCCAGTAAGCAGATGCCTCCTAGCTGCTCTGAGCACAGACAATGTCCTGCCTCCTTAGCATAGACTGAGGAGAAGCTAGTTTCAGACCCAGGTCTCCTTCTATGAGGTGTGTGATGAAGGGACTCTCACTTTTCCCTCCAGTTTTCTGTCCTGGAAAACGGATGGCAACGCCTCATGCCTGGACAGTTGTAGGTGGAGTGAGGTTTGCCTGTGTAAGGCATCAGGGAGGGGTCTAGGGAGAGGCAGGGACAGCTAAAGCCAAACCACCCTCCTCCTCCCTACCTACCAAAGCCCCAAGGCCAGGAGCCCTGGTCCTCTGCAGAAGCCCTCCTGCCTCTCTTCCCATTCTGCCCAGGAGGAAGATTTTACAGTAGCAGAAGTCAAGGAGAGAATATAAAACCTGATGACCTGCTTTAGCAGGCAAGAGGGGATCCCATTGAAAGGCTGTGAAGGGGGCTGGAGTTAAGAGTACTGGCTGCCCTTGCGGAAGACCTGAGTTCAGTTCTAAGCCCTCACATGGTGGCTCCTAACCACCTGCAACTCCAGTTCCAAGGAATCTGATGTCCTTTTCCAGCCTCCATGGGCACCAGGTATACACATGGTACACATACATTCACACAGGCAAAAACTCGTACACATAAAAAATAAGAATAAAAAATAAACCTTAAGAAAAGCAGGCTGCTGAGTTAGACTGCAGCTCAGTGAGCATTCTGTAGACACCTGTCCCCCAACCTGGCTGACCTGCAGTGGGACCTGCTCAGTCTGGCTCCACTGCCCCACTGAGCCCCTGGACCTTGGCCAGTACTACAGCTTCCAGAGTGCATGGTGCCCTCAGCAGGAATACCATCCAGTGTTCCCACACCCTCTGTGGGATATCTCAGGCTCTACCAGGGCTGCACCTCTGGGGTTGGCTCTTGGCAGAAATGTTGTTCCCCCTCCTTTGCCCGTAACCAACCAAACAGAAGCAAAGGCACACCTACATGATTAACAGGTTACCTTCTAAGCGACATTTCTTTAGGTTTTAGAACCTGAAATATCTGGTGACCTGCAGGCAGCAGCAGGAGTAATGGCTTCCTTACGCCTTAATTCTATAATTCTGTGAATCCGCTAACACAAAGCACCCAAGCATTATGCTTAACTTGCTGGAATGTTTATGACTGGCCCCAGGAGGCCAGGGTAAATGACAAAGTCTGATGTGTGTGTGTGTGTGTGTGTGTGTTTGTGCGTGTGCGTGGTGTGTTAGGTGTGTATTATGTTGGGTGTGTGTGCATGGTGTGTGTGTCACTGTGTATGTGGTATGTGTGGTGTGTGTGTTATTGTGTATATGTTGTGTGTTAGGTGTGTATATGTTGTGTGTTAGGTGTGTATGTGGGGTGTGTGTGTGTGGTGTGTGGTTGTTTTGTACATGTTGTATGTGTGTTAGGTGTGTATGGTATGTGTATGTGTGTATGTATATGTGTGTATTGGAGGTGGGAACAGCATGACAGGGATGTGATGGTGAAGGCATCACCCAGTATGCATTCTTCATGCCCAGTTCCCCATGCCTCTCCTCCCCTCCTTATAAAAGCTGGCTCACCTGAATCCTCCAACATGGAAATCTGAGAGCATCCTGTCTCCTCAAGGCAAGGTCTCCAATAAACTCCATTTCTGTGTCATCTTATCTGTGAGCACAGGCCTTCAAGCTGTGAACAGCTGGGCCTGTGTCCTGTAACAAGCTGCTAGGATTTCTCTTTGCCACTACCCAAGTACCTCTGGGGCTCGGGTGCTGATCAGGAGCACTGTGCAGGGCTCACTAGTCTCTGTGAGATGTGGGCTACATCCCATTTTTCCTACTGGGAAACCAAGGCACAGAGAAGTAAACCAGGATTTGAATTCTGCTCTGTCTGAGTCCTGTCCTGTGACCTTGGGACTGCTTCTCTAGACTGAGTGCAACATGCAGGTTGTTCTCCTGACTTCATGCTGGGGTCTCCTGCCTTCAGGACTCTGAGGCGGATGGAACCAGTTGGCTGACTCTCCTCCCTGCCTGCCAGCTGGATGTTGCCTTGGGGACAGAAGATGGATATGCCCTAGATAAGCAAGCGGGGTCTCCTCCAAGGACCCAACTGATAATTTCAAATACACTCATCAAAATTAACCAAAGCAACAAGAGCTGAGGGGCACTACCTCACACCAGACCACTGTCCCACTGCAGGACCAGATCAGCGATACAGGTAGCCATGGTGAGCAAGATCCCAAGGCTGGACACCCTGGCCCCGCACATCATACATACCTTTCTTTTGTTAGCTGGGCAGATATAGAAGTTGTCGATGACAGTGGTGACACCAGGCTGGAGATTAAGCTTCGTGTAGGTTGTCCCAAAATCTGAGGACCTATGGGAACAGAGACAACTGTCAGCACATGCCCTCCAGGGGTAGGCTTTGCAGCACCATGCTGTGCCAGTGATGGTAGAGCTGAGAACTGGGTCCAGTGCTGTCCTCTCCCTCCTTCCAGGGGGAGCATGTTTCTGCCCCAAGTGCAGGTAGGAGCCCAGGTTCCCTTGCGGACAGCAGGTTTGCTAAGGTTTACATTATGGTCTAAGTCTGGAGGGAGGACTACAAGTCAGAACTGCTTGTTTGTTGTTTGTTTGTTGGAGACAGTTTCTCTGTATAGCCTGGATGTCCTGGAACTCACTCTATAGACCAGGCTGGCCTCAAACTTTGAGATCAGCCTGCCTTTGCCTTACAAATGCTGGGCTTAAAGGTGTATAGCACCAACCCATCTCAGACGTCAGAGTTTACTGATCCTTCCCCAAACCCTGAAGATCTATGCTGTTTTGTCCATTTCACAGATGAGCAGTAGGCACCTAGGGGACAGTGGCCACTCAGCTGACGAGCAGCAGACTTAGGGTTCAAATGCTGCCCCATCTGATGCCAGGTCACAGCGGGTTCCGCATGGCCACTGACTGAGCTGAGACCCCTCTGCTCTGTTCTGCTCATCCATTGCCTTCTCTGAATGTTCCGTTCCTCCGGGAGTATCCAGGCCCAGGCTGACCCCTACCATGAGCACAAGACCACAGGAAAACAGAGGAAAGCTTTGTGCCTGCTGAGAATCAGACTCCAGGATCCCTGCCACCAGGAGCTGGTCCTGTGAGCTCACGAAGGTAGAACAAGCCAGTAACTCTACACGACCTCCATTAAGTCCCTCCTGGCTCTTTTCCTCATTATTAAAGTGAGCAGGCAGAAAGTACCAATCATAGCTCTCTGAGCCCTGAAGCCCTCAGGCCACCAAAACCAAGAAGGAGAGACACGCTAGGGTCTGTGCTCTGATCCATTGGCACATCAAACCATGGAACTGCCTCTACATTGGTGTGTAAGTCACAATGGCTTCCCATGATGGCTCATTAAAACACATGGGAACTTGGGTTGGAGAGATGGCTCAGCAGTTAAGAGCACTTGCTGCTCTTCCCAAGGACCTGAGTTTGGTTTCCAGCTCCCCAGCTCTAGCTCCAGGGAATCCAAAGCCTGTGTACTCTTTGGGCAACTGTACTCATGGGCACATACCCATATGGAGATACAGACCTACACACAAGTAAAACACAATACAGATAGGGGCTGGAGAGATGACTCAGTGGTTAAGAGCATTGGCTGCTCTTCCAAAGGACCCAGGTTCAATTCCTAGCACCCACAAGGCCATTCATAATTATCTGTAATTTCAGTTCCTGGGGTCCTGATATCCTCACACAGAAAGAGAACACCAGTGTACACAAAGTAAATTTTAAAATGATAAAAACACATCTAAAATATGTGGGAACTGCAGACTATGCCAAGTGCATGGGGGAGTCAGGCTAGATGGGGCCCTAGCTGTAGTCAATGTTTCTGCCTAAGATCTCAGCATCATGTGGTACCTGGACTTGAACCCTGGCTGCGATACTGCCTGCCACCTGTACTTGCTGTGTGCCTCAGTAGCATCTTCCCTTCTCTGGGCCTACAGAGAGGCTGGAGGAGGCCAAAGTTTCTTGCTCTGGGCCTGAAATGAGGCCATGACACCTTAGTGTAAACACTCCACCCCATAGGGTCTGACGATCCCCTTCCCCAGTCTGTGCTCACTGTTCTGCAGGGCTAGCTCCTCCCTGGATCTTGAGGTGAAGCAGTTCCAGGAAGATGGCTGAATTTACTATCACTGGGCTTGGTGGCCACACCAAGATCCTTTATAAACATCAGGATCACAAGGTCCCTCAGGCCAAGACAAAAGACAGTCCCCTCCCCATCTTTGGACTCTCAGGATTGCCCCCACAGGGGTATGATCCCTGGGGACCATCTGGCTACTTCAGGCTTCCCTGGGAAGACTGGAGCAAGAGAACAAAGATGACACCATGATCATGCTGTCTAATCAGGGCATATTTGCTTTCCAAACCGCAGAGAATTGATTTTCATTGGTAAGGGGGAAGTGAGAGGCCCCATTAGCAGAAATCGATCCACACGCCCCAGAGCCCTGTAGAAACAATGGTTGTTTATAAGCTCAGTGCCCATAGCCTAATGCAGATGGATCTCTGGCTGCCCTTTCCTGATCCTGATCCCGAGACCTGATCCTGTTCCGTAGCCCCTCGCAGCCTACCCCTTCCCTCCTGCTCCTCTCTGCCTCAGCCCCAGACCACCTGCTCCAGCTTCTTCCCCATCCTCTTCACTACAGGAGCTGCCCACAGCTAGGAACTCAGCAGCACCCATGGGTGTGGGGTAGCCACAGGGAGCAGCACCCAGTGAGTGCTCCTGTGGTCTAGGACACCTATTAAGGAAGGGAGACAGGCAGCTGCTAAGGAAGGTAACAAAATGCTATCACACCAGAGGAGGAATAGCAATGCAGGCACCAGGGGACCCAGAGGTGGTGGGATCTCTGGGTCACAGACATTCAGGGACAAAGAGATATGCACAGGGACCCAAAGCAAGAAGGGATAGACTTCTAGGGAAAGGTACCTGCCCCTGGTTGACCAGTATCTTTAAAAACACATCAGCCAAGAACATTAGTGAAATATAGCTCTCAGATGTCATCAGGATAAGGGAAGGCCACACTGGAGGGGCCATGCAAGGATAGAGACCACTGCTAGAGAGGGCTTCAGCCCCAGGAGCTGAAGAGAATGGAAATAGATTCTCCGTCAGCTCCGCCAAAGGAACTAGCCCCCAAGATGCCACCTTCTCTCAGGGCTAGGACTTCAAGAACAGCAGAAGGCTCGTTTTCAATTCCTTAACATCATGCAGTTGCCACAGGACACAGATGGGGCATTCCAAAGAGAGAAGGGGGGAGCAAAGACGCAAAGTCAGAGACACACATATAGGGGAGAGAGATACAGACAGACAGACAGACAGACAGGGGACTATAAGGAAGAGACAGAGATAGAAACAGACTGAGAAAGAAGATACACTGAGACACAGACTGGGGAGGGACAGGCTGAGACAGAGATAAAGGGGGAAGTAGGTCAGAAAGAATAATAAAGAGGTGGTAGGGGACAAGAGGGCAGCATTGCAGATGAAGGTCCATGGGATCCTGTGGGACATTAACAAGGATGCCCACAGTGCCCAGCTGCCCCTCAGAACCCAACTGCCTTGCACCTCATCTCACCAGCCTGACCTGCTGACTCTCCCAGTCACCACAATTCATCCAGCCCCTTCCCTCCCCCACCAGGACCTTCCCGGTCCACATGCCTTGAGGTGCTCCTGGGCAGGGTAAAGACTCAGAGTGGGGGGAGGGGCACAATGTGAGGGCCCTGAGGCTGACATAACAACCTCTCACATCACAATTCTTAAAAGTCGGTAAGCTCAGAAAGCTCAGAGAAGTCAGAATTGGGGATTCTAGGAACTAAAACAGATGTGTTGATCTCTTCTGGAAGCTGAGAAACAGTCTATGGCCTTGCCTCCAGAGCAGTGGCTTTCAACCTGTGAGTCATGACCCCTCTGGGGGCTGAACAACCATTTCACAGGGGTCACCTAAGACCACTGGAACACACAGATGTTTACATTTTGATTCATGACAGTAGTAAAATTACAGGTATGAAATAGCAACAAAATACCTTTAGTGCTAGGTCACCACAAGGATGGCAGTATTAGGACAGTTGAGAACCACTGATCTACTGGGCTTGTGGCCTGCATCTGTTTCTGAAGCCCATTCCCCAGTTCTGTGTGTATCATACCACTCACTGCTTCTGAACAAAATTCCTCCTTTCCTGGTCCCAGTGAGTACCCAGGACTCAAAAGACAATCCCCAAGAGTCACCCTCGGCAGTGCTCAATCCCACATGCCAAGCCCCTTCCTCCGAGAGAGGAAGCACCTGTGTAGGTTCCAGGGTTAGGAGGTAACAGCATGAATGACAGCACTGCTCTGTCCCAAAGTGGGCACTTTTGTACCTGGTCTGCAGGACATGTAGGCATATGATGGGTTCAGTACATGGTGGCTGATGGGCTGGAGTGGCAGGGGACAGTCAGGTCTGGACAAACAAGAACAGCACAGGGGAGGGGTAGAGAGGGCTGGTCCCGCTTTACAGTACCACAGCCACGGCAGCTTGAGTCCATAGCACTTGGAATGTGTGGCCCATCTGGCCCAAAGCAGAAAAACTGTAAAACACTGATTTCAAAGGCTTCGGGCCCAGAAAGAATGTAAAATACCTCATTGTCAGTTTTATGTAGATTACATATTGACATACTAATATTCTGGATATACTGAGTTAATTAAAATCATTACTAAAATTAATTTCACCTGCTCCTAGTTTTAGTTAATAGACTTCATTTTATTGCAGTTTCCAGATAACTACAAAACGGTGAGGTAAGCTCAGAATACCCACACCCCTGGCTCTATACACAGTTTCTCTCTGCCACTACACTCCCTCCCTCAAAGGTTACATTTGTCCCAAGGATGAGTCAACAAACACACCATTGTCACAGAGCCCATAACTCTGATGAGGGCCCGCTGACCCAATAGACTTAATATGACAGGCATCCGCCACTGTGACATCAAGCAAAATGGAGTCCCTTCATTGCCCTAAACACCCTCTAGGCCCAGCCTGCTACCCACCAGACCTCTAGCCGTGGGCAGCACTGATCTTATCATTGTTGCCAGCTTTGCATCTTCTAGAATGTTCTGTGGTAACAGTCCCTCAGCAGGAGCCTTCCTTCTTTCTCTCATCCACATGCTTAGGTCTCCTCTGTATCACAGTCACAACTGTCCTTTGTCTTTGTACTGTGACCAACAGTGTTTGCATAAGTCCCATGGCCCCTATTCCTAACATGCTGGGTCAGGACTCCAGGTGTGGACATAGATGAGATCAGGGGTGGCCCCAAGGAAGGGGCAGGGTCCATGTGGGCAAAGTCCTCACCTGGAAAGCTCTGTCCCAGTAGGTCAGCTAAGTGGTCATGTGAAGTCCCCTTAGAGAGCCTGGTTGTAGTATGCACAGCAATACATAGGGTTTGTCACTGCCACTAGGCTGCTCTGTCAGGAGGGTCACTGTGGCTACAGTTAGAATCAGGAGTTCAGACTGTAGCGGCGGGGCCTGTTCTCAGGTCGGACCGGAAAAATGGTGTATGGGAAGAGCTGGAGGGAACGTAGGTGACATGGAGGCCATGTGACACTGATCAGAAATGTGCTTCTTAAGAAATCCAAAGCCGAGCTGGAAGTCAGGACAGCCCTTGCTGTGGATAGAGCCTGGCTGGAGATGGGATTAAGTTGGGAGTGCTCCAGGGACTGTGTCGCCTCCTTCTGACCCTCTTTCACCTTCTCCTCACCCACCCATCCTGGGGAGGAGTCCCCCCCTGGGTTTGGTGTCCACTGCTTTGAGCTGCCGGGGCTCTGGGCTGCCAACTAGAGAATCAAAATCACTCTCCTCTGAGACACTGAGGACTAGAGTCAGCAGCCTCTGAGGTCCTTATCATCGCAAAACCTGTGACCGATGTCCTTACCCTGCAGGTACCCTGCACCTTTCAGTAACTGTCATCTGGTCTCAGCCCTAGATCCCTAGCAAAAGCATTGGTTGAATGGGTCCTCATAAAAAAGTTATGGGGGAATCTGGGCCTGGCTGTGCCTTCCCAGTCAGTAGTTATACACATGCCCACCTGCCATCATCAGCCCCATGGGCACCTGCTTCTCAAGCAAACAGACACCCAACAGCGGTGACAGGTGTACAACAGAGATTCACTCCGAGGAGCTCAAGGGACCAATGAGAAAGACTTGGGTGGGGTGTCTCAGAAGAAGACAAAACACGAGTAAAAGGGTTCTTTGGAACACACTGGTTCCTCCTAAGGACAGGCTGCTGGGACAGAG
This sequence comes from Grammomys surdaster, assembly GCF_004785775.1. Lineage (NCBI taxonomy): Eukaryota > Metazoa > Chordata > Mammalia > Rodentia > Muridae > Grammomys > Grammomys surdaster. Next base: position 3,680,302 of record NW_021620993.1, on the reverse strand, counting down.
GTCACCTGAGAGATGATGGACCCTGCCCCTCTGCAGGGCAGGAGGCCTCATCCCAGAAAAATCTGGTCTGGCTCTCACTTGGTCTGTGGGAGATTGAGATACTCAGGAACAGTGGAGTGACCACTTGTCAGTTGGTCCACAGTATCAGGAGGTGGAGAAGATGAGACTGAAAGTGTACAGGGATTGTCACATTTCCCCAACAAGGTAACACAGCAGCCTCACCTGGTGTCTTGCAGAGTCCGTGTAGCACAGGAAGAGAGTGGCCTTGAACTCCTGATTCTAACTCTAACCCTGTATTTTCAAAGCTACACAAACTGCAGGAGTCAAGCAACCCAGGCCATTCCAGCTCTGGGAAGTAGGGGAAAAATGGGTAGGAAGAAGAGTGAGGATGGACAGGGAAGATGAGTTAGGTTCTCCTTGATGCCTCAGAACCACCTCAAACTGGGGGCTTCAATATCAGTGATCAAGCTTGCCCAGCCCCAGATCCAAGTCTAGGGCCTGGAACCTTCATCCGCAGTGCCTGGGGGCTCCAGGTCTCCTTGGCTTGTGGCTGTATCACTCTAGTACCTTCCTCGGTCTTCACAGGAGATTTGGACCCTAAGTCCAGAGCTGCATAAAGACCCGGTGATGGTAAGGCTCTATTGTGGGGTTTGGAACACGTCTGTTCATTCACACAGGCAGCTGTAGTTATCGGGCACGGCCTGTTAACCCAGGTGACTCCCAATTAGACGCTCATGGCACCTGACTCCTGATTACACCTTCTACTTTTCGTTGATGATTCAGGGACAGGCAGAGAGTAGACAGCAATGGGATACCCAACAGGCCTGTGGCTTCACCAACCCCCAGGCAGCCATTCATGCTGAGGAAAAGGCACAAAGCACAGAAAAGCCCAGGACCCAAGAACAAGGAGCCCCTTGCTGGGACCACTGAAGGGCCCAGGGAACATGCAGTCATGGGGTAATGTTGCCTCTGGGAGGACAACCTGCTGGCTCAGGTCTGCTGGAAGCAGCCAGGGGTCAGCGGTGATCGAGAATGTGTCAGTTGCCACAGAGCAAAGGCCTTAGCAGGAGTAGCACTGGGCTCAGCTCTGCCCCAGGCCAGGGTGAGCAGGACAGATGCTGGGGGCCAAAGTGGGGAGATGCCACAGCTTGTCCATTGGGAACTCACCTTCTCTACTGGCTGGAATGGTCTCTCAGGGGACCCTGAATGCAGGCAAGGAAATGGAGGCATTTACCGCCTCAGATAAGCCTTGGAATTAGCATACAGCCTGCCTCAGTGCCCAGCAAGCAGTCCGGGCAGGTCCATGGTGGAACCCTCCAGCTAGCACTGGGCTGAAGACTATCCCCTTGCAAAAGGCTGCCAGATTCAGTCACAACAAGCTCACCAAGATTATCTAAAGGTCTACCAGCCAAGCACCCAACTGACAACCAATGCTTGTCAGCCACCTTTTCTGATGCTCTGGGTATCAGACCTGAAGGCTGTGTGACCTTAGGCTAGCAGGTTTCCCTCTCTGGGCAGGTTTGCCATGCAAAAGTGAGTTTTTGTCCATGCACCAGCCTTGATACTAAGGAAGGATGGGAAGGAGGAAGGAGAGAGCAGGGAGGGGACAGTAGCACTCAAGAAGCATCTCCTGCCCCACAACAGGGCACACTCTTAGGAGACTTCCTAGCTTTCAGGATCCAAACTGTCCAACTATTTTCCCTGCAGGGCCAAGTGAGACCATTCTAATTTTCACTCATTTAAATTAAAAAATTAAAAACCTAGAGTCTAAAACCAGGCTAGTAGACGCACGGAAGGCGAGCACAGTCGGAAAATTGCTATTTGCGAATTGACTGCTTAATTGCCGAGTGTTTGCACACATTCTCTTTTAAAAATGATTTCATTAAGCCATTTTCATATTCTATAATTATTTCACTGGTGGGCCACATTCTCCCCCTCCGCCCACCATGAGGCCCTGCTTGCACACTCAGCTCCCATTGCTAACCTGGAAAGCATGCACAGGTATGAGAAGCTTATGCATCCACCAGGCAGGCATCCCCCGGCCCTCCCATTGAGGCCACCTGCAAGTCCCGTCCCAGGGCAGGGCCTGCACTTGTGGAGGTCATGGAGTTTATGTGTGTGGAGAGGGACCAGGACAGGTGCTCACGTCCATCCTGAAAACAGAGGATGAATGTAGAGGTGGCATCCAAAAGAAACCAATGCTGCCCAGGGCCACCTTGCTGCCACTCAGAGGACTGCCCTCTGACACTGCACTGTCCCTGTGACCGTGTGCACCTTATGCCCTGTGATATTCAAGAGTCTACATCTGACACCCTGCAGGGCACCTCCAGTTGCCCCTCTCCACTCTGGAGACAAGCACCAACAAGCGCTTTGTTTATAGGGAAACTGAGGCCGAGTCGGGGAGATATGGGGACCTACCACCAAGAGTAGGCTTGAACATGGGCTCTGAGCAGAGGTGATGCATGTTGGAGATGTGGAGAAGCCTGTCCTGAGATGACAGGAAGTGTGATGTGACAATAGGAACAGATGAGATACCAACAGTCACACAGACCACAGGCTGCACGAGGCCCGGAGGTTCTATAAGACCTGCCATTACCCTGACTTCCTAACCAGCCCTCCCAGGATCAGTTATGGACAGAGAATCACCACTCTAGGGTACATATTAAGGACAATGGTGTCATTCAGGAAAATTCTGGAATGTGGCTTGAGAGTCTGAGTGTAAAATAAGGAACAGAGTGTTGGCCAGTGAGGTGAGCTGCATGAACGGGTGCAGGAAGAATGGGCCAGGCAGGTCATCAAACAGATCTCTTTCTGCTCATGATGAACTATGGTCCCCAAAACCCAATCCTAAATTAAAAACATCGTAAGTAAAAAAAATTCACATAGATTCCAGCCTGCCTAACGCACCAGAATATGTGAGCAGAGGCCAGGTTACTTCAGGTGTGCTCAGCGCACTCCTGCTAATGTTCAATGGCAAAATCATCTACATAGCCTGTGCTGTGAGGAAGCGTTGACTGTTTTATATAACATGTTGAGTACATAGATTCAGAACATCCAGCCCTGCAGCCTGTGTGTTTCCCCTCTCTGCTGCCCAGCGTTGTCAGAAAGGCTCTTACATATGGCCAGCCTGGAAAAGATCAAAGCTTGCAATGTGGTTTCTACAGAGTGCCTCTGGCTTTTGCAACATCATGAAGTGAAAACAAAACCAAGCCAAAGCAACACCAACAAAGAAAAGTCCATCAGACTCTCCTGATGTGAAGGACATCTGGATTCTGAGAAACAGAACAGAGCCTCCCTATACCCCATACCCCTGCCATGCTGGACCTGTGCAACAGACCGAAGGTAACCTCAGGGGCACCCAACATAGCTGGAACATGGTTATGGCTGCCTGTGAGCAGATAAGGAAACTGAGGCACGGGGAACTTGATGGCCTAAGGTAGAGCAACCTCAGGAGCCAGGTACCAGCTTCAGGTTTGTCCTATCAACTTGGGACTGAGACATGGCATGCCCCATCCCCCAGACCCCCAGAGCCTTCCCAATGCCACCTCTCTCCCCAGCCGTGTCTGCAGACCCATCCTAGTACCTGCTAATGTACTAGCAACGGATCAGTGGACACTTTGACATGGGGGCAACATGTCATCACCTAGGAGAGTTATCGTGGGTTCAGGAACCTTTCTTACCCAGCACTGACCCTCAGGCAGCTCAGCCATGGGCTGGAGAGAGGAAGTAGGGGACACCGGAGGCTCCAGGTTTCTTAGGTCTGAACACCGAAAGTGCAGATTCCATCTTGTGGGGCTGATCCTCTGACCAGACTACACACTTGTTTGGCCTCTGCTACATCTGCAATGGCCCTGCGTGCTGAATACTGTGAGATTTGCTGGCAGACGGTTCTGGAATGAAGTGGGCTGTGCTGACCAACCCCACACATTCCTCTAAACCCTTGCCTGCAGTCCAACTAGCACCCAGAAATGGAAATGTTGTTGTGAACTTGGCCCAGATAATCTGGTTTCTGGCCTTGGCACCTCCTTTACTCTGAGAATTCAATCCTTTGCAAGAAACCCTTCCACAGACTTCCTGGGCGTATCCCATGCTGAGGCCTTGTGCTGGAGTGGTGGGCAAAGAGGTATTCAGTGCCCCTGGGTGTGACTTCACATTGTGGGAAGATCTCAGTGCCTACTACTATTGTCCAGGCCCCTCCTCTTCCAGGCAGCCCCCAGCCCTCCTCACAGATAGCACTGAAAGGGTTAAATTTGGCCAGGCAGGAGCCTCAAGGACCCTCTGTACAGTGAAGTCAACTGCTATTTTGCCAGACATGTTCCTGCCTACAGGGCCACACATGTACAAGAAGGGACCAGAGAACAGAACCTCAGAATTCCAGTGAGGTGTGGGGGCCACCTGAAAGCCTAGGGAAAATATAGGGGTCTCTCAATATCCCGGAGGAAGGAAAGAAGGTTTACCAGAACCTGGAGAAAGTGTGGGTATTTCCTAGGGCCCAAGGATGGTATTACCTGAGCATATAGTGAAACCTCAGGTCTAGAGGGGACCTGGGACTTGGGGACCTGGCCAAAGAGTTACAAAGAGCTGAGAGAAAGGGGATTGGTCAGGAATATGGGTGGACATTTCTCACAGGTTCCAATGAGGATGGTCCCGGAGACTTATGAGGCAGGCTATCTGCTCCAGGAAAGCAGCAAGGAAGGGACAAGAGCAGATCTGTAGGCAGGAAACAATCCACTGAGGTAGGACACACCAAGGACAGCTGCACAGACACTTGAGAACACAGTAGGCAGAGCGTCAAAGGTGCCAACATGCTGAGACCTTTCAGACAATGGTCCCTTCTCCAGCCCCTCTGTGACTGAAGACCTGCAGGCTGCTCTTCCCATGCAGATCAGGAGGCAAATGGGAGGTGGCATCACTTGCTTGGTCACCAAGGATGGAGTTAGACTGTGAGGAGAAAGGATCTGAGCTCCCCGTGGTGTTCCACAGGTTTTACATCACATGGATGGGACTTCTACAAAAGCTCTGCCCCACCTGGCAGTCTTCAGAACTTTCTTGTCAGCCTCCAGGCCAAAGGAGGCCCCTGTCCCTGGGATCACCTGCTTCTCTTCCTGGCACAGACATTGCTGCTACTACTCCGGGCACATGGCTGTCATCCTGCAGTGGTGGTACTACTTTCACAGCTGGGCGTGCCTCCAGGAACCCAGGCTGTGACCATGCCACCTTCCAGTCCACAGAAGGGGCAAAGCCCCCAATGCCAAAGTCACTAACTGTTGTAGATTCTCAAAGCAGGGCTGTCAGCGACCCTAGTGATGATGTTGGCAGCCTTTGTGGCCAGGTAGGATGGTCTCCATCGATTCTGATCTGGTAGGATGGAAAATATAGAGTACTTATCCCCCCAGGTTTGCTGGGCAGGGCCACACCAGTAGCTCCTAGGAAGGGTCAGGCTTGTCATTGCCTGACAGAGGACAGCAAACATGTTCTTTCTGAAGAGTACCACAACATGGAAGAAGCAAGCAAGCATAGGCCATAGGCTCCTAGGCCCAGAACTTCATCCCTACCTCACACGGCCCCCAAAGGAGACAGCGTTGGGGACCAGCACCTCCTGGGAGGAGAAAACAGTGAGGAAAACAGGGAGTTGGAACACTGAGGGAAGGCTGTGGCTCTGAGTACAAGTTTTCCCTTCAAGGTCCAGCTGTGGAGGCACAGATGAGCGTGGCCTTTTTCACTCAAGGGGACAGTCATTTTCCTGCAGAGTGCTGTCTGCAAACATTCCTGGATTCCTGAGAGGCCCACAGCCTGTCAGCACCCACAGCCTGAAAAGAGCAGCTCACTTCCCGGAGGACAGCAAGCACCCCAGAGCTGTGTCTCACTCCCACAGAGGCCACAGTGACCCTGGGCAGCTTGCTCACTCAGCTTGCTGGTCTTCAGGGGTCTCTGCTCTGAAATGAGGGGAACCACACCTCCCCCAGAATCACCAAGAGGACCAAGTGAAGTGAGCCTCCCATCAGTGACTGCCCAGGGTGCACTTCTCCCCTGTGTGGAGGATTGTCTCCATTGTTAACTGACATAGAAGGGCTAAGCCCACTGTGGGTGGCACCATTCCATACATAGATGGTCCTGGGCTATGTAGAAAGCTAACCAAGCATGGGTCTATGGGCAAACCAGAAGACAAGCCCCATAAGCAGCATTCCTCCATGGCTTCTGCTTCAAGTTCCTGTCCTGACTTCAACCTGTTAGAAATGAGATTGCAACCTGTACACTGAAATAACCTACTTTCTCTCATAAGTTGCTTTGATCATGGTGTTTATCATGGCAACAGAATGAAACTGGCATGTTCTTCCCAGGGAGGTAACAAAGAACAGAGTCTGGAATACATGGAGGGTTAGTGGGTCCCTGTAGGTATCCAGGCAGAAGGCCAGCACCTATAAAGACTGTGAAGTGGGACTGTACTCCCCAGTTGCCTCTCCTGGGTATGCTACTGATGGAACAGGGCACACATGCCTGGTGGCATCACCCTCTAGGGTCTAGGCATCTAGACTAGGCACACTCCATGTTTTTTTATGTATTATGTGAGTACACTGTAGTTTTCTTCAGACACACCAGAAGAGGACATCAGATCCCATTACAGATGGTTGTGAGCCACCATGTGGTTGCTGGGAATTGAACTCAGGGCTTCCGGAAGAGCAGCCAATGCTCTCAACCTCTGAGCCATCTCTCCAGCCCCCACACTCCATGTTTTAACTTCAGTTGGTCTGCTAGGAATAGGAGGTCACATGTCCTCCTAGAACAGTCAGCCAGAATGACACTATGCAGCAGGACTGTGGGCAGCTAGACAAGGTAGGATAGGTATCCTGAGGCCAACGGCAGGGCTGTCTTCAGGGAGCGCACTGAACACACAACAGGGGGAACTTTGCCTGTCTCCCAGATCCCAAGGGAAAAGGCTGAGCTGCAGAGACTGTAAGACCAAGCAAGCCGTTGTGGAAACCCACTTTCCAGGCTAGCAGCAGACTGTCCTCCAACATGGAACCCACGATAACTTAGAAAATAAACAGCCTTCAGAGATCAGAGGCGGCACAGTTACAGTTCATTACGATAAATCTGCCATCAAGGGTGGATGGAGATAAGCAGGATTATGTCGGTCACGGCAATTAAAATTTTAAAAAGGAACATTTTGAGAGAGATGTAATTCCGTGGTCCCTGAAGCCACGGTGATGCTGCCTGCCAGGGCTTGTGGCTTGGAAGGGCAGCATTGCGGTCAGGGGTTGCATTCATTCCTCATGAAGGCTGCTCTGAGCTGCTCTCCTGCCAGGGCCTGTCTGAGACCAGAGCCAAAGTGTGTTCCACTGTAATCCTGGGATGCCCATGGTGGGAGGCTCTGTTGTCCCAACCTTCATCCTGGAGCCACGTGGACCACTCTCTTTCTTATCATCATCCTTGGTCTGCTCACTGTCACTCTGAGGGCTTCATGCCTTCCCAGATGGAAATGGCATTAGTGTCCAAGTCCCCTGGGGTTGTAACCAAGAATGAACTTGAAGGGTGGGGTGTGGCTCAAGAGAAAGTGCTGGTCTTCCATCTGCCCGGAGCACGACAACAGCAACAAAAGAATAAACCCGGAAGTGATCTATGAATAGCACACTGACCCTGACTGCCCAGACACTCTGCCCCCACCCCTTTCTCTCATCCCACCTACCACCTGAGCCCCAGACACAGCCTACGGGCCATCTCTTCACTTCTGATGGTCCTGTCTAGAAAAGCTCACCATCCTAGCCACTTCACAGCACCTCATGGTCACAGCTCCATCACCTCCCTTCCTGAGCCCATGTGATCTTAGGACAGAGCTGAGAGACAGCTCAGGACAGGTCAGGAACTCGCTTTGTGTCTGCTGAGGGTGGAAGATTCCCCTACCCCACCCCCAGCCACAACGCCCCCCTGCAAGTGCACAGCCCCAGCCAGGTTCAGACCAAATGCCATGCTCGCTGCACAGCCCACACCCACTAGGGAGACCAGGGTGACTGATTCTGCCTTGTAATTACAGTGGGAATTAGGAAATCACCAACCCTGCTGTCAGGTGCATAATTAATTTGGGAAATTTAATTGTGCCTTAGTGGGGGAAGATTTCCCCAGTGGATGCAGACTTAGAAAGGGGAACAGAGATGGTAAAACACCTACACTCGCCTTCTGTCTGGAGATGCACGGAGGCCGAGCACCCAGTGCTAGACGGCAGATCCCCACCTTATCCACTGGGAAACTGAAGTGCATGGACTTCTGCTGCTCTGCTCATGGCCCAGAAGCAAAATGCCCCGGGCAGGACACAGTAGCATGATTTTCATCCTGGCTGCCAGCAACAGCTTGCTGCTGTCATTCTGACGCGGGTCACCGAAAGCTCAGAAGTGTCCCTCTTCCAGGTGTTTCATTCTGCTAAGGCTGATGCCCAGGTCAAATCTGGAGATGCCTGTCGGCCCCCAAGGAAGCCTTGGTACACATAAGAGGCACTAGGGTCTCCTCACATTTCTAAGGGTACTCCTTTCTCCCTGTCTTGAGGAGCCTGGATCGCCTTGTTAGAGACAAGCCCTGAGCCCAGTGTCCCAGAGGGCTCTTCCCTCTGGGGAACCAGGTCTCCCTAGTCCATTCCTCCCCATCTTCTGTGACATCTTTCCCCAACAGTATCCATCTAAAGTTTAGGGCTCAAAATAACTTGCATGTGTCAGCAGGTGGGGGAGAGGACAGTGAATTTGCCAGAGGAACGGATATGTGTAGACACAGGAGTCAAAGCTGCTGGGACCATTCAGAAGAGGTACAGAGCACACCCAGGGTCAAGCAAGCCTGGGCTTCTGGCATCAGTCCCTACAGTCTCCAGGCTTGTGGTAGCTTGGCTGAGGATGATGGCCTCCATAGACTTGTATATCTGAATGTTGGGGAGGATTAGGCCTTGTTGGAGGAGACGAGTCACTCAGGGAGGTCTTGAGTTTTCAAAAGCCCTTGGCATTCTATTCCCAGAGTCCATTCCCAGAGTATTTTCTCTTCTCCCTTCTCTCTCCTTTCTCCTCTCTCTTCTCCCTCTCCCTCTCCCTTACTGCCCACTTCTCCCTCTCCCCCCATCTCTCTTTCTCTTCCCGGAACTTGTGGATCAGGATGTAAAGTCTGAGCTACTGTTCCAGGGCCAGGCCTGCCTCCCTGTCACCATCTCCGCACCGTGATGATCATGGACTCTAAACCCCTGGAATTAGATGGTGTATGCCCACTCTACTTTGTCACCTCTTCCAGCTTCTGCACACCCTCCTGAGTCCCCTATCCTGACCTGAGCTTGGCTCCTTGTCTCAGCTTCAGGACCCTCTGGAAGGGCCAGTCACAGAAAGTCACCTGAAGCCTAACCACACAAGGTGTCTGCTGGGTCCTGTGAGCATGAGTTCATCTAGGGCATCACACTATACTGTAAGGATACACACTATACTGTAGAGTAAGGGCTCTATACCATCCCTAGCTCCTGGCAGATCCCACACCAGTAGATGTCTTGCAGGGTGTATACTTCTGTGTTTCTGGCTCTACACTCATGGGACCCAGAGGCTCAGGAGCTCAGAGTGAGCGGGCAGGCAGCTCATGCAGGTGGCCTGGGCACCAGTGAATGGTCATGTGGTATGTTCTGTGCACAACTTGGAGCTGGGAGGCCTGGCAATGCTGAACATTGGTCCCCAGTCTTGTAACACACTATGGCTACTTCCCAAAAGTCCCTGAGTATAAGAAAGCAGGTTGGGCAAGCCATGGTGAGCAAGCCAGTAAGCAACACTCTGCCGTGGCCTGTACTTCAGTTCCTGCCTCCAGGTTCCTGCCTGAATTCCCACTGACTTCCCTTCATGATGGGCTACAAGTGTCAGCCGAAACAAAGCCTTTCCTTCCCAGGTTGATCTTGTGTTTATCACAGCAATACAGAAGCAGACAAATCCACTCAGTTTCTTCTGTTGCCGTGCTGTTGTTATTGGAACCCATATTTCCCTGCTTCCCTATTCCATGTCAGGGAATTGTACGAATTCTAAACTGCAGGGGGAACACTGGCTGTGTACACAAAGCCTTGGGCGATTCTTCTCGAAGCCGCTCTTAGCCCACTGATGGAGCTGAGCCATCCTCAGAGACACGTGCCATCCATAGTCTGCAGGTCCTTCATCCTGTCATGTCTCCTGTTCCCTGCTCCACGGGGAAAGCTCACGGGATCCAGCATGGACCCTCTCTACTCAGCCCAGCTGCTTTCCGGAGCTGTGCCCTTTTCAGGTCCGGCCCATGAATAATGAATCTGTTATAAATTTAGCAAGTGTCCTTTCTCCCTGGGACTCGGCCTTTCTCTTTATTTTTATCATGCTGGGTTTGTACGAAAATGAGCCCCTGGAAACACATATTTCCCTCTCTGATGTCCTGACAACCAAAATTAAGTTGCTAATTTTCTAGCTTCCGTGCAGAAAGCCACTGGCCGGGTGCCCTGAGCCAGGGACAGGGATCCAGTGGGAGATTCTGGCAGCTTCCCGGAGAGTTCTATTTCTGGAGCTGTGGGTAGTGTGGAAAGAAGGGTTTGGCCTTGGCATAAACACCACACCAGCCCTTGCCTCCCTACAGCTGGACGCATGAGCACCATGCGAGGTTTAAAGGGCATCGCCATCCAGGGGAACAGTGAAGGTTGTACCAACCCCAGGCAGAAGCCCAGTGATATACATTAGATGGCCCATCAGGAACTCACTTCCTCAGCTTGCAGGGAGAACTGAGTACAGGGTTTCTGGGAGGGTAAGTGGGATAAGGATGCACAGACAGGCAGCCACATTGATTCTCCTTCCCCTTCTTAGGATTCAGTTCATGCTCTACCAAAAAAAAAAACCCACTGAAAGCAAGATATGCATGTTCCACATTCTCACCACCCCACCCCACCCCGGCCCAGTCTCCTTTGTAAGACCTCAGAGTTGATCATTTGCCTGGGATTTCTGGGGACTCTCTGACTCTGGCTGCTCTGCATATGTTCAGCCTCACCTCTCCCTCACTCTCTGGCACTACCTGCTGCACTGATGCCCACATGTTGGCTCTGCCAGGACCATTAGAGTGCTGCCTGGTTTTCTGGGTAACCTCAGAAGAGCACTGAGTATCTCAGGCACAGACCAGTACACACCAGCTGCCGTGTCCCATACCCTGGCACTTACTTTGGGACTGAATTATGGTGTGTGATGGCTTAGGATCCCAAGATCATCTTAATAACTACCATGGCCAGCTTGAGCCAGCAGCCTGGAGGCTAGACCATACCATTGCAGGCTACTGAGTCAGACCTAAGTGTGAAGCACAGTCCTGCCACTTGGCAGCTGTGAGACTCTTTCTGAGCCTGTGAGGGTGCTATGGGGTGATGGAGGAGGGTGTGGTACTTGAAGGCTTGGTATTCCATGATTCTCAGTGAATGAATTTCCTTCTCTATGGGAAAATGGAGGGTAGCCTTACAGTCCCTGCTTTATAAACCCAGGTTCTAAGAGGACCAGATCCTTGCCTATACTGCTGGCCTGGACCAAGTTGAGGTATAGTTTTCGGCAAGGGGGAATCTAAACCCTAGTTAGCTGGGTCAGAGATCACACTCCAATGACCAGGTGGGGGAGGGGGAGAAACAACAGAGTGGGTAGTGGCAGTGTCCCTTGAGGGACAGTGTTGGAGAAGCCTGGAGGAAGTAATGGCAAGCACTGGATGGGACCCATCCTGCTGGACCTAACAGATCAGGAAGTAGGTCCAGGAAGGTCACTAGCCTTCCCACCCATCTCTGAGCAAAATATGACCATCCCCACCTGACCATTGGGGACACAGCCCCAAAGAAGGAAGAAAGCTTATGCAGGGCCACACAGCTATATGGAGGTGGGGTCCACTTGAGGCCAGCCTGTCTGAACCCAGACTCCCCACTTCCTCACCTAGATCCCTGAAGGGGTTCCTCAGGAAAAAGGTCAAGACAAAATACATGATCCACTTCAAAAAAGGTCATGGTGGGGCCTGGGGGTCCCAGCTAGAGAGCTGGCATGTGCAAGAAACAAGTAGAAAATAGCTCCACACTACCTATCGCCAGCACCCACAGCACAGGTCAGCTCTGCTACAGAGTGCGGGGCGTATGCTGGCCTGAACTGCTGCAGATGTGAGAAGTCATGGGCACATGCAGGCTGAGGCAAAAGACCGGAAGTGGTGACAACTGAAGCGTAGCCATTTTGTTTCTGTCAATTGAACCCTGTCTCTAGGTATGTACAGGAACCTCTTCCCCAGGGTGGTGGTGGTAGGAGATAGCCCCTGGCCCAGCAATGCTGTACCCAGTTTCTTTTTGGTCTGGGATGTATGACTGGCTGAATATTTTCTAAATTCCATGGAACTTGAGTACCAGGACTCAGTGGGTCCCTTTTAGTGGCATACCATCAGAAATGGCATGTATACATGGCTTCTGGACCAGGCTCCCAGCTGGAACTCTCTACCTTTCCCCTCCTACCTGCCTGCTACAGGCGGCAGTGACCACGGTGGGCTGTGCTGCAGATGGAAGGGGCATTGGTCCTTCAGTCCCTGTCTACAGACAGGCTCCTAAGTGAGCCTCATTTAGACCATGTAAGTCAAGAGGGAGCGTTTGCAGCCTCTGAGCCAATGAAACCTAGGCTTATTGGCCACAACAGTCAGTATGTCTTCTCAAGGGGCAGAAGAAATGGTGAACGGGGCTTCCTGGGCTCAGGCACTCAGCACATAGCACCCGTTCTCTCCCATACCCTGTCTCCTGCAAGTCTGGCTGTATGAAGAAAGCTTTTAAAATTCTCATATTAAATAAAACATCCAGGTACATTTTTGAGACTGGGTTCCTTTGGGTTGCTTGTCAGGCGGTGGCCTCCACAGCTGGGGAGGGACTTGCTAATTAATTATTTACAGAGCCACTGCCATTATGGAAAACAATGTGGAGATTCCCCAAATCATTAAAAATAGAACCACCTGTGATCTACCATCCATTGAGCGGGAGGAAAAGGGAGCTGAAAGCTGTGTGCTGACAAGTCCTCCCCATGGCTGCTCTGGTCACAGGTGACAGGCATGGATCCTAGGAAAGTGCCACACCAGGGATGAGTAGGTGAGGAAAGGGGAAGACACGTGTATAATAGAGCACCATCCTGCCACAGAAGAGAAGGAAACCCCATGATTTACACTGTGGACACACCTTGCTGACTTCCCCTGAGGATGTAAGCTAAGCACTTTGGACCTTCCTTCACTGTTGTACAGGATCTTAACAGCCAAGTCCAGAAAGACAGATATGGCATGGTCTCAGGGGTGAGCGGAGGTAGGAAGAGCTGAAGACAATCTATTCCTAGACCCTGGAAGCTGCAACTCAGGGCAAGCTGCCGGCTACCCTGTTGAAGAACTAAAGAGTCTGAGCTGGCCTTCCATTCCCCCTCGGAGTGGTCCATGCCTGCTGAAGGGAGATTCCTCTAGAAGTATATGGAGGTTTCAGATTGGCTAAGAGAATGGGGAGAATGAGACCTCGGTCCTTCCAAGGAATGGGAACCAAACTCCTGGCCCTCCATGTCTGTGTCTCAGCGTTCCCACCATGTGGGTGTGCCTTCACAAGAAGGCAGAGATTGGATAGAAATGGCTAGAGCTGCACGCAGCCTGCCCTGCCCTACTCTGGCACCATGCCTTTTTGCCCCAAGAATCACACCCTTCAATCCTCCCACAGCAAGGGAGCCCACCAGGGAGGCTGAAGAGAAACAGAAGTTTACAGAAGTCCCTAGGAAGGGCATCATGGGGGCAGGAGTGGCAGACAGCCAGGGATGAAGGACAGGCAGCCAGAGCAGAGAGAAAGACAGCTGGGGTAGAAGGACAGCCAGCTTGGTCACCCACTCATACATGGTGGGTACTTTCATAGGTTCCAGACAGCAGAGAGGTCACTGGACTGAGGGAGGAACCATGCTTATGAACAGGCAGGAATTAGAGGGAAGCTGGGTGCTGTGGAACCTGCAGAGCACTCTGTCTGCCTGGCTATCTCTCATCCCTGCTAGTCCTCCCCACTTCCTCCTTTCAGAAAGGACTTCTGTGAGATCTGATGCTCTCTTCTCCTGTGTTGTTTTGGGGATGCTAGGACCAATCCCAGGGTGATGATGCCTTTCAAAGAGCAAATTCAAAGACGGGGTATAGTCCTGAGGGGAGCTCCATGATCTCAGGAACCCTATCATCTCTGTCTCTGAGATCTCTGGGGAAGGCTGCCCACAAAGGGGCACTTTTAACTATACCCATGGCCCAGCAGAGAGACATATGTCAGAAGTCCCCTCCACCACCGGCCCAAGCAAAATCACAGGGTCTGGTCTTCTTCTCTTTCTATTTCTCTGAGCAGTTATTTGATTAATGCCTGATTTCCTCAACTAGAAGGCCAGGCTCTAGGGCATCCCCTAGCTAGCATGGTGCCAGTCATGGAGTAATGCTCACTAAATAAATGAATGAAGGGAAGGACAAATGGGTGGGTGGGTATATAGATGGACATTTAATGGATGGTGAGTTGGAATGACATGTATGAAGATGGGAAGATGACGATGATGATGGTGGGTGAATGACGGATGAGTGGGTACATGGATAGGCGTATGCATGGTTGAGTAATGGATAAGCGGGTGGATATACAGGTGGGTGGGCAGATGAGGGCATGCATGAGGGAGGTAAATAACTGATAGGTGGATGGATATGTAGGTATATGGATGGATGGATGGATGGATGGATGGATGATGGATGGATGGATGATGGATGGATGGATGATGGATGGATGGATGATGGATGGATGGATGATGGATGGATGGATGGATGGATGGATGGATGGATGGATGGATGGATGGATGAGTTGATGGATGGATGGATGGATGGATGGATGGATGGATGAGTTGATGGGCAAATTGGTGGGTAGGTATATAAGTAGATATTGTGTGGATAGGCAGATAGGTAGATGATTGAACAGGTTGATAAGTAGGTAGGTGAATGATGGATAGGTGAGTAGATGGATGGGTGAGTGAGTGAAGAGATAACTGAATAGATAGATGGATGGATGGTTGGTTGGTGGTTAGAATAGGATGAGTAGAAAAGGTGTAGAAGGGGTGTAGAAAAGTGTGCCTGGATGAAGCCAATGACCATTTACATGGCAAAATCAAGCAGACCTCTCACGTGGCACAGACTTTTCATGTGGCAATCAGTGGACTTACACGCATTGGCTCATTTACAGAGCAGCTTTATAAGAGGCAAGGATCAGCCCTCAGTGGTTGGTCACACCTTTACTACTAGCACTCGAGAGGCAGAGGCAGGCAGATCTCTGAATTCGAGGCCAGAGTTTGAGGCCAGCCTGGTCTATAGAGTAAGTTCCTAGCCAGGGATACACAGAGAAACCATCCACATACCCACACACCCTTGAAAAACCAACCAAAAAAACAAACAAAGAGGGAGGAATCAGCAGTGCCAGGATGTCATCTAAATTACTTAGAGAGCAGGGATCCTAGGAGGCCATTGGAATTAGCAGGTGTTTGTGGCACAGAGACACTGTGTCACTACGTGGCCAAATGACTGCTATGTGTCCTTGATTTACCCCTGCTGCTAACTATCCCCACCGCCCGCAGAGCCTCAGTCTCTGAAGTTGTAAATAAAGCATCCACTCCTATTCTGAGGAGTTACCAGCAGCTGTGGCGATGGAGGCAGAGGAGACAGTCAGGTATCCTACAACAGTCTGTGTTCCAGCAAAGCTAGACCTGGGCCTATAAGAGGTAGTGATAGTGGGGTATTGACTGTCCAGGTAGAACATCTACACTGCATGGAATGCAAGGCAGGCAAAAGAGGGCAATTGCTTCTTCTTCCAGCCTGATTTCTCTAGGTCTGAGACTGAGGCTGATACACAAGATTCTACCCAGTGCCTTAAAGCTGGGTTTTGATTCTCTTTTGCCAGGTAGGGCCTGGATGGCAGCCTGTTCAGTTGTGATACTTCTGAAGTCTCACTGAACTTGTGTGGGCTGGAAATGAATGATCCCTTAGTGACAGGACTGAAGGACCTGACCCGAGATAGCAAACTGACCCATAATTCTATCCTGGGGCCATGGCAGGCATCACTAATTGATTACTCCACTCATGGCTACTAAGACTATTTTAATTTTAACAGTTATATTCACCATAGAGTCTAGATGGTAGAAGGTCCAAGTTTTCTGGAATACAAAAACCTATCAATCTCTCAAGGCTACACCACCTGAGGCAGTGACAAGAAAGAAAACCTGCAGCTCCCCGATGAGCCAGCAGCACTGTCTGGTATCCTGTTTCCTTTGTCCATGCATAGACTAGGGCAAGGCCAATGTCTATAGAGGGAGGTTTTAATAGAATCACAGCAAAGGCAGCCTGGGAAATAACACCATTCACAGTGACCTCTAATTAAAACACAAGAGTGCACACAGCCGGAGCCTCTCGCTTCCTAGCTGCTGGGGCTTAATTGAGAGAAGGAGATGCAGAGAAGTATACGGGCCCGGCATCAGAGGCCTGGGAATAGGAGGGGGGCCTCAGAGGGGCTCTGAGCTCCACAGAGCAAGGCTATTCCAGCATATTCTGTGGCTGGTAGAAGCTGCTCTGTAGGCCGTAGCGCTGCAGGGTGGTGATCCCCATGGAAGCAAGTTGTATAGTTTGGTCTCTACCAAGAAGATAAATAAGAGAGATCACCATGAGACTCCATCTTGGATTTTCCTATAGGTAGCCAACAGATGAGTACCTAGCATCATGTAAGAGGTGAGCCACCAGAAGAGGAAGCCTGCTCACGACCTCTAGATCATGCCTGCCAGTCCCTGGAGAATTCATGTATGCCCTAAGTCCATCTAGGCTCTATTCTTTCCTGTGTGTGGTACAGGCAGTCCCCTACCTCCCCCAAACCCTGTGCTGACCATGGATGGAATGAGAGGGATGTGTAAGAGGCAGAGGCTCACCCTGATCTTATTGGTGGGCTCCACAGTGAAAGTAGTGAACTTTGAGCCTCAGAAATAGGACATTTAGTAGCTTTCTGTGCATACACAGAAGACATCTCAGGGCCACAAATCAAGAGAGGAGGGCAGTACACAGGCTTTAAGGCTCTAGAGTTGGTCCTCAAGGAAACAAAAGTCAGGGGTGCTCTAAGGCCAGGCCAGGGGAAAAGAGAGACTGCAGCATCAGCCCTTCCTGGGCTTAGGATGTGTCAAATACCAACCCCCACTCCCAACGTACTCACATTCCAACTCACAACTTTAGCTCAGAGTTGTGTTTCCCAGGCTTGTAACTACGATAGCCATGTAAAAAGGCAACTCAAGGGAGGAAGGATTTACTTGATCTCATAGTCTCAGAGGGTGAGGCAGACATGATGGATCATGATAGAACAAAGACGCTCAGTTCATGGCAGTCAGGAAGCAGAGAAAAGGCAAGACAGGAAGAGACCAGGTCAAGGCATCCTTCCAACACTGTCCCCATTAGTGGTTGGTAGACTACTTCAGACTCCACTCCTAAGGACCCATTGAGCCATGAGCTGGTCAATAGATTGACCTACTGATAAAGATAGCACCCCCTAGATCCAATCACCTCTCAACAGTGCCATCAGCTGGATCAGGCCTTCAGCACATGAGCATTTGAGGGGACACTTCATGTACAACTCATGTAGAAAAGCGTCTTCTAATGTCATGAAGTCAAGAACATCAAACATGAGGCCATCCTACTGAGTGATTCTATAGCCAATGACTGGTGTCCTTAAACCGGCAGAAAAGGAGATGCCACAAAGAGAATGTGGGAGACAGAGGGAAGGTAAGGAGGAAGGGGCTATATGCCAAAAAGTCCAGAGCCACCAAGCACCAGGGGGACAGAAACATCTTCCTTCACGACTATGAGAGCAGCTCAGCCTGACCTACCCTCATTTCCAACTGACTTTCTGTCTTTAGAACTGAGAGAGAACTTGACTGTAACTTGATGCCCCCGCCCCAGAGTTTGTGAACCTTTGTTCAGGTGACCACAAGCAGTGGCAAGTCCAGCTACATGTTCAGCTAAGGGGAAAGGTCCTTGGCAAGCAAGCCATCAGCTCTGCAAGGCAGCCCGCATGCCCGAGTGAGCTCAAACAGAGGCCACTGGCTCCCCTCCTCCCCCTACTTCCCTTGTCAGCAGCAGAAATAAGACTAAGACACCCTGTAAGAGGGTGAGAAGAGTGGGCGTGTCAACATCCTCAAGAGTCAGTGAGGCTGGCCCTCCACCACACACTCAACCATTCAACACATGTCCATGGGTGAGCAGGTGCTGCATTCTGTGGCCCTCATCTATCTAAGGGCCTGCCTGATTTTGAGGTAAAGGGCTCCCTACAACACAGCTGCCAGAAGATGAAGAACTAAACAAGACAGAGGGCTGGGACCAGAGTGTCATGATGATGGGTTGGTGATGCAAGTGATTTTTATAAGTCATAGACAGAGATGATGCAATTTATTGTTTACACATCAGGGAAAGGGAAACAACTCACAAATGAACAAATCCAATAACCTAACCTTCTAGCTCTAAGTGATGCCACAGACCCCAGCGGAGACTCCCTCAGCATCTCTCCACTCGGCAGAGGAGAGACATGGCACCAGCAGATGAAGTCCGAATGCGCACAGCAAGCTGTCATGCTCATGCCCACTGATGGGGAAAGGGCAGTGGATGCTGACTCTGCAGCATTTGGTCCTCGGCAGCTACAGAGGCTTACTGGTCACAGACTCAGTTGGGCTTAGCCAGGCCAACCAGGGTGCCAGATACACAGCAGTCACCAGATCACAGCAAGGTCAGAGACAGAAGACCCTGGTCCCCAGAAGGTCCTTGACTGCCAGTGTATGGTGGTTCATGTGTATTGAGATATTTGGAGGCCAGTGTCTGCTGACTTGCCTGGTGCCTGTGTTTTTACGGCCCTTCCAAGGTTTATTTGTCCTTGAAGACTTTCTGGTCCCTGATTCCAACTGATGAGGGCTACAAGCTCCTAGGACTTTGCAGGTTACACTCAGCTGCTCGATTCTGACTTCAGCTCATTCTGAAATCAAGACATTGAAATTTCTTTCAACTTTTTTCTTCTACCGTTTTTTTCTCTTAATTTTGTGTTCTAGTGCTCATTACAGTACAGCCTTCCAGCTTAGAAGTCCCCCACCATTCCATAAAGATGATGTCAGGGCAGGCAAGATGGCTCAGTGGGTAAAAGTGTCTACTACCATACTGAAGACTTCAGTTTGTTCCCTGGATCAAACTGGATCAAATGTTCGAAGCAGAGAATTGACTTCTACAGGTTATCCTCTGACCTCCACACCAGCACTGTGGCACACACACACACACACACACACACACACACACACAAACAAATGCATGCACATATACATATACAAAATAAATTAAATGTAATAAAAATTTTAATGATGGGGTCATTTGGGTTCCTTTGCAACTAGGACCCCATTGACCACAGTGTGAAGTGCAGGAAAGTGGGTAAGGCTTCATCAGTGTAGAGGACTGGTGAAACAACAGAAATAAGGACAGACCTCAGAGCCCCCCCCCCCCGTTCTGAAGGAACTTTCCTGGCTTCAGACAGGGTTGCCCATGGCTGAGGAATCTATGTGAAGCAATGGGTTTAAGTGTGTAACTCACACACATCCTATAAAGGCTGCTCGGCTCATGCCAGCTCACACCTTTCCACAGTCTTGGAGTCAAGGGCCAGAGTGGCCTTCCCGATGTCCAGTTTGTCACCATCAGAGTCTACAGATTGTGTCTCTAATGGAGCCAGTAGGCAGGTTGGCTGGATGAGACATGCAGGGCTGCAGGGGCAATACACTGTCACAGAGGAGCCAGGCTTGATGGACACAAACTGACTGTGGTTCTATTGGGACATGAAAGGCTATGGGCAGAAGGTGACCTTCCAACATGATGAAGCCCCTCCCACTTTACTCCCACATGATGAAACTCCTCCCACTTTACTCTCACATGATGAAGCTCCACCCACTTTATTCCCACATGATGAAGTTCCACCCACTTTACTTCTGATGATGCCCTTGTCACTGAGTTTTCTTCTCACACCTTGTTTTCTAGGGAAAAGCATGAAAACACTTCAGTGCTTGGAAAAGTTGGGGAAATAACACTCGCAGACATGGGAGAGGACCTTTGAGGTCACAGGAGTTTGAATTCTGGATCTGTCATCACCCACATAAGTGTGTGACTCTTGACTCTTTCAATTCAGTTTCTGGAAAAAGTTCAGGAACACAGCTCACTAGCTTCCAGGGCTGTGGCGGTCCCCTAAAGAGAAAGATGTATGGACACCGTTGTTAGGCTGAGACTAGACACTTGGTACTAGCAAGTAGTATGGTAGGCTGGAAGCTTGGATGTGACAGCACCTACCATCTCATATGGAAGGGAAAGAGGTGTCCAACCAGGGCAAGGCTGTGGGAATGTGCCTTCCTGTGTCCCCTGGCAGTTGTCCTTTGGTGGCAATTGGTATTCCTGTGGCCTCACTACCCATATCTCTGACCCCACAGTCACACAGACTCCATACCCTGGGTCCCAGTGTCTCTTCCAAGGACAAGAGTCATGGGACCTCAAACTACCCTTCTCAGTGAAGTGCATTCCAACTGCAAAGAACCTGCTTCAGATGAGGTCCTGACAGCCTGGCAGCTATGAGCATGAGGGAGCTCTCTCAGCTCCACCATGTATCAATGAGGCAAGTTCTCACCAGAAGATAGCCCTGGATGGTAACGAGTGGATGAGGGAGAACAAGGCAGATCCATCGAGAAACCTGGTTGTGATGGTGAGACATGGGCCACCTGTGAACACCACTCTCATTGGGAGTGAGTCTACAGTTGCCTCCCCTGGGATCTCCCTCTGAACCCACAATTACAAGCATCTTTATGGCAACCTTTCTACCATCAGGGCTCAAGACTAGTCCTTGCCACAGCTGAGAGATGTTGCTGACACCTGCTTGACTGTAGGGGAAGGAAGGACAGGAAAGACGCCATTTAGTTCACAGGTTTCCATGGGAACCAATGGGGACAACTCATCCATTGGAGGTGGGTGGGTCCCTAAGCCTCAAAGAAAGGGGTCTGGTAGTAGGACTGGGGACATGTACATCTAGTCTTGCTTGCTCTGTGAGCCTCTCCTGCCTCAGCTTTTCCTCCCTTAACCCACATGAAACCTGCTGGCCAAGGAGGAGACATTGGTTTGTCATTGAAGCATCAACGCTGTGCTCTACAAGGGAAGTGATACTTTTGGTGGGTGGGGTGCTTGGACTCCTGATAACAGACTTGGCTTGGGGGACACGGGCTGACAGCCATGGCAACACACATGATCCTGAATGCCACCCACACCATCCCCACAATCCTCTTGCCATGTGCTAGAGCCAAGTGTTTTCCTTTCTTTTGACAGGGAGGCTATGCTTTGGCAAGACACAGCAGGCTTGGGATAATTAAGGCCTGGATCATGCCCTATCACCCAGCATCAGCCACCTGTCTCAGCCATAGCCTAAACATCTGGCACATAGCCTGGATGGCTTGGTATCCCCAGCTGGGTGGGCCTGGGGTCCATGGCCTGGCCCTTACCAGCCTTGTGTTCTGAGTGTAGTCATCTGGTTGGCAGAGTTTAGATTTCAATATATCTGTGTCCAAGTCTGCTTTCAATACAATCCCCAGGCCTCTCCCAGCCACCATTTGTCATTCTTTCTGCATAAAGAGCCAGGCACTGCTGACATCTGATCCCAGAAGCTCACATCTTGTGACAGGTGACCCCCATCTTTCCAGGTAGAGCTCAAGGCACTGCCACACAGACCCGCTCCTCCCCCATAAATGCTGCCTTTCTGGCCAGGACTACCTGCCATAAATGGTTGGATCTGCCTCTCCACAGACAGCTCATCCATGCCCCTGGCACCCTGGAGAGTGACCCTGTTCCTCACCTGTCATTCATGCTTTCCTTGCTTGGTAACTCACCTGCCCATCTCTGGTATTAGAATGACCTCTGTCCTACTCCAGTGTCCACCTGATTTCTCAAAATAACACTGTGTCTCCTGAACACACCTTCAATCCTGACCTCTGTACCTCTTTAACCTAATAATGGTATGTCCTACTAATTGAAGAGTGGGGTCCTATGTAAGACCTTGCTGAGACAGAAAGAACAGGAACCACATGTGGCCTGGAATCAGCCAGTTTCCACACAACCTCCCATCCATTGTTAAGGCCGCCTCTCTCCCAGTCATTCATCCGGTACTGAGTCTCAAGCACTAGGGTGAGTGCTTACTGAGCACTGAGCACAGGGCAAGCTCTCCCAGGACCTAGAGACCTGGCGGTGAACAGAGAACACACAGAAGCCCCATCCTCCCAGAGTTAGCCATTAACCAACCAAAGCACATCAGCACCAGGTGTCAAGTCCTGAGTAAGGCCAAGTTCCAGCGATGGCTGAGGAGGCTTGGCTTGTTTAGTTGTTTGTTTTGAGAGAGCTCTCACTAGGAAGTCCAGGTTACCCTAGAAAAACACTATGTAGTCCAGAATTGCCTCAATCTGGCAGTGATCCTCCTGCATTGGGTTCTGGAATACTGGAATGACAGACATACTGCTATGCCTGATTTGAAATAATACAGTGGTAGAGCTTTGTGTTGCCGTATGAGAAGCATCCAGGGTAGCCACAGCCCTGGATGTGGTGTGGTGTGGTGACTTGCCCACTATCCCCAGCCAATACCAAACCCAGAAGCCCAGCTTCCATCTGCTTCCAGGTCCCTGGTGTCCTGAAGCAGTTCCATTTTCAGTATTGTTCATACCAGGCCCACTGTCACTGCCTCTAGGGTAACACTGCTGTTCAGGGCCCTGGTGATCTGCCTTCTACCTTGGTTTCCAATGTCTTCTACTGTTATTCCCAAGGATCTCCACACTACAATTCCTAGGCTTCTGTCTTCTAAGCTTCTGGAAAGTTCCATGACACTCTGCCCCTGAATGTTTGAACCTGCTGTTCTATCCCTGTTGGACTCTATGGCCTGATAGTCTGGAGTGCCCCAGGTTGAACCAGGCTCTCCCTAACATGTATCCTTTGACACCCCATCCTATGCTGGTGATACCCCTTCCGGGATCACACTTCCCTGTAGGCTGGGGCTCTGTGGGACACACACCTTGCTTCCATGTTCACCTCTTGATCAGCTGCAGACTGTTCGCCATGGTACCTGGCTGGGCTCTGACTCCTTATGCTCCTGTAGCAGAATGTCTATGGGTACTTGCTTTTAGCCACTGTGTGCATGTCACTAACAGTAACCTTTCTTTTTATATCTTAATATCATGGAAATGAATTAATTGTTGTCAGAATGACAGCTGGCTGACCCCAAGGCTGGAGGAGCATGTCTGGTAAGCTGTCCATCAAACCTAGCATGGAAACCGTACACACCATATGCCAGGGGCTCAGGACTATTTGATAAGAAGATCAAGGAAATAAATCTATAGTTGACAGCAACACTAGAATGTCTTCATGAGCATGGGAGCCCCATCGCACACGGGGGATGGGCGAGTTCCTTTGTGTAATGGAGCTGAGAAAGCTTTGATTTGGCACGGCCTAGCCAGTTCCCATTAAGGCTGGCTCTGGACTGTGGT
Source organism: Grammomys surdaster (assembly GCF_004785775.1). NCBI lineage: Eukaryota > Metazoa > Chordata > Mammalia > Rodentia > Muridae > Grammomys > Grammomys surdaster. Next base: position 3,656,711 of record NW_021620993.1, on the reverse strand, counting down.
GGCCTCACTGTAAGAAGTTAATGATGACAGTAATGAGACCCCCACATAGAACCAACCTCCACACAGCCCTGTTTAATGGTATGGTTTAATGGACCAGGCTACTGTCCTGCCACAGAATGGAAAGAACTCCTCATCTATAGGGTGGGTTCTCTTCCCTGCCCAGCCCTGCCTGAGGGATTATATCCAGCACGGACTTGGTTTCAGCATGAGGCCTAGGTCTCTGGGCTCAGCTTCCTCTCATACCCTCAGAGAAGGACATGCCACCATCTGCTGTGGCCTCTACTACTCTGTTTTCCTGACCAGGTCACTCAGCTACCACGTCCTTCTGGAAGCCTTCCCGGAGTGTCCCCACCCTTCAGGTGGGAAGGTGCTCCTTTTAATCAGCCCAGACCCATCCTTCTTGTCCTGAAATACTCCACAGGCCTGCTGTCCCTGTGTTTGTGATTATAGCAGTGAGCCCAAGGTGCTCCAAAAAGGGAACAGGAGCCAGAGAGCCAAGTACCCCTTTGCTGGAGATGCAATCTGCAGCCCCATATCACTAGGGTCTAGGACCTCAGGGCTCCCTCCAAGGCTGGATCTTACTCCCAAGCTATGGAGCTTGTAAGGATTGGGGATGAGACAGGAAGAGGAAATGACATTTGGTGACCTGCACAGTGACCTGCACAGTGATGACTCCTATCTCACTCACACCCCCAAAGCAGCATGTGCCAGACCTGAGGAAGAGTATGACCATGGTGAGCAGCCAGGGTTGCCATAGTGAGGACCGCCTATCCTGCTCATGGGATACAGGGTCTCCACTCCTAGCGTTGGGGCAAGCCTCCTCCCATCCACAGAGGATGCTGTCAGCTTGGTATGCGATGCCCTAGGGACTCTAGTTCAAGGCAGAAAACCTCCTGGGAGGAAGAAATGGGCTCACTCCACATTCCCTCCTTAGATGATGTCCCAACTGCTTGGCCTACTTCAGATCAGCCACAGTCACCATTTAAAGCACCTTAGGGTAATGGGGACAGGGGCAATCCTCATGAGTTCATCAGAGGAATTCTGGTAATACTTGGATTTGAGTAGAAAGATGACAACTGGGGAACACAGAGGTCCTGAACCCTCACTGAAAGACACTGTACATTCATAAAAGGGGAGAGCTATGAAGAAGCTTTTTGTGACAGGAAATGTACCACATAGACTGTGGCCAGGGGAAGCAGGTAAGAAGGCTCTACCTGAGGCAGGGCAGGGCCACCTACCTCCTGCACCCAGCTTGTCATTTGGGACCCCAGACCCTCTTCTCTGCCTAACTGCTCCCTCTGTGGGATACAGCTTCACTTTGGTTCTTTGCCTCACTAGCCCTTTTGCCTGAGATGCCTATAGCATCCCCACCTAGCTGAGGCTTAGGAAGGAGCAGTGAATTCTGGGAAAGCACTGTGTCCACATGATCTTACTATTGTCTCTACATATTGTCTTATGAGTGGGTGAGAGGATGGGCAGGTGGATGGGTAGGTAAACTGGCATGCAGATGAATGGATGATGAGTAAGCAGCATGCAGGTGACTGGGTGGTTGAGTGGATTATGAAGAGTGGGGGATGGGTGGACAGGCTGGTGGGTGGTGAATGGATGGATGGGTGAAAGGAAGATGGATAGAGAGTGGAGTGAAGATAGATGGGTGGATAGAAAGGTAGTAGATATGTTGATGGTGGATAGATAGGTAATGAATATATTGATGGTGGATGAGTAGAAAAAGGGATGGATGGTTGAATGGATGGATGGATAAATGGATAGGCGGATGGGTGGATGGGTGGATGGATGGATGGATGGATGGATGGATGGATGGATGGATGGATCAGTGGGTGGGTGGGTAAGGAATAGATAAGTGAATTCACATGCAGATGGAAACGGAGACTGGGTGGAAGGTGGACAGATAGACAGCTGAGGTTCGATGAGTGGATGACACAGGCACTTCATGGATAGTCTGACTTGCTGTGTGACCCTGGTGTGGTGGTTTACATTGGAATGTTCCCATAGGCTCATATGCTTGGATGCTTAGTCTCCAGGGAGTGGCAATATTTGAAGAGGCTTGGCTTTGTTGGAGTGGTTGTAGCTTTGTTAGAGGAGCTGTGTCACTGAAGGTGGGCTTTGAGGTCTCAGGAGTCCATGCTAGCCTAGAGTTCTCTGACTCTCTGTCTCTCTTCCTGTCTCTGTCTCTCTTCCTGTCTCTGTCTCTCTTCCTGTCTCTCTCTGTCTCTCTGTCTCTCTGTCTCTGTCTCTCCACACTCCTTGCCATGATGCTAATGAACTAAACTGAAACTGTAGACAAGCTAAGTGCTTTCTCCTCTGAGGGTTGCCTTCATGATGGTGTCTCTTCACAGTAATAGCATAGTGACTAAGACACCTAGGAATCCCACTGGGCCTATTTCCTTATTTGCTGTAAGAGGAGGAGGCATTCCCCCCTGGCCATCTGCCTGTGGAGATGGGACCTACTGACTGTGACCTCACTACCTCTGACTTTCACTCTCTTTTCAAATAGCTGAATATCAAGACTCACCAATAACAACCGTCCCTCTCTTGTGACAGGCTCCCAGGGGACCATTGGCCATGCCTGCCATCTTCCCACAGATGTTGGGTAGGGGCAAGGGTACATTGCCAGGCAGCCCTATGGTGAGAAGCAGCTGAGTGCTTTGAGGGAATCTCAAGCCCTGCTGAGACTGTGATCACCTGGGGTACTTTGCAGACAGTTGGAAACTGCGCTGCAACCCGACAACACTGTCAGAATCACGAGGTGGGCCCAAGACTCATGTATCAGAGCTCTCAGGGAGACAGTGTGCAGCTAGCACTGGGGAGAACCGGGCTTGGCTCGCCAGCCTTGGAGAGTGTGATGGAACACAGGTGCTTGGAGAGCGGACGGGTCTGAACTCTGAATGGGACTTGTCTGGTGTGTGTCAGGCATGGCTTGCCATTCCCATCAACTCTCAGCTCAGGATCAGGATATTCCCTGATGACTCTCATGGCAGGAAGCACTGTGACAGGACCATGGCTGTGAGACTCAGTCCTGAGCTTTGGGCCTGTCATTCAGACCCTGGGTTTGACTTGTGTCACCACCATCACCGTTGTCTTCATCACTAACACCACCATCAACTTCATTCCCACTATCACCATCATCACCACCGTTATTGCCACCATCATTGCCCCATGGAACACCCACCATCAGACTCCACCCTTCTCATTTATAGGTAACACTCAAATATACCTTTACAACAACTTGTCGAGGGAACATTGGTTATTTCCCATCTCATGAATGAGTATATGGTAGTTCAGAGAAGTTGACTGACTTGTCCCGGGTCACACAGCGACTCAGTGGAAGAGCAAGAATCCCAACAGTGACAGATCTGATATTATAGGTGGGGCTTTGAATTGGAAAGGGAAGGTGCAATGTCCTGGCTCAAGCCCTGGCTCTCAGGGAACAGTCTGAGATTTCTGCAATCCAGTCACCATACAGCACTCACTTGAGATGCTGTCCATGGGTGGGAGGCCATGCTTGGGAGGACTGAGGACCTGAGCATGGGATGGACACAGATGTGGGGCAGGCAGTGTGGGGAGCACAGCTGTGTGCTCACACTGGGGTGGATCTGCAGGCCTCAGGGCTCAGACCTGGCTCCTGAAGCCACGGGGCTGGAACAGCTCTGGGAAGCTGAAACTTGAAGCTAGCTTGTTCCACCTGCAGTGTGGGGAGCATCTCTGGCCCCACAGAGTAGGCACCTGTATGGTGGAAAGCATCAAAGACAGGCTCCCAGTGCCACACCAGCAAGGGACTTAAGAAAATGTGGGGTGGGTGGCTACAATCGGGATATAAAGTAGATAAATTATTAATAATAGTAATAGCAATAATAATAATGAGAAGGAGGAGGAGGAGGAGGAAGAAGAGGAAGAGGAGGAGGAGGAGGAGGAGGAGGAAGAGGAGGAGGAGGAGAAGAACCATAACAACAACGAGAGGAAGAAGGAGAAGGAGGAGGAGGAGGAGGAGGAGGAGGAGGAGGAAGGAGGAGGAGGAGGAGACTCAGTTGAGATCACAAGCTGGTGCTCTGTCCCCAGAGGATAGTGCTGAGCTTGGGTGATGAGGACGCTGCCCCAGGCACTCATGACATTTCTGTCATGTCCTTTCAGGTGGACAGCCCTAGAGGACTCTCCAAAGAAGGTACTGAGAGTTGAACAGTATTGGCCTTTCTGCTCTTCAGAGCTCTCATCTGAGGGTGGGAGGAGCCCCAGTGGCCTTGCTGGGACGTGGCCTGAGGGTACAGCTGGGGACAAGCCACCTCCAGCAGCTGAGAACCATGCTTCCTTATGACTTGCACCCAACCCACCAGGTCTGCAAAGGGCATGCCAATGTCATTTCAAGTGCACAGCTGCTGAAAGGAGCAAGTTATATTACCCTCTGTGAGGGGGATTGTGGGTAAGCAACCTCCCTTCAGTATTTCCTGTATGTTCTATAGTGAGTCTGTGTGTTTATAAAAGAACAAAATACAAACTCGAGAAGTGCCTGCTGGCCTCGAGCACAGGGCCCCTGGGATGGCAGCGGCATTAAAATCAGCGGAAATGAGAAAACTCTAGCTTCAAGCTCCCTAAAGATGCTGCCATCCCATCCTCACCATGGCAGAGGGAAGTCTGTGTGCTGGTGCCTGGGGAAATGTCATGTCTTTCCCTGGCATCCTGGGGGAGCCACAACTTTACACTGTGAAGAGAGGAGAGACTGATATAGTTCTCCTGCATTAAGAGAGAAGTGTTGGGGGAGCAGAGACTGAGCTGGGAAGGTAAACACTGACTTCCTGGTGGTGGGAGGCCTCCGAGTAGGAGAAAAGACAACGTCTGCCTCCAACCTTGCACCAACACACAGAATACCCAAGCATGTGTTCCAGACCACAGAGAGCATAGTGGGGTGGGGCATGTGGGCCTGACACACAGTGAGAGTCCAGGCCTGTGTGTCTTTTCCACTCTGTGGAGGACCCTGACCTGGAACACTGGTACATCAGGTGCCTGGCCCTCAGCCAGACGTGAAGCTGCTGATGAGGCTGGGCTACACATATCCATAGCTGGGCTACTGTCAGCCCCGGCTCCCCCTTCCTCCATGTCTGCCTCCATCTCCCAGGCTAGCCCCCCGGCCAGCCTCTCTGTCTCTTTGTCTCTCTGCCTCTCTTTCAGCTTTTGCTTAGCTTTTAGCATCTCACCAACCCCAGAGAACATGGTCAGAGTACAGATTCAGGCACTCCTACGGAAGTGACACCCCCACAAACTCTCACTCCACAATAAACAACTCAACCCATGACACTGATGGACGACCAATCTGCCCACATTGACTCTCTGCTGCCCCAAATCCCCCAATGGCTCCCTTGCACTAAGACTCAGGCCACCTTGTTAGTGAGTCACTCAAGGCTCTCTACCTTGCCCCCACCTCCCAACCAATGGGAGTGCCTTCCACATTCCTAAGCAGCCCCATCCCTCAGAACACAAGGGTTTTGGTTGTACCTTCTCTGAGAGGGCACATTTCCCCCTAGCAAACATCCCATAATGATGGTCACACGAAGTCCCCACCTATCCCAGCCCGTAGAGCCTTCTCCAACTTCTCCAGCCATGACAACTCCTCCATAGAGATTGGTCGTCTTAGAGAATTCTGGTGTCACTTAACAGTGAAGCCGTTTGTGCCCATTTTGCTGATCTAGCCAGGAACATTTCAAATTGCCCAAACCTTATTCAGTTCACTGTGGTCCGCTGTAAACGCTCCTGTGAACCCTTGATGAATGAGTTAATGCTGGCTCAAAAACACTGAATAAAGACGCTAGGCCATGGATCGGCCGTGGACCAGTTTGGGCTCCCAGGTCTCCTGGGGATGAGGTCCCTGCTGGAAGTTTCCTCCTACCTGTCTGCAGACTTCCAGTGCTGCATGGGGAGGCAGATTTCAGGCTGGTGAGCATGAGGCCCCCACGGAAAGATTAATCAGCCCATTTGTATGCACATAGCAGTGACCCAAGGCAGCAAATGAGAATGGCAGCATCTCCCCAGATCCGCCAAACTTTCCCTTTCACCATTTCTAAATTCAATAAGCACAAATCACTGGCCTCATCCCCCAAAGTTAAACAACAGATTGCTTTGCTGATCTCCAGCATGTATGGTTCCAGCCAGGACAAGGTGTAAGCCCAGACCACTAATCCCTGAAACCCTTGAGTTCAAAGCCTCCTCTGCCCTACACTAGAGATCCCAACACATACATACATACATACATACACACACACACACACACACACACACACACGCACCTCACACATGAAGCACCTACTGTGTGTTAGCATCACTTCTGTCAATCCCTGCTCAAAACATGTGATTTGAGCTCTAGAAGCCCTCTCACTGGCCCCTTATCCCACAGTCAGCTGCAGGATACATCCTAGATTAAAAGCCCAGTCCCTCACACAAGGCTATTTCCTTTGAATGACCAGGCTGTGCAGTCCATCCTAATGACTCAGGGATTGGGGTCTGGAACCCATGTTCCTAGAATCTTTCATTCAGAAAGATGCTCAGCCATGATGTCAAGACTGAGTCATGAGGCCAGTTTCCTTGGCCAGGTGCCTGGCCACTGTCTCCCAGTGCTGGGTCATGTACTACCAGTGATTCAGTTTCTTTGTCTGCTTACTGGGTCACTGTCCGACTGCTATCCTGTAAGAGGCACAGACCGAAGGCCAGCACTTGCAGCCCCACAGCCCTTGAGAGCCTCCCATCTTTAATGATCCTTGCCTTCTGCCTGTTCTATGTAGGAAGAAGCTGAGGTCCTGGAATGTAGGTCACTTGCTTGGGACTCCTCTGAGTTGTCATGAGGATGGCATGATGGACAGTTTGACCCAGTGTGTGCCTGCTCTAAGCAATCACTCCCCATTCCACTCAACAGCTGTTCCAGGCAGACACAGGTATCAACAGTGGCCTGTCCACTGAGTTCCCCTCAGTGCCAGATCTGGTGCTGGATACAGAGTCCCCAAGACTCAAAAGAAGTGGGTCTTCCCCTGGAAGTCTCTGAGGTGGCAAGAGCAGGTCTATGGGCTTCGGGGACCTATGTGGTACACAGGAAGACAGGGTGTCAGAGGGTAATGAGGATGGCCAAGTTTCTGTCTGATTTCCTATCTGCCAGTGGTTGCTATCCCACTGCTATCCAGCAAGAACATAAGACAAAGCTGGCATTCCTTAGTGCCACAGTCATTGAAGCCAAACTTTAGACGACAATAGCCTTCTGCCCATTCTGTAGAGGAAGAAACTGAGGCCAAAGAATCACAGCCCAGTTCCTGGGTAGGGAGCTAAGATGAATGTAGGCTCGCCGCTGACTGTTCTGTGGGCTCCCAGCCTACAGTGGCTGGTCTGCATTGGCAGCTTGGCTAGATTTCAAATCCCCTAGAAAAGAGGCTTCTGAGGTGGCTATGAGTGTGTGTCCAGAGGTTTAGCTGAGGAGAGAAGACTCACTCTGACGGTGGTGGTACCGCTCCCGGGGCTGACATCCTATGCTGAACAAAAGGGAGAAAATGCATTGAACACTGGGCATTCATCTCCCTCTCTGCTATCTGCTGACACAAGGTAGCCAGCAGTCTCATACTCCTGCCACCATGTCTTTGGACTGTCCCCTCAAGACTGTAGAGTCAAACAAAACCCTTTCTTCCTCAGCTTGCTTCTTGTTCCTTGCTTCTTGCCTCTCTGATCACAGCAAAGAGAGAAGTCACAATGTCTTCCCATCTCACAGTCACTGGAGCCCAGAAAGTGCAGAGCACAGAGCCAGATTCAAATGCTCTCTGGGGGCGCTTCTGGCATCTCTTCCCAAGCGTGTGCTCTGGCCTTCCTAGAAAGCTCACTTTTATTCCTGAGAGCCACGTACCAGGACAGGTGAGGAGCCCATCAGATTTCAGCTGTACCTAATGGCCACAAGACACAAGGAAATAGAGGCAGGAAGAGCAGCAATCCAGAGGTCTCTCTATTGTCCTGGGGGTGAGGAGACTAATCAGATTGCATGGTCTGGTGACACAGGGCATGGGGCTTGATGCTAAGGCTTCTAGAAAGCTCCTGGGTCCCTTGGGTGGGTCGTGACATAGACTCAGAGGTGCTGGACTTAAGTACCATGCCTGAGAGTCAGGGCTGCACCCCTGGAAGATGACCACTGGCCATGGGGTCAGAGGACAAGTACCATGCCCTAGGTGTGCTCCACAGCATCCCCAGCAAGGTCACTGATAGGACCCTCTGGTCTGCAACAACACCAGAATCCCGTTTCCGATTCTATCTCTCCCCGGCAACACCGTTCCTACATTGGTACCTCACGGCAGTCCTTGTGTTCCTGGAATACTGATTGTAGCCATTCAACATTTCCCCTGCTAGTCATATAGCATTTGCAGCCATCATACAGAGAAGGGTCTCGGTGACCAGGCTGGCAGCCGGGAAGTCAGCTGTACATTGGTCACTAACGGGATAGGGAGGAATCTGGCTGAAGGAGCTGATCATGGTGGAGGGGTCAGTGGTCTCCTGCTCCCCCCCACCCCGGGGACTCCTCCCTAGTCCTTTTCACATTCTGAGAGGAAGCAAGTCCCTCTCGCAGGGAGGGAAAACTCGAGGCAGTAATTATTTTATTAAGACGGAAATTATGAATAATTCAATTTGGGGAGAGAAGGGTACCACTGATTGAATGTTGCTTCCTTGAGCCTGACATCACCTCTTGCTAATTTCCTTTGACATTTCTGGCAGGGTATCCTGAAGAAGGTTCTGGAATACTTGAGATGCGCCTTCATCTTGGGCACTTCTGATCCCTCCAGGCTGGAGGAGGGAGGGGGGAAAGATCAAAGCCCTTGATGACAATGAAGTGCCTTCGCCAGCCTGCCACATGAAAAATTCAAACCCTAGGCTTGGCCGTGTGTGTTAAACATTCTGTTGTGGGAGTCGGAAGGCTGCTGCAAGTTCATAGCAGGGTCACAGGGCTTATATGAACATGCAGCCAGTTTGTTGGGTGACCTTGGAAAACTGATCCCACACGGCTGCAGGATCAGCCTGGGGAAGGCAGTGTGTTACTTCCCAGCTCGGAACTCCCAAGTCCCAGTGCATTCAAGTAACCATCCTCTGCCCTGCACATGGAAGGCGAACATGCCCACAACTCCACCCATGATGCTGGACACCACTACAAGCCTGGGATAGTGCATAGTCAGAAGTACCAGAGAGCCCCAAGTATCTCTCCACACAGTGGGGACAGGGCAGGATCATGACAGCCAATAGGGGAAATGTCACTGGGAGTATTTTAGATACCTGGGCTTCAGGTAGCACCCCCAGATTGCAAGGGAAATCGCACTCTCATGTCGGGACATCAGATGTGTACTCCCAAGAGTACACTGGCTACCACTGGGATGGGTTCCCATAAATCATGTCCCCAACACTGGACTGGGTCAAATGCAAGCACCATGAGTACCACCCAGTCCTGCTGCACAATGGCTCAGCTTGGGGTCAGGCCACACGGAACAAGTGAGAGGCAGAGTGGTTGGAAGTAAGCTAACTGCAGCTCACTCTTTTCTTTCCTGTGTCAGTTGGCTCTGAGTCTTTGTAAGAAATGCCTGGGATGTTCAGCTTACAGGGGGAAGAGTATGTAGCTCACCTTTGGTCCATGATCCTGGCATCACTTCTCGATCTCTCAAGGGGGTAGTGAACACATGACAAGAACATGTGACATGGAGAAACTGTTTACCACTTGTTATAGGAAAGAGAGGAGAAAGAAGGGCTGCTGTGCCAGTACCTTTTCAAGGGTCCCCTGACCCAAGGTCTTTCCCTGGGTCCTGCCACCTCCCATAGAATCGTGGTTGAGAACCAAACCTTTAACATGGCCTGGGTGGGTGGGGGCACCAGGATCCCAGATATAGTCACATCCATCAGTGTTTGCAGAATTATCTGCACAATGCTAGCCACCTACAGAGGCTATAGGTACCAGTGACCCAGCGCCATGATGGATGTACCTAGTTGCAGGAGGATTTCCATTCACCTTGCAAATATGAAGTTAACTGTCCTCTGTTGCCCTGAGTTGCTGGATGGGACAGGAACAGGGAGGGAGAGAAGAAAGAGAGGAAGGAAGGAAGTACAAAGTTAGGGAGCGGGGAGATCTTCCTGGTGTTACAGGAGGGTGACCTAGTAGCCCAGGACTCAGAGTAGGAAGCCCCATGTAGAGCTCAGATGGCCTGGGTAGGTCCCTGAGACCTAGCTAGTAGGTCCCTCACTGGGACCATGCACCAGGGCATTCAGCATGGGCTGTCTGACTGCAATAACAGAAAGCTGGGGCACAGAGCACAGGGTCCCTCAGAAAGGAGGCTGTGACACCACATGTGAGCAGGTCCTACAAGCCTGGACAGCAGAGGGCAGCCTGAACACTCTAGACACAGGTCACAGAAACCACAGACTGCATCCTTGGGTAGAAAGTGAGCAACTATGTAAGGGGATAGGGGTAGACATAGCTGGCTCTGTATTGCTTCTCTTTCCAGGAATCTGCAACACATGTGCAGGATACACACATCTGTCTAAACCTGGGCAAGGTGGGGCTCTGTTACAGCTCCGTGGTAGTTGAATCTCTTCCCAATTGCAGGATTTTGCTGGCACAACCGCATCTCCCATCTCCAGCTGGTAGCCTACAAGAGCTGATTCTTGTCCCCAGCCCACTTCAGAGGGCCCTGTGTCAGAAATCCCTGATGCTGGAATGTTCATGCATTGAAGGCCATGTTTCCAACGTGTGAAAGGGCTTTTCCATCTGTAAAATGGGCCAACCGAGACCTTGCCTAGGGCTCATCTAGAGCTGAGTGACCCTGGAGAAAGGGGGACGAGTTAGCACAAGGCTTATGCTGCCTGTAGCTTGCCAAAAGGATGGGTAAAAAAAGAAGATGAACCACAGGAAGGTTGGGACATCCTGGAGCCTGGTGACATCAAACCTCAGCAAGGTACACCGCTCTGCCTGGGACCACTCCTTTGTCAGTCTTTATGGGGGCCTTAGAAAGGGGGTTCCCCAACTAAAAGCCTCTGTTCTGCCTACTCCAAGGCTGTCCAGCTGTTCCAGATTTCCATGCCAGTCTTCTAAAACAAAAAGACCCCCTGGGAAGCATCAGAGGGAATGGAATGTTCCTGGCTTTTCTAAAAGTTTCTGTAGTTCCCCAGGTGGAGGGAACAGCAGAGCCTATCCAAGCCCTCCACACACTGATGTGTCACTGATGTGACTGCAGTCATTGATCTCCGAGCCAGGAAAGCCTCCATCCCAGTCCCACAGATGCAAAGGGTCCCAGTGGGCCAGCTCTATGGCTCTGTCCCACAGCAGCTGCAGGAAGGGGCTCTGGGAGGCTGCCTGTTAATAAGCTCCTGTCAGCAGACCCCAAGCAGAGGTCACACTGTGCTCTCTCTGGGTACATTATCCTGGGACCCCAGGCCCTGGCTACAGGGGTAGAAATTGAAATGCCTAGCAAACAGGGATTCAAGGTTTGAAAGCAGGTTAGAAGGCTTCAGAGTGTGAGTCCCTTCTGCCCTAACTCAGGTACCTTAGCCATGACTCCTGTGGCTCAAAGTCAGACTCTAAGCTTATCATGGAAAACTGGAGTTGGGGTAGATACTTCTGTCCTTTGCCAGTGATGATCAGGACTTGAGGTGTGGGAACAAATCCTCTTCTCTCAGGTGGAGCAGCCACACTGTCTCCCAGGTCCACAAGGTGACTGAGCTCTTCCTACCGTGATGACTGTCACATCTGTGTTTGGGACATCTTAGAGGGGTTGCTTTCTGCTTCCAAACTCAGCACCTTGTCTTAGGGCTTTTCGGGGACTCCTCAGATGAGGGGAACATGTGAACAGAGTGTCCAATAGGATCTTCTCAGGGACAGAGATGGCACCCAGCCACCTGCAGCCAATAAGGAAAGCTCCCTCCTCTCTGTGCCCAGGATATGTCCCTTCCCACCCTGGTTCCACCTCACAGCTAAACCCTACATGCCATGTTAGCACACCTGTACCAGTCCAGGTGGCTCTAGGACCCTTGTAGAAAGTTCTTGTTCTTCCAGGTCTTGTTGGATGAAGGAGGAAGTTTGGTTGAGGCTCTGTGGGTCAGGACTTGCCTCCGTGGGCCTGGGCCTTTGGTCATTTGATTACTCAAGGTGCCCTCAGGACAGAACTGGATTTTGTCCTGTCCCCTAGACTACCATAGAGATTTAAGGCAACTTGGCATATAGAGAGGCCTGAAGAGATCATGGCATCCCTGGAATAGAGTCTTCCTGGGTCTCAGCCCTACCCATCTGCCACCAGCTCTGCCCACAGTGCTCCACCCTCATCCCAGGTAGGACATGTACCTGCCTCCCAGCCTGCCCAAGCCATCTTGAGGCATCCCTTGGTGAACTCAGCAGGTGTCTGTTTCAGGTAGACCCTCCCAGGCCTGTGGACAGGAGGATGGGCTGGGGTTGTTAGTATCTGCTGAGGCAGCCAGAGGAGGATCTTGGAGAGAAGGCTGAAGGCATGGCTGTAGCCACTCTGTACACTGAGGCCTATTGCCCACCACAGCCTGGCCCACTGCCTCAGTTCTTACAATGTCACCTGAAAGGGTGAGGACACAGGCAGCTATATACCTCATTTATGGGCTGCGTGCAGGGGAGTTTGGATGCAGAGGCCCAGCAAGGACAACCTGGAAGGGCAGTAGCAGAGCTCTGAATGAATTCAGCATCCATGGCAGAAGAATGGCAAGCATCAGGGCTGCTCCCAGAGCCCAGACAGATACACTCTTGCAATCCCAGCAGTCCTGGGCACAAGGTCACCTTGATCAAGGACACCCAGTCCCTGGGACTGGCCAACTCCTACTGTGGGAGCTGTGTGTGGACTTTGTCACAGCTCACCCTGGAGAAGGCACATGCTCAAAGGAATGAAGGGGACAGGGGATTAGCAGGAAGCAGGGATCAGTGTGGTCCATGGTGGGCCACCCTGGCTCAACAGTTTGGATGCTCAGGGGCCTCTCAGTTGTCCCTTGCCTGCCTTTCTCTGCCTCTGTCCTCTGTTCCTCAACAAGCCACTTTCTTACTGCCTGTAAGGAAAACACAACCAAGCACCAAAATCATAGGAGAGGAAGAAAGAGAAGAGAGAGTCCTTGGCTCTTAGCCTAGGACCGCACTCCCAGTGCGATCTCAGCACCTGGCAAACCAGCCTCACCCTTGGCCTGCCCCAGGCCAGGGTGGATGTTTAAATGGTCCATCTGACCCATCAAAAGTGCTGTGCTTCTCTGGGAATGAAAACCTCAGCATTTCATGGGGTGATCATGATTGTAAAGGACACGAGAGACGAGGAAGGCACCTGACCTGGGAGGGACTGGCTGCAGTCATGACATTCCAACTGACAGAAAGGCTCCCAGTGCCCCTGTCCACCATGGCCTCCCTTGTTTCTGCCTCCCCGCTAGCTTCTAGCCAGGATGCCCAGTCATGGCTGTTCACAGACCTCTACCTGACTGAGCTCTCACACCTTCCAAGGCCAAACCATGCACTCCACCCTAATCCCTCTATATTATAGCTTCATGCTTCTCCAGGGCTCCCTGTCGTCTGACTCCCCTCATCTGGCTCCTCCTCACCATCACCCCTGGGTACCCCTGACCTCAGACCTCAACTGCCAACAGAGACTGGGATCACACACTTGTTCCTGGACCCAGCTCCTTGCTGAGGCCTAACTCCTGGGTGGGAGGTCCAGACTCCCGAGCTGATGTCCCACTGGCTGCTGTCTATACCATGTGAGTTCCCTGTTTCACGCCCTTGCCCTCACCCAGTGTGCTCCTTCTGTGGGAAGGGACAGCTAGCCCATGGTGCAAGCCTGTGTTTACACACCCTTTCTTCCCACTGCTACTGCGTGACCCCATTCTCTGTGTTCCCTCCATCCTCCTCCATACCACACCCTGAGCAGGCACCTGTTCTCCCTTGGGTGATGCAATGACACCCAGGACAGGTGTGCCAGGCTAGGCTCCTCCTCCTGACAGTTTTCTCCATAGCTCAGGTCAAATGCTTAGTGAATGCTTTCTCTCCTGTCCCAAATTTAAACCACCAACCAGCAAATCCAACCACCAGCAGACTGGGAATTCAAAGTCACCAACCATGCCCACTCTACCCCTGGGGCCCTACTGCCTCTAACTGCTGCTTGCTGGCTCTCTCAGCTGTCACCTTGCCTGAGACTGATCCCCACAAATATATTCTTAGGTCATGTCACTGCCCTGCTCAAATCCCTGCAATGGCCCCCTACTTCCCTTGGGGGTCCAGCCAGAGTTCTTAGTACATGGTTCTTCTAATCCTTCTTCCTCCTGCCTCTTCTCCCACTTACTTGGTCCCAGCCTTCTGCTTCCTTGCTGTTCCTGGAACACTTACCTCAGGACCTTTGTACATGCCAGCCTCCCTGCTTAGTATATAAACAGATTCCCTCCCAGGTTTTTCCCACGCCTTTTCTAGAATTCCACTCAAATACCAACAAGTCACCAAGACCATTTCTAACCACACACTGGATTCTCCCAGTCCCCTTGCAACCTGTAGGGCTTCTTTTTGCCCCTCTTCTGACTCTCCACTATCATGCTTACTGTGCTTGTTGCTTAATTTCCACTCCTTCCCCCGGAGTGTAAGTCCCAGGAGATTGGACTGCCATCTATCTAGTTAACTCAAGTATCTACAGCACCCAGAATAGCACTCGGAGCAGAATCGATGCCCAATAAATAACAGCTGAATGCACACAAGAGAAGAACTAAACTCCACGAGGCCTGGCATGAGCTCAGCATCAGTTCTCAGACCTGCTGCTTTCCCCTCCTCCAACACGGAAAAGGGGCCCTGCCCACTGGCCCAGCTCCTCCCTCTTCCTGGAATGTGCTGACCTACTTATCTTGAGTGAGATCTTTCAGTCCTATCCCTGACCCCAGTGCTCAGGGGCAAGGTGGGCCAGTAGGCTCCTCAGATCTGAGATCTGAACTGCACAGAGGTGGTCTTGGAAACACTGCAGGAATCCATGGATGTGCTGGGAGGACTAGGGCTGTTGAGGAAGAAAGTGTGGCTGCCCTGGAGCTAGTACACAAAGATAATTAATCAGTCTTGGGGACCTGGGCTTGTCTCAGTCACATGGAAGTGGAGAGAGAGAGAGAGAGAGAGAGAGAGAGAGAGAGAGAGAGAGAGAGAGAGAGAGAGAGAGAGAGAGAACACAAGCAAGCTTGGGCTCCAGCCACCACAAAGTCCCCAGGTCCTAAATCTCAGGGGCTGCAATGGTGACTACACTGTGACAGTCATGATGGCTTCTGGGCTTACAGGGTCTGTGTCTTGCCAGTAGCAGAGGCTCAGACTTGGGGTCTCTTCTGTCTGAGTCTTGGCTTTTGGACCTGTGCAGCCTAGGGAGTCATAGTACCAAATGCTCAGGATGTACTGAGGGCAAAGGAGAGGTCCAGAAACACTCAGGCATTGTGATCCCAGGGGCTCAGCAACCCGGGTGGGGGGCCTCCAAACACTCTTTCTACCATAGTGCCTCCCTCACCCCTAGGCTTCCAAGAATCAGGAGCAATCTAAGCCATGGTGTAAACTGGGAGCAAGGACACTAAAGCCAGAACACACCTGTCATGGGTTGATGCATGTATGGCCCCTGATGTATGTGGAAGTAAAACCCCTGGCATTTGTGACTTGATCCATCCAGACATCAGGTCTTCATGGAAGAACATAGCTGAGCTTATTCTCCATGGGGGCTCTCAACCTATGACTGGACCTTTGTGAGGAGGGAAAGAGAAACATAAAGAAGAAAGCCAGCTGTTGACAGGTGCAAAGATGAGGTGCCCCAGTCACAGGTTCAGCCAACATCTGCAGAGTCCCAAGAGCCTAGACAGCTCCAACTTTGGTCTTGGAACTGGGAAGATAGTAAGTTCTTTTTTAAACCAAACTATACTTGGCCTCATGGCATACTGTTTAGTCAGGCAGTTGCAGGAACCCCTGTACCTTTTACCCCTGCTCCTGGCTCAGCAGCCCCTGATGGAGCCAGGTATGCAAGGCTTTGGCTGGTGGGCTCCAGCCTTAGCTCTGTGGTTGGGAATCCAACCTGAGGGGGCAGAATCCAAGACCTCACATCTGAGCTCTTAGCTCTTAGGGGAGGGGTCAGAAGCAGGAGATGCAGCAAACTCCAAAGTAGGGAGCCTGTGCTGTACTCCATGGTGACCTAGCCAGACCCCACTTGAGCTCCTAGCTTGCTTCTTTCATCCTCTATTCCCCAAGAGCCAAAGGACCTTTGTGTGTATGTGGGGGGGGGGGACAAAGACCCTATCTGTTTACCACCTTGAGTTGGTAGATGGTAAGTAGGGCTCTATGGCTACACAGGTCCCTCTCTGTCTGGACTCGAGCAGTAATGAGACTTCAGTTGACTTGCTCACTAGAGGTACTCACCTCACAGGCCAGGATCCTGCCCCAGCCTGCCTTCTGCTCACCCAACCGCACTCCAGGTTCCTTGTCCACCCCACCCCACCCACAGGCTAGTTTATAGATGGGCATTCCCAGTAGAAATCAGATCATGAACTCAGCCTCCCCTCACTCCTGCCTGGTGCTCTCTTCCCCCAGAGACATGCTAAAGACTATCATCTCTACACTTGACTCCGCTGAGTCAGATCAGCAGCTTCATGGTGAGCCAGCCCTCCCCCGTCCCCTCCTTGCTGCTTCATAGGGACAGCATGTGCCCCCCCACCCCTGCCCCATGTCCTATGTCCTTACTATAGAACATATAGTGCCCCCCAAAGGCTTTCTCCAGGGAACCCTGTTCTACCATTGATGTCACATGTCCCCACTTTCATGCTGCTTAGCAGATGAGAGTCTGGGCAGAGTACAAGGGCCAGAGTATGGGAGTTGGGGTTTCTGTTCTCATCAAGTGACAAGAACGGTTCCCCCCCTCTTCACAAAAATCCTCCTTCAGGGGTGAGGCAGTTGAGCCCCCTTCTGCTTCCTCCCTGGTCCAGTTTCCAAGTCAGGGAGTCACCACAGCATGGTCCCCAGCCACCTGCCTACATGCCACCACAACCAGACCAGTCTTTACTTGGGAATAAAAAACAAATGTGTTCTAATAGCTTTGGGGACAAGTGAAATTTCTAAAAGATCTCAACGACAGCAACAGAGCATTAACCTTCAGGGGGTAAGTGAGCATTTGTTCATCATCTCTGAAGGGCTGAAATCAGAGACACGAGAAGTGACAGGCACCAGTGGTGCTGGGTGGTGGCAGCAGGTGCAGCCATTTCAGAACATCTCAGGAGGGTTGGCACTCAGCAGAGAGGAACCTTGGCACACACCCTATAAAAATCTGCCCGGCCCACATCATGCTACCAAGAATGCTCAGAGTGCCAGAGGACTAGCAACCCCACACCAGAATTCACCAATGTCAGTCCACAGTGGATACACAGATTACTATAGGGCCACACGGTAGGCATGACCCTGCAAGGGAACTAACTGCAGAC
The DNA here is from genome assembly GCF_004785775.1 of Grammomys surdaster. Taxonomy (NCBI): domain Eukaryota; kingdom Metazoa; phylum Chordata; class Mammalia; order Rodentia; family Muridae; genus Grammomys; species Grammomys surdaster. The sequence goes on along the minus strand of NW_021620993.1, from coordinate 3,639,239 downwards.
AGCTGTGAAGGCAGTGCAGACAGCTGTGGAGAGAAGAGCATACTGGTATGTCTGAATGCATGTTCATAGCACTGGAAATGAGTCTATGGTATGAAAAAAATGAGGAAAGCTGAGCAACTGGAAAGGGGCACAAGCAAGGGCTGTGTGTCCTGATTGGGGTGTGATTTAAAGAAGCATATGTGTTGGCCGACACTCATTGACCTGCCCACTTAAGATGTGTGCGCTTTTCTGTGTATTAATTCCTCTTCAGAAGACTAAACCCCACTGTCAATAGATACAGAATTCTAGTTGGTAGATTTTGCTTTTCACAGTGGAGTGGGCTAGCGCTTCTGAAACTAATTTTTAAAATGCATTTGGATTCAGAAATGAGAATGAATAGATACATTAAAGATAATAAGAGCTAGGCTTCTCACTGCTAAGCAAGGGAGCTCCAAACATTGAAGAGGACAGCCGGATTACACTCCGCTGCGCAGGAGTATGCATATGAACAAATAGGATCACAAAAATGGGAACACATGCAGATGGATGGATGGATGGATGGATGGATGGATGGATGGATGGATGGGTGGGTGGATGGATGGATGGGTGGATGGATGGGTGGATGGGTGGATGGATGAATGGATGGGTGGGTGGGCATGTGGATGGATGGGTGGGTGGGTGTGTGGATGGATAGGTGGGTGGGTGGATGGGGATGGATGGGTGGATAGATGGATGGACGGATGGGTGGGTGGGTATGTGGATGTATGGGATGGGTGGGGGTGTGGATGGATAGGTGGGTGGGTGGATGGGTGGGTGGGTGGATGGATGGATGGGTAGGTGGATGATGGATGGATGGGTGGGTAGATGGATGGGTGGGTGGATGGATGGATGGGTAGATGGATGGATGGATATGTCATATATGTGCACACAGGTAAACACTTATTACTTTATGAACATGTGTCTATGGTTCCATAAGCATACATCTTTCCCTATACTTTCATCTGTTTCCTCACCAATAAGAAGTAGAATGATATTGCTTTATGTCAGTGAAGGCCTGGAAATGACAGTGGCATAGCAGGCTCACCTGGCTTCCAGATACGGCTTCTAAATACTTTCCTTGGAGGGAAAGCTGAATTCAGGGCTGGCTGAGGAAAGAACGATAAGCCTAGAGTGGTGCTATGGCTGGATAGGAGAGGTTCGAGGAAGGATGGGGACAAGGAAGAGACACAGAACAGCTCCATGTGCTCCACAGGTCAAAACTGGAGCCATTTGGGCATCAAACCAACCAGAAATGCCCACAAGCAATAGCTCAAAATCACAATAAATCACATTTAAGAGTAAAAATAAAATCAAAAGCCATGAGTCTTTCTTTGAAGGAAAGAAAAGATAGAGAAAGCAGAAGGGGATGAGGAAAGAGGAGAAAGCTTTTCCTGTACAGAAAAACATTAACCGGTTTCAAGTATCTCTGGGTCCAATGCCCTTAGAGGACCCAGGGCAGTGCTGAAGGAGGCCATTATTAGACCAAGCTAGACCAGTTAAGAAGCATCACCAGTGAGGAGCTTGGGAAAGGTTAGCAGCCTATGCCCCAGTGTGACAGAAGAAAGGGCCAGGCTAGGAGGGCTGCAGACGTGAGCAAGGCGACATGGGCCAAGGAGATAAGCCACTAGGACACAGCACCTCTGACACATGGACAGCGTGTATTCGGGTGTAGGGTGGATAACAGCGCTGTGTCAACACTGCAGCTCTCGGTTTTGATAAATGAACTGTGACTATGGGAGAGAATGCCCTCATTCTTAGGAACGACACGCGGAAGACATGGGCAAAGGGACACAATGGCTTCGCCCACAGCCACCCACAGCAGTTGTGACACACAAAGGCAAATATTTATGCATGTGGACAGACATATAGTAGTAGAGAGATGATACATGGAATAGATGGATGGATGGAAGGACAGATGGATGGAGGGGAAAGTAGATGGATGGAGGGATGGATGAATGAAGGGAGGGAGGGAGAGAAAAATGGATGGATGGAAGGATGAATGATAGATGGATGACAAGATGGACAGGTTGATATGAGAACACATGGAAAATTGGATAGACAAATAGATAGATGGTGAATGGATGGATAACTAGATGGACAGACATATACATAATTGGATGGATGGATGGATGGATGGATGGGAAATGGGCAAGTGGCTAGATGAATATATGAATGAGCAAGTAGATAAACAGGCAGACAGAAAATTGGATCAATGAATGGATATATGGATGGTTGGACAAGTGAATGGGCAGACAGATAATTGGATGGATGAATGAGTGGACAGACAGGAGGGTGACGTGTGTGTGTGTGTGTGTGTGTGTGTGTGTGTGTGTGTGTGTAAAATGGGTGTGTGGGTGGATGTCAGATGATGAATAGATAAATAGACAGAAGGATGGATGAACAAATGGATAGATGAGTAGATAGGTAGACAGACAGATAGATGGGTAGATGGTTGGATGGATAAGAAGAAAAGAAGTGTAGAGAGAGTAAATAAACATTATCAGGATGCCTGGGAAAGCATGGGATTCTCTGAACTATTTCTGCCATTGTCTTCTAAGTTAGAAACTATATCAAAATACACCTCTAGGCCCTAACCCTAGAGTATTTCCTGAGCCTGTACTTACTAAACTAATTAGGTAATTTGGGCTTGTGTCCTTGACAGCCTGCTAATAGTGCTTCCCACCAACAAGCCTAAAGTACTGAGACTTTCAGCCATTCCCCAACCCATGACTCTAAAGAAAGGCCAAGTGCTTTAGATGAAACTCTTAAATGAGATTTGTCAATTCACAGCTGTAGGCACAGAGGTCCCATGTTCTGTCTATCTCTTATTGTTCGCACCTCCCCCAGGTGGTTCCTAAGTTGAGTCCTGAGGGATACACTGGTCAACACAAGTACGGAGGATTGAGCCAGTGTGCAGTCTAAAGCCCTAAGTGCAGGGTCTGATGGGCTCTGGGGAGTTGTCAAAACTGAGTCAAATGTCAGGTCACACATTTGGCAAACAGATTTGATTGTAGGGTTGAAAAAAAATGCCTGCGCCCCAAAAACAAAGTGAGTAGTGAGTAGGTGTTCCATAAACAGTGACTGGGTAAGGTGCTGGGTGAGTCAGCTGGGCCTGCCCAGGCAGGTCTAGATAAGAGCCTTGTTTCAGATCCTCCTCTGTACAGCTCGCCAAGCTGGCCCTCATGGCCCTGCAGCTAAGAGAACCCAACCTCCCCCACTTCACCATCCTGTGTCCTCCCCTGGCCCAAAGGAAGCAGAGACCTTGGCAGTCACATGTTTAAGGGGCTCAGTGAACCTCATTCTATAATATCTCTGTATCCGAGCCTCTTAGAAGGAGGGCAAGAGGAGGCACCATCTGCATTCTTTGCAAAGTTGTTGCAAAGGCAGCTGGGATACCCACCCCACATAACTGGGAAGTGAATTCCTCTGGGCACCCAGAGGATCTGAGCCACAGATACCCATATGTGGGGCTCACACTACTTAGGCATGCAGGGCTTCCTTGGAGTTCCCAGGGCCCCTGATCTGCCCACTCCTATGGGAGCGGTGAGCTGCCTGTCAATCAGAACAGGTGAGTCTGGCTTCGAAATCCTCCACAGAATCAACAGGATGAGGCTCTGGCCACCTGTGTGTCTGCCTGGTATTAGTGTTCTTGCTTAATGCTTATTTCCAAAACTACGGAAGATAATAGATGACCCAACTGTGAAACAGAAAACCCTTTTGTATATGCGAACCTCAGCAAACACTGCACATCTGCTAGGGACCAGCCCACGCGTGAACTCCCATGGAAGTCTCCAGAATGAAGGCTCTGCATGCCAGCAGCCCTCACACAGGCATTGTGGGATCAACAGTCCAGTCAGCCCCTGAACAGTGGGTCTTAGGACCAGTGCCTGTGGTGGGCATGTGGCCATGAGGCCCAGGTAGAAATAAGTTACTCTAGGAATTCAGTTTTTCCGGGCCTGGTGTGACACAGAATAGAAGCTTCATTCCAGAAGCTAGACTTTGAATAGTGATTATTTGGGGAGAGAGAAGGAGATAGAAAGGTCAAGAGGCAGTAGCCAGAGAGGATGGTGCCAGCACCCGGGTAGGTGGGGCTCTGACTCAGGCTGGGGAGGAGCAGAAGGCAGGCACCTTGCTGAGCAGGCTAGACAGGAGAGCTAGTTTTATAGCGAGAGCCAAGCAGAGGGAACAGCCAGTAGAACCACAGGCATTATGCTGTGTGCTCTAATTCTCTGGTCTGGTCTCCTGGGGGCCGCCAAGGCCAGCCCCATCTCGGTTCCCCAAGAGTGTGCCAAGGGTTCGGTGGTATGGTGTCAGGACCTGCAGGCAGCTGTGAGGTGTCGAGCCGTGAGGCACTGCCAGAGTGCTGTCTGGAGCAAGCCCACAGTCAGGTCCCTGCCCTGCAGTGTGTGCCAGGATGTGGCTGCTGCTGCTGGTAATGGAGCGAACCCAGATGCTACAGAGTCGGACATTTTGGTATCAGTAATGAAGACCTGTGAGTGGCTTCCAAACCAGGAGTCTTCAGCTAAGTGCAAGTGGATGGTGTACAACCACAGTGCGGCTGTCCTGGGCATGCTCAGTGGAGCTCCGGGCAGTGCCTCAGCTTCGGTATGCACTGCGCTCACCCTCTGTGAATCGCTACAGAGGCACCTAGCTGTGACCACCTCGGAAAGACCACTGACCCAGGAGGATGCAAATGAGTTGATGGCCCCATTCTTGACCAATGGGGCCCTGAGCTTCCACCCATCACAGATGCCTGGAGCTGCCGTGTGTCATGATTGTGTCCAGCTGATCTCCCGGCTCCAGGGTGCTCTAAAGTCTAACTTGACCTTGGCAGAGGTAACTGTCCAGAGCCAGTGTCAGTCCATGGGGCCTGGCCTGGCTGCCCTCTGCGAGAACTACATCCACCGGCAATTTGTCCCTGCTAAGCAAACACTGCAGATTCTCCCCCCTCAGGAGGTCTGCAAGAAAGGGGGCTTCTGTGAGGAGCAGAAAGAGTCTCCCCACTGGCTGGCTCAAGTGGCCGCTGTAGATGGAGTCCCCTCTCTGGAGATGGAGCTGCCGAGGAAGAATGAGTTGCAGATGCAGTTGGGCCTGACATGCGATGTGTGCTTGAACGTGATCCAGGAGCTGGACAATTGGCTTGAGACCAACAGCACGGAAGCCCTCATCAGCCACACCCTGGAGCGAGTGTGTTCCATAATGCCTGAGTCTCTAATCCAACAGTGCATCACCCTGGTGGACAACTACAGCCCCAGCTTGGTGCAGCTCGTGTCCAAAGTTGCCCCAGAGAAAGTGTGTGAGACCATCAGACTGTGTGGCAGCAAAAGGCAGGCCAGGTCTATCTCCAGGGCGGTGACAACCACACCATCCCCGCTCATGGATGAGGAAAACCACGGTAGCTTCTGCCAAGGTTGCCAAAGGCTGCTGAGCATGTCTTCCCAGAATCTAGACCGCAAGAGCACCAAGCGGGACATTCTGAATGCCTTCAAAGGTGGCTGCCGGATTCTGCCTTTGCCTTACCTGCTGCAGTGCAACCGTTTTGTGGCCGAGTATGAACCTGTGCTCATAGAGAGTCTCCGGTTCATGATGAACCCCACGGACCTATGCAAGAAGATGGGGGCCTGCCACGGCTCCAAGGTGACACTTCTAGGCACAGATCAGTGCGTCATGGGCCCCAGCTTCTGGTGCAAGAGCCCAGAGGCCGCCGAGATGTGTGATGCCCTGGAGCACTGCCAGCGCCTTGTGTGGAAAAAGCCTGTCTCCAAAACCAATGAGCAGCCATGACTGTGGCCACCAGAACCCAAAGCCTGTCAGGGGCCAATCCTACCTGCAGGCTTCTGCCTCCCAAGCGGACCTTATGAAGTGGGTGTTATCCCCATGTCGTAGGTAAAAAGCTGAGGCTCTGAGCCTCAGGGAGTTGGGGCAGAGTGGAGCTGATATTCAAAGCCATGATGTCCTGATGCTGGGCAGTGTCATTTTTTCTGTCTCTGCCCTCACCACCGTCTCTAACAAACAGAAGGTCCCTCCTTATCCCTGCCCCAGTAAGCCACCCTCTCCTGCTGTGCTGTGATGCTGATGGCCTCCCATGCAGGGTGAGAGCCCAGCTGTGTGTCAAAGCAGCTGCAGGAGGGTCAGATAGGTAAGGGTAGGTCAGTAGAGGGGACCATTACTAGTTGGGCTAGTGGCTCTTACCAATAGTTTGGGGTAGAGGTTGGGTATTCTCAGGCTAGGGTCTCTCAGGTTGGCTCTCGGTGGTGCAGTTGGGGCATGAGTGGCTCTGGACTTCTGAGGGAGGGTCCTGGGTCATTGGCTACCACCCACAAGGGACATTTGGACTTTATATGACTCTTTTCCATGTCTTGTCTCACCAAGAGGAATTGGTCCACCCACCCAGACTTCAGCCCTCCTGGTGCTAAGCAATCTGGGGTGTACTTAAAATCAGGAGAAAAAAAAACCCTGCTGGGTGAGCAGTGGGGAAAGCCCTGAGGGGTGTGGAATGGCTGTAGCACGGGAAGTAGCAAGAGGTCCACCCTAGTCAGCAGTCTGCTGAGCCTCGGTTTTCTAATCTGTAGACTGGGAGGATCATGTCTGCCTCATAGGGATGTTAAGACAGTTTTAGGAGACGTCCTCAAGCTCTTTCACTTAGAGACTGGTACCCAATGACCTACCAGGATCAGCAAAATCTATCTTGGGAATCAATAGGATCTCTGGGGAGTCTGACCAAAGAAGTTTATATAAACCAGAAGCTTTCTCCAAACAATGTTTGCTGGTTTTGTTCTAATGGAAGAGCATGGTCCCTGGGGCTTCACAATCCCTTCCTCACAGCCTCCCATGGGTGTACCTCCGGTGGGAAGGCTTGTGTATCTCATGTACCCACTGCCAGTCTTTCATTTGTAGACTTCAGTGCCTTATAAGCCCCTGGATTGATGTCTTTCTGCAGAGGCCTCAAGTCCAGCACAAGACCTGCACACCATAGATGCTCAACCATCTGTGGCATGTGGACATGAGTTCCTGTGCAGAGCTCACCACTGCCTGGGAGGGGCTGAGACTTTCTTGGCCTGGCTGGCCAGTGGTATGAGTAGGCGCTCTCTCCTGAGGGATACACTGGGTTCTTAGGCAACTATTTTGATCTGGGCCATCATTCAAGGCCATGAGTATAACTAGCTAGAATCTCTTGAGTCCTGTGTGCTGTCATTGTTGTCTGGTCAGCCCTGAGCAAGAAGAGGAAAGCAAGAGGCATAAACTGTCTGCTGTGACCCATGCACAGATGTGGCCTTGGGGATCAGGTCCCAAAGCACAGATTGAGGTCACCAGTCACCATTTGAAGCCTACTCATCTCCCCAGGAGCCTTGAGCAGACCCTCCTCTGTTCTGACAGTAAGCCAAGAGGGACACTTGCTAACAGTTGTATGTGACATGTCACGGCTCTTCTTGACCTGACATTTCCATAGAGACATCACCAACCACATAAGCCAGGCCTGCTGGAGACCAGGAAGTGGTGAGTGCCAAATCCTCTTTGTCTCTGATCCCATTTCACTGCCTCCAACCCAGATCTACAGTGAGGGACAGGCAGGGTGGGGTCTCTCTTCATCCCATTCCTCTCCTCTCCTCAGCTCAGGGCCAGGAGTCAGTTGTTTCCTCAGTCCACTGATAAATGTGCCCCACATATACATGGCCCACAGGAGCCTGCCACAGAACATACAGAACATACCTGACAAGATCCCACAGGCCCACTGCACACTGTGGCTGGCAAGGCACAGGTTTTCTATACCCAGTCACAAGGACTCCAGCTGGTCCACACTTTTGATCTTCACTCACCCTGCACTTTGTGGCTGAGGGACAAGAGGAGTGGTGGGCACTGGGGGTGACAGTGGCAACTTCCATCAGACCCACAAATTTACCTAGTGGCCAGGAATGGCAGCTCAGCTGAGGGACAAAGACCAACTGGACAGCTTTGTATGCTGCTTGCTTCAGAAGGGACCTCAGGCAGAGCTGCCATCCTTACCACACCCACCAGTGGGACAGATCCTGCCTGTAAGGGTGGGGTGCAGGACATGAAGCAACTGGAGGTGGGGACCACAGTGCCCTGATTAAGATGGGATCAGGGGTTCTGTCCAGCTGCCCAGGTGGAAGATGCCAGAAACTTCTACTACACAGGTCATGCGTGTCTATCAGATGCCACCAACAGGCAGAGATCTAGACGGGTAGGAACTCAACCAGGGTTCATGGCTTCTGAATTCCTTAGATCAGGGTTTGAGAGGTTTGGGGTTAAGGGTTTGGCACCTGGGCCATTTGCTAAGAACAGCCTTCAAAATGGTAAGTAACTAGCAAATATGGACCTGATGGAGCTAGGTTCCCATGCTACAACCCAAGAGTGATGTCCTTGTGAGAACACTGAACAACTGTGGACCCCTTCAGTGTCCCCCAGTGGAGCTGATACCTCAGCCTGCACCTTTGAGCGCTTCACATGCCTCTGTGCTGAAGGCTCTGCAGAGCCATCTAACAGCCTTTCTTTTTCTTTGCAAATAAATTACACAAACTCTAGGCACTTCTGGAAAATAGAAAGCCATCCACAAGGTAGCCCCTTCCAGAACTGGTGCCCACAAGAGACCAGGGAAGACCCCACTGCTGTCCCCTTCATCCACTGCCTGTTTCACTTCCTTTTCCCCAACGGCACTATTCATATTTTCCTGCCAGGAAGTGGCATCTACACACTTTGAAGAAGACATAGAGGCCCAAGGAGGGTAAATTGAAGGTTACCCTCAGGGAAGCTTTTTGTGCTGGAAGGTCTCTTCCAGATCTGGGTGGGTGGGCATCCTGGAAAGCAAGGCCCCAGAGTCATTGCAGGCCTTAATCTATCTGTTCACCTGCTTCCAGTGCTAGCCAGCTCCCAGATTCCTGAGTCTGTACCCTGAGTGTGGGAGAAACCGAAAGAAGTAGTTTTCTATACACTCAGCACTGAATAGCAGCTAAACACCACAGTATAGGGGGCAGGTGGGCAATGAGACCGTCTGTCCTATCTGGAAACCACAGCACAGACCACTCCTCCTGTGTCCCAGGAGAAGGACTCCTCTGCCCCTCCAGAGTACTGGACCCATGATTTGAGGGTTTTAGTTTCCTATCTATAACTGAAAAAAGTAGGAGCAAGTGGACGCATGTGTTCTAATATCCCTAAAATCCCCCAAGTGTGGGCAGTGTAAAACTTGGTTCTCTCCTGTCCACAACCCAGCCCAAGAAAGATGTCCTTATGAGGACACTGGGCCATGCTGATTCTTCCAATGTCACCAATGGAGCTAGAACCTCTGGCTGCACCTATGAGAGCTTTGTGTGCCTCTATGCTGAAGGCTCTGTAAAGCCAGTCTAAAGTCTTCTGCTGGCCAGAGCAAACATGCCTATAGGTTGGACTGGGCCCCTCCTCTAGCTGTGAAAGAAGGAGCACAGCCTGGGTATCTCAACACCCAGGTGCAGCTGGAAAACCTTGCTATTGTCTATGAGCTCTCCACTGAACAGGGAGGGACTAGACATGACTAAGCTTCTGACCTGAGAGGGTGACACATGACTTAAGCTATTTACTTAGGAAAGCAGAAATAGTTTCGGGAGACAAGGGAAAGTCACACCACTTCCAAACCAGTTTCTCGGGGTGACAATCCCTAGGCCACAAAAGAGAGGCCCAAGAAGAACAGAAAGAGAAAGTGACCTTTCTGTAAGCAGAATTCTTTGGCACCTGGATCCAGTGATCCCATCTCAAGAGAGAAGTGACTTGGGATACTGTCCAAAACTGCCCAGGCTAATCCCCTGGGATTCTGGAAGCTGCTATCATTTTACAGTGATCTAGGGTCAGGGGTTTGAGGGACACAACAAATCTGAATACCTGCTGGCTGCTAAGTTTGCCAAATGTAATGCTGGCATCTGAAGGGATGAAGCAAGTCCAGGGAGGGTCCATGCAGCTCTGGAATCGAGAAGCCACACCTGAACCAGAACATCTAGGTTCCCTAGTTCCCCTAGTTGGGCCATGGGTGTCAACCCAGGACAGCAACCATGCCAGATTTCCAGAAGCTTCTACAGAGACTTCATGGCCTTGATTCCCTAAAACCCAGATTACAGCTCATATCAGAGGGGTGACCCTCCATGGGTAACTGGGGCACATCTACAGTGGCAGTATGGTAGGAGGGCTTATAGGATCTTGAAAGAAGACCACCTCTCCTGGTGCCTGCATATGATACATCAATGTCCCGGGTCCTGCTGACTTCTGTTGAGACTCTTTTAGGGCAAGCCAGGCTAGTACAGGGCTTCTGTGTGACAGCTACAGGTACTCATGCTGAGGGTTGTGTCCCAGCACAGTTATTCCTGTCAGCGGGAGTGGTGTAATCACCACAGTTGGAGACTTTAAGGAAGACACCAGATCTTTCCTCATGGCCCCTTCCTCCCTCAGCACAGAGGACTGTATACACCCAGGTTCCATAGCTCTGAGATCAGGATAAGCCTCCAGGAAGGGCAGGCAAAGATATGAAGTCAACAGTGGTCGAGGATGTCTGGGGACAGTGGGTTCCCAGGCCCAGATGAGTGAGGCGGAGCACTTCCCCATAAGCCTTCCTGCCCAGAGACACCACACTTGTTGGGGCTTTCTGCAAAGTGTAGGGAACGAGAGACTCAAAACTAGCAGAACATTCCAGAACCAGGTACCCAGAAACAGCAGTTGCCATTTCCCAGCCCAGCACCTCAGGGTCTATCACCACTCACACATGGCTGAGGAAGATAAAAGGGTTAGGGAGGGTGGCAAGCCAGGAGACCAAAGCTCTGGGGAAAGCTCAAATTTTCCATTTGCTCTGTCGGGTCAGCCATGTCCTCATTGGCCACTGCCCACAGACCCAGAAGTTCCTATGAATTTTCAGGACTCCAGAGCTCTAAACTGCAGGGAGCCAGTGTGCTCACACATGGAGAGAGGATAAAGGCAATGCCTCTAACCCATTCGGTATCTGGGAACATGCCTTGTCAGCTTGAAGCTGGCTGTGGTAGGAGAATTCAGTGTTGACACTGGCCAATGCTACACACCGCAGGTGGAAGGTGTCCTACTTTTCTAGGCCTACTGGCTGTCACACACTCAGAAGCACCTCACTGTTCCCAAGGTCCTGAGACACGAGGAACCACAGAAAGCACCACACCCTGAGGAAGCCATGGGACGCCCAGGCTTCCTGAAAGTTGTCCTAAGCCAGGTGTGGAGCAAGCATGAAGGCTGGGCCATCTGAACAGAACAGACCAGGTTAGCATCTCAGGTTGAAGATGAAGGAAGAACCCCATTGATCAGCTCTCCATCAGCGGAAGTGGGGGGAAGGGGCTGGGAAAGACTAGGACTATCCCACAGGCTCTACTGGACCAGCAGTTCTCAAAGCACAGTGGGTGGGGATGGGGGCGATGGGAACTGGAGGTAGGGAAATGGGGGGTACAGGACTGTCACTGAGAAGGCTGCTGTTCACTCAAGCATGCTACTAAACATGCAAGGCAGATGAGACACATGCAAGGAAATGATGCCAACAATGACATCTGAAAGGAAAATGACATTAATATAACGCCAAAATAATATGAAAATCTTAAGGATTGTATGTAATCCCAGGAGACTGTGAGAAACTCAGTGGAGAGAAAACAACAGGGCGAGAGCACCTCAGGAGAGAGATGCTCCAGGCGGGGCCTTCAGGCAGCTCTGGGGAGGCCATTCTGCTGGAAGCTGACGTGTTAGACAGGTTAGAGGGCTCCGGACAGAGCTGAGCTGGGGCACTGATGAGGAGTGGAGGGGGAAGGGAGGTGGGTTGGCTAGAGCAAGAGAGGATCTGGCTTTGGATGGTGGGCCAGGGGCAGGAGGTTGAGGGTCCTGGTGGGTATGTCCAAGTGTCATGTGGACCTCTGAGTGTGACAGAAGCCAGGGGTCAGTTCCAAGCTGGGCAGAAGGAAGGGTTCTCCTGTTCTTTGGAAGTTGGGCTTAGGGACAAGGTGGGAGTATAGGGACTTCATCATGATTAGGACAGGTGTATGTGTGGGGGGGCTAGTTTTGGTGGCTGGACAGGCTGAGATATAGGAGAGGCAGGAGTCTGAGCACACCACAGAGGAAATGTGACCCAGTCCCAGCTGTGACATGTGGGCCTCTGCAGAGAAGCAGCTGTTGCCCCAGTGCAGGTGGGAATTCTGAGTAAAATGGACAAACTTCCATGGGGCCCACAGCCAGCCCACAGGGCACCGTGCTTTGCATGTGGGTGAACACAGGGGCACCAGACTTGATTTCCTTCTCCAGCTCTGTGCTGACCTCAGAGCCACAGCATGTGTGCAAATGTTAGTCCATATAGTCTAGCTGGGTTCCCATGTCCTTCCCCTACAGGGAATCATTGTGGGACCCATGGCTGACAAAGGCACAGAGATAGGGCTACCAGACTAAGGCAGGATTCCCTACTTCACCACAAGTGCTTCTCTTTACAGCCCAGCAAGGCACATGGGAAGGGAAAGGTTTGGGCCACTAGGTCTTCCTAAGTGTATGAAGGCTCTCTGGGTATAGGAAACACTACGATTCCTCCAGTTTAGAGGAGACAGAGGAGAGGAAGGACAGAAGATAGCAGTTGTCCCCACAGAAGTGATGGGAACACGGTAACAAGAAATGGTGGTAGAGGTTCTGAATCCCTTGGGGCCCAAGATGTGGCTCAGTCTCCACGTGTTGGGCCTGTCACTTTGGAGGTACATGCCACCATACAGAAGGATCCACAAGAACTGGAAACCTGGTCCCTCTGCACCATCACTGTAAGGAACAGGAGTTTCTCAGAGAATGATAAGGAATGGTGTCAGAAGCATTGAAGCCAGGCACTGACCTATCCATTCTACACCCATCAATTGGACCCCCCAAACCAAGGCCATACAGCCTTCCTCATTCCAGGGCTCAGAGACAACTAACAGTTTTCCTAAGGCCACACAGCTTATAAGAAGTAGGGTAAGGATTTGAACTCAAATCTTCACTCTGAAAGCCTGGGCTCTGACTGCCCAGAAGAGATGGAGAAGCCATGGATGGACTCCCTGAAACGTGTTTGATAAACTGGGCAGGTGGTTTGGGGTTAGACTGCTTCCTCTGATCTCACAAGCCTACTGCTTTCCACAGGCTCTAGTCAGCAGTACTGATGGGGACCCAAGTAGAATTTTAAATCAAACACAGCATGGGTGAGAAAGGCTCTGAGCAGTAGAGCCTGCCTGTGTAAGAGAGAACCAGGCACTGGGCCAGAGAAGACTCCTACACAGAGAGAAACAAAGCCAAACAGAAGTGATGGCGGCCATCTGCTGGTGAAACATTTCAAAGTGCAGGTAGCCCCCTGCTCTCCTCGGGATGGTGGGTGCAGAGGCAGCAGGTGGCTGAGTGCCAAGCCTGTGGACTACTTAAGCTTCATGTGGCATCACACATACCACACAGGCCTGGCAGGTGGCGAGTTCTCAATTCCGACACACTCCCCGGGGCGCACTGCTGTGAGCTTAGCTGGTGAGCAGGTTCTAAGCTACAAGGCAATAGCTTGGCAGAGGTAGGAAAGGGTGTGGGGACGGGTGTACACAGGACCAGAGCCATCTTCTAAGGTCATGCTTGAGTTCCTGCCTCCCATGTCCTATGACACCTGCCTCTGGCTGGATAAGGGAGAACTTCTCAAATTTCTCCAGGTCCTCCAATGCCCATTGATCTTCATCAACAAGACCTGAGCCTGGGGCCCTTTGTCTAAGTTGGTCCTGGGTAATGAGGTCTGTGCTTAGCCAGGCCTTGTGCATCAGAGGTCATGGGACCCTGTTGTGAGGGGGACTGTTGCTGTGATCATGTGCTGATGAGAATGAGGAAGACATTTCCCAGTGTTCTATCAGTCCATGGAACAGCCAACTTCACAAATGGGTCTGCTGAATGTAATCTGCACAGTGCCACTATGGCCAGGTTGTCATGGCAAGTCCATCCCCAGGTGCACAGTGCAATATCTTTCAGATCTTCCCTTGCACTGGAGTACACACGTGAACCAGGCTGGGGTAAGAAGCAGGACCTCCCATGAGCTGTCCTGCCTGTATTCTGACCTCCTCTGACTGAGGCAAGTACTAACTGGATACCCAGACCTAGTCAGGGGTAGGGAGTATGTAGAGCAACAATAAGGAATGAACCTAGGTCCTTGTTATGTTTAAAGGAAAGCTGTCAGAGGATGGTGGCTGGTAACTCCCCTGGATGTCTTTACATGCATAAGCCTCTGTGTACCTGGGAATGGACTTGCAGTGATAACCTGGCCATAGCAGCACTGTGTACATTACTGGAAGAAATGGCTTCAGTTAGTTCATTCCTGGTGCTAAATTCATTTGCAATGGTTCTCTATCTGTATGCAAACCCTTGCTTTGAACCCAGGCTTTGCTTCTGTGTGTGTTGCTTTACCTATGAAACACATGGAAGTGATGCTGTGCAAGTTCTGAGCCTGCATGCTTCCATCTTACTGATTCCTGTTCTGGGGCTGTGTATGAGCCCAGGCTGGCATGATGGAGGATAAGGGTCACCTCTCTCATGCCATACAGCAGCAAGTTCAGAGCTGAAAGCAGCAGGCACAAGCAAGAGCCAAGGTGCGATGGCTAACATCCATTTTCACCTCAACAGGACCTAGAATCACCACGAGACACAACTGCATGTATATTTATGAGGTAATTTTAAGAAAGATTTAACTAAAAGGGAAGACCCATCTTGACCATGAGTAGGTGACACCATTCTATGGACTGAAGCATGAGACAGAGAAAAAAGGAGAGAGTGAGCTGAGCTCCAGCATCCCCCACTCTCCCTCTCTCCCTCCCTCCCTCTCTCCCTTTCTCCCTTTCTCCCTCTCTTCCTCTCTCCCTTGCTCCCTCTCTCCCTCGCTCCCTCTCTCACTCTCTTCATTTCTCCCTCTTTCTCTCCCTCTTTCTCTCCCTTCCTCCCTCCCTCCATCTCTCCCTCCCTCCCTCCCTCTCTCTGCTTTCTGACTATGGATACAATGTGACTATCTGCCTCACGCAGCTGCTATGGCTTTTCCACCATGAGAGACTATGCAGCTTCAAACTATGAGCCAACATCAGACCCTTCCTTTGGCTGCTTTGTCACCCCATTGAGAAGAGTCATAGTGAAGGTGTTCGGGGTCAGAGGCCACTGTCCACCAGCTGGGGTTACAGAACCATGAATATGACTGATTTCACCCTGCCGAGCAAGCCTTCCCTCAGCCAGGTAACAGCTGCTCTAGGAAGAGTTGTCTTCTTATCTAAATGGCCCTTCAGTTCCTCAGTTCCCCAGTAGCATCAACAACAGTCTCAACAAACCTGTCACATGCTCAGACACATCAGAAACCCAGCACCCTAAACCCCAACACACAGGAGAGAACATCCATGCACAGGCATGTATCCTAAACAGACTCCAAGATGCAGGGTGGCGTACGCACAGGGGCAGTGCTGCAGCACATTTCACATCTCCTTCACCTTAGTGATAACTGAAAGTGACTCAGACGTCTAAAACCAAGCAAGACCTTGGTTAAACAAATGATACTTCCTTTAGATCAAGGTATATTATACAGTCATTAAAAATAGCGGCTGCAAAAACACGCCGGAGCATAAGAAAATGTTTAATACATAATTCCTTTGGGATTCAACATTTATAAAACATGTATACATTTGCATCTTAAAAAGTCTGGAGAGAATATTCATCTTGGATATTAATAGTTTTAATCTCGTGGGGTGGGACTAAAACAAGGATTGCTTCTATGCCTCATCTATTTTATAGTTTTTAAAAGTTCTATGGTGATCATGAGTTATATTTAGCAGGGATTTTTTTGGTGGAGAATTTTCTAGAGGGAAATCTGTCAACACCTATCCCAAAGTCCTCCTAAATGATCATAGCCTTCCCCAGTGTCCTGTGTTAAGGAGCAGAGAGGCCTGAGTGCTGAAAGCCAGGGTGACACCTTGTGGGTGTTATTCAGTTCAGCAAGACCCCAGACTCACTTCTGGTCTGAGACTCTGCTGGAGTGGAAGACACGGGAAGACCAGATCCTGGGAAGCAGAGGACAATGACACAGGGAACATGTGGTTGGCTGTCACCCCAGTCCTGGGAGATCTAGGGGAGGCACCTGACCACCCAGAGTAGGGTGTGGGACTGGGAAAGACTTCTGGGGAAGAAACAGAGGCTGCAGGGAGGCCCCAGCCCAGGGGTAGGTGATAACAGTGATAAGCAACTCCAGAAGGGAGGTCTCGATGTCCAAGGAGGGTTTGGGCTCAGCACAGGCTCAGACCATCAGGACCCTCTCCACCAGTACTGCCTTCTATTCTCAAAAGAGCATCTAAGACGGTCATTGTATGTGGACCTAGAAGATGGGACTCATCTACCTAGGCCAATTGCCATCATAGTAAGAGAGAAGCCATGGCCCCTACAAACAGCCAGCAAGGCCACTCCAGACAAACACTACTAATAGCATGCTTTTGACCTGTAGGCCAGCTTTCTCCTGGGAGCTCTTTCGTATACAGAATGATCACATCACAATGTGATTATCACTGTAGGGTGCCATCCTAGCTCACCAGTCCTGAGTGAAATACTGGGCTTCTGTAGGTTGAGGAGGGATGCATGAAAGAAGGCAGCCCCAAGGTCAGGGTGAAGCCTGTGAGAATGAGTGTCAGGTAAAGTCCAATATCTTAGTACAATACAGACCTGGCCAGAATAGGACAACACAATGCTGCCATTACCCTCAAGAGCCACTGCTGCCCTCAGTATTTCTCTGTGATATAGGTTAGGATAACTGAAGAATTGGTGACTACATAAACTTGGCAGAGGTTTGCAAGAGGGTCATCAGTGGGGATGAAGAGGACCTGGGCTGGGCACTGCACAGGCACAACCATCCTGGAAGAGAAAACAATCTTCTTCCAGGATGTCCTTCTTGATGGCCACCCTCTCTAGTAAAGTGACATGTTAGAGCTTTCCTGTTTTTCCAAGTCTCATGTCAGTGAGAATGATACCACACTGTGATGGGTCATTTCCTCACCTGTATCCCTCTACACTTAGAGTCTTGGGTACCACTTACAGTCTATTCTAATTGTAAGTCTAAATAAATGGACGACAGATGGTAGATGAATAGATGAATAATGAATGCACAGGTGAGTGGCTGGATGGATGGGGGATGGATTCCTGGATAGTTTTAGGTAAGTATATATGATGAATGAAAAATTATGAATAGATTAATGATGGGATGGGTGGATGGATGATGGAGGATGAAGGATGAACAAATGTGAATGGAATGGAGGATGAGTGGACGGATGGTGGATGGATTGGTAGATACAAGATGATGAATGGATAAGTGGGTAGATGGATAAGTGGAGCCAGCTTCTATAGGTAGATGGATGGTTGAATGGATGATGGATGGATAATGATAGGTTAATGATGGGTGGGTGGGTGGAGAATTCATGAATGAAGGATGAATGGATAATGGAATAGGTGAATGATGATGCAGGAAGAGATGGATATTTGATGATAATGGATGGATGAATGGATAAGTAAATAGATTGATGATGAATGAATGAATGAATGAATGAATGGATACTTGAGTTGATAGAGGGTGAATGATGAATTAATATTGTCTTAGTTACTTCCCTGTTGCTGTAATAAAAGCAGCTTAAGGCAGGATGGGCTTATTTTGGCTCACAGTCCATAACGGTGGAGATGACATTGCAACAGGCAAGGAAGGAATGGTGGAAGTGGCAGAGGCTGCCTGGTCACACTGAATTCACACACAAGAAGCAGAGAATTCACAGGAAGTAGGGACAAATGCTCAGACAGGTCAGCTAATGGGGGACATTTCACATTCAAACCGCATAGATGGATGGCTGAGTGAGTGGATGGTTAGAGGGACGAATGGAGAATAATGGGTAAACCCATAGTTTGGTAGATGGATACATAAATGATGGACAGCTAAACAAGCAGATGGTGGATGGAGAGCTGTATGGAAGGGTGGGTGAGGAAACAGATGGTGAATGGATCAATAGGAAAAGAGATGATAGAGCAGAGATAAATGGAAAGGTAAGAGGGACAGAGAACCAAAGGAAGAGGAAGGGGGAGGCATGGAGGAAAGATGGATGGATGGATGGATGGATGGATGGATGGATGGATGGATGGATGGATGGATGGATTGTTGGATGGATGGATGGAGGGATGGATGGATGGATTGTTGGATAGATGGATGGATGGATGGATGGATGGATGGATGGATGGGTGGATGGATAGATAAGGGGCTACAGGGGGCTGGGGACACAGAAGGATGTCTTTGAGTTTTTACAAATCTCATCCCTGGTTGCTCTGTCCCTCACAGTACAACCCAGTCTAGACTCCATCTCGGCCTCCAAATATTAGGGTTACAGGTGTGTACCAGGCCCACAAACTGCTGCTTCATATCAAATAATTATTTATTGACTAGACTCAAAAGCTTCCAAGTCAGGGACTCTCTTGGATCACTACCTGCCTTGAGGCTTGTTTGAGTTTAACTCAGCTCTCTGTAGGGAGAGGCCTGATGAGAAGCCATGTGCTAAAGCCATGGGGGAGACAGACTGGATCTCTGACCCCTAAACAATTCACAAACATTACAGATACCATCTTTGTGGCAAATGACATCTCTGGGATAAAAATTATCTTTGTAATAGCTGTGGGAAATGGGTCTGGGTCAAATCATTGGGATCCTTGGACAGGAAGTCCCTGAGATGGCCAGAAAGGACAGGCAAAGATCAAAATCAACTTTTTGTGCATACACACAGGCCATGCAAAAGCCTGGAACACAAGGTGCTGAAACACTTAACACCAGACCAACATTGCAAGGCTGGTGCCCTCCAGGTGCCACCAGGGCACAGCACACTACCCATCAGTGTGCCTCTCTGGGAGCTGTGGCTGCACTTACCCAGCTTTCCCTGCTGTCAAGGAACCATCAGCATCCCATGCCAGTCCTGGCATCCAGGCCACTGACAAACACACTGTATCCCCTGGGAGCAACAGCTGCCTCACAGGCAGGCCAAACACCCTGCCTTTAGCTCTTTCCACTGCTCCTTTGGGAAAAGCAAGATGGAATACGCACAGCATGGCTACTGCCTCCACAGAGGACACACTCTTCTTAATAGTGAGAAGTGTCGGGAACAGTTGACCCAGCTGTTGAGTTTCAGAGTTTCAATCCCTCCCATTTGGCATTCACAGACCATCTTGGCACAGTCTATGAAAATATACATCGGGTGCCATTTGGGGGCAGAGCGTGTGCTGTGTGTGTCAGGCCTGGGTTCTGACTGTGAAAACGAGGTGTGAGGAAGAGATTATGGAGAGATGGAATCAAATCTGATTTTAAGCACAGTGCCACGCCAATGCAATGATGTCACAGGGAAATAGACATGATCTGAAAATCTCAAACCCCAGCTCTCTGGGAACATGAAAGCAAACGACAAAACAGATTTCCAATGTGTGCCCCGTGGAACACCATCCCAAGAATTAATCAACAGAACAAAAGGCCCAATAAAACAAAACGTGAATATTTGCATTTAGATGTAAAACAAGAAATAGAAAAGAAAATTAAACAAATTAATGACAACAAAAAATTTTAAATGAAATGAATTAAAATGAAAGATTATGAAATGAAGGAAGATGGAAAGTTGCCTGAGACCTTTGCATGGGGAAGCAGGCTGTTTTGAAAGATACTGAACAGTCCCCTCAGACTCCACCCTTCCTTCCTGCTGAGTGTGCGTGCTAGTGTGCACAGCAGGGTCTTCCAGAACTGTGCCTGTCACCGGCGATACTTGATCCTATGCCATTCTCTCACTGCTACAGTTGACCCTGTGACCTGCTCTGGCCCAGGAAATTTCAGCAGGTGCCACTGAGCAAAACACGAGAACATGTTCCAGTGGCTGCCTTGCCTCTGGAGCTTCAGTGTCACGCATGTGGCAAATGTGTCATGGGGTCTCTGTCCTGTCTCTGTCATTGTAATATGTACCTGGAAAAGGCCCAAGCCAGCAGCTTGAAGCAGGGTTTCCAGCCTCAAGTGGACCTTCCACCATGCCCTGCCTGAAACAAGCAACCAACAGCCAGCCCAGGGCTTGAGATGTCTAAGTTAGGCACAGGCAGTCCTGAGACACACCACCCACAGCATTACTCTGAGAACACTGGTGCTTTAAGACTTAACTATGGTGCAATAAAACATGCTTAGAAGAGAATGTCTTTATGGGTATTGAAGAGAGCAGAAGACCCCAGGCTAGAGATGAGGGGACATTTAGAGGAGACGCTTCTTGATGTTTGGGGTCCTGGAGACGGCTTGGTCCTCTTTCAAGGAGAGAAAAGGATTGCAAAAGACTTAAGCAACTTGACAGAAGCAGGGTGATACAGCAGTGTCTATGTAAGGAAGTCATACAGAGGAGACCTGTGACCATGAGAAGGTACATACCATCTCAGGAAGGCACCAAGTAACAGTTCTATAGCCTCTGAATACAAGCAGTCAAAGTCTGACGACGTCAAAGATATGCAGGGGTGAGCCACCCCACTGACAAGCTGGCAAGATAAAGAGAGGAGACACCAGGCAGCCCTGCCCCTGCCCTATATCTGCCTAGAGAGACAGCCCTGGAGTTCACTATGGCTCCCAAGCTCACTGATACCCTGACTGGAATACCGAACTCCCTAGGCATTAAAATCACCACACCATGATGGAGAATGCACACAGCCGAGAGGATCTACGTGCAACCTGAGGAAATTACAAGAACAAAGTTGAGCGCATAAATCAAATGCCCAGAGCAGAATGATGGTATTCATATCAATTTTTAAAACAAGCTCAATGTTTGGTTGTCTGATTACAGAGAGTCACGCATTGTCCTGAACCAATATAAATTGTGATTTAGATGTTGTAGTATGTGTTCAAATTTCTGCTTTATAGGTAAGCTATAAAGCATACTGGAATGGCCCACCCTAAGCTTAAGATGGAGATTACTTCCAGGTAGACACTGGGGAGAGGGGAAGAGCAGAAGGGCAAAGGGTGGGTTTTATCTGAATCTATTGCTGTATTTAAGAAACTGTGAGCTCTCCTGCAGAGAGGGAAACATTTAACATCTAGGAGCTGAGCTGGATGAGGCATGATGAATAACAACATCCTGAATTCCACTGCTTACCTGAGGTATATCTGCTCCCTGTCCACTGACCCCAGGAACCACAGGATATCAAACCAAGTACATCAGAGGCCAATTGGGAGGAACTGATAGAGCATTTAATGTGCACTAGCCCGCCTCTGCCACCAGTCCCCAGGCTGGTGTTTTATGGCATTCTGCACTTTTCTCTATATGTCAAAGATTCCATAATTAAAGAGAAGGCAGAGAAAGGGATGCTCTCCACCCCCGACAAAGAGGACAGGTTCCAACCAAACCATTCTGAGGGGAAACCTGGATCATCCCATTCCAGTGCCACTGAGGCTGTTCCTGGCTGTCTGTGTGGCAGGCACCAAGGTCTGGGAGAGTCCTCAGGGTCACGGAAGTGTACCCCTAATTTAAACACACCTTCTTCAATAGCTACCCTCAGTGTGTACATCCCAGAGGCTGTAACCCAGGAAGGAGGGTAGGAGTAAGAAGGTAGGCCATGGCCAGCTTTCTCCCAGCTCAGAATATGCCCTGCTTCCTTATCTGCTTGACAGCATCAGAACCAGGTGTGTTCTCAGGCTTCTCCTATAAAGGTGTCATAAACATAAAGAATCTTCAAGGTCCCAGGAGTGTTTCCCTAAAACTACACTATCCCTATGACTCATCCATGCATCCATCCATCTGTCTGTCCATCTACCTATCCACTCATCAACAACCTATCTACCGAGCTATTGTTCCATCCAGCTAGCCACATACAGACACACATGCGTGCACACACGCGCACGCACGCGCGCACACACACACAAATCTACATACCATCTGTCCATCACCCCCATTCATTAGTTCACCCATCTGTCCACTGACCCGTGCATTCAAGGCCAACACGAATCCCTAGCAACAGTCAGTGCTTGGTATTGGGATCCTGTGATCAACCATATAGCCTTGACAGGTCTCCGTGCTCATGACTTGTGTTCTAGCAATGGCAGAAGTAATATAAGCAAGGACACAGAAACTTCAATGAGAGAGGTGACAAAGAACCTTGTCAGGGATAGGGGGAGGGCTCTATACACTGAGTGGCAGGGCAGCTACTTAGGGGAAACTGCTGAACTGAATGAAGATAGAGTCCAAACTGAGAGACAATGCTAAGTACATGCCAGAGAGGAGACAGCACACACACAGATACCTATAGACATCCAGACTGGTAAAGTACAGCTTGATCAGATACTACCAGTGGGCTGCTTAGCATTGTGGAGACTTCCAGGTTGTGTGGAACCAGCAGGCACATTGTCCTATGGACAAGGTGGCATCAGTATTTCCTAGTGCTTGTTTAGAATGTAGCCTAAGGTCCCACCTCAGAGCCTGGCATCGTGATCTGCATTTCATCTAGATTCTGAGTCCTGGTCGGAGAAGCAAGGCTAAGCTAGTTTCTCTACACCAGGCACATTCACTGGGGTAAAACGGCGCCCCCAGGTGGCCAACACTGGTTCTTGAAGGGCCTGAAAGATGTGAATACCACATATAAAAAAAAATACAGGGCACGTCAGTGAAATCCCAGTTATGTGGGAGGCCATTAGGAAAGCAAGCTTTTAAAGGCTGGGAACAATAGTGGGGACAAAAGGCTGAGAGCATAAGCCCCCAGGCACAGAGTACTGTGCAGAGTCTCCTGAGAGGCTGAGCTTCAGTGTCTCTGTAGGGCTGGCCCAGTTTTACCACTCTGAACCCAGAGTCCTGGGACCCAGTCTGATCCAACAGTCGCTCACTACCCCGACTGCCTCTGTGTCTTGCCTGGGGGTGGGGAGTGGTGGTCTCCAGAAGCATGGATGGGCCTGGGAATACTCTCCCAGAGAGATGAGTGGGTGGAAGACATGGCACTATGCTGTGAATGTCTCTTTATCTCACGTTACAGCTCTATTACAGAGTAGATGCAAATATCACACAACCCCGCCCCCCCAGACCAGGAGCACCCGCATCCTCACGTCCCTGTGGTGGCTCCAGCTCTGCTTGCCAGCCTCCACATCTGGGCCATCAGGGGTTTTGGTAGAGGGTTTGGATGGCAGGTGTGAGCCATGGGGGGACTGAGTCCATTTCTAGCACCAGACTGTGTGTTTTTCAAGTCCCTTGGCCTTCCTGGGAAAGGGTGGGTGGAGATACAGTAGCCAGCTGATGACGGCAGCTGGGGTCTGGCTGTGGATGAAATGGGACAGAAAGTGTCTGGGGAACAGAGGAAGGACAAGAGCCAGTGGCCATTTAGGAAACCCAACACCAATGGCATCCCCAGAGCTTATATGATGGAGCACACCACAGGCTGAGTGGTAGCTCCCTCCAAGAGGTGTTCATGTTCTGAACCCCATGAATTACTAGGGGTCTTTACAGAGGTGGCTTAGTTAAAATTCTCGAGATGAGATGTCCTAAATCATCTGGCGAGGCCCTAAATCCAGCAGCCATTGTCTTTAGAAGGAACACACAGCAAGACAGTCATGCGGAGGCAGGGGGCTGACTCAATAACTCAGCTGGTAAAATGCGCACTGTGCAAATGGAAGAACCTGAGTTCATTGCCTGGAACCCACGAACAAATGCAGACATTGGGGTACACACTTGTAATTCTAGAGCTGGGGAGCTGGAGATAGGAGGATGCTGGGGCTGGCTGATCCATCAGCTTAGGCCACTGGGCCAGCTCCAGGCCAGGGAGAGATTCTGCCTTAAAAACAAGACGGCAGCAAAAGTGAATGTCTCCAAAGGCACAGCATCGAGAACTGACCTCTGACTTCCACAGGCATGTGTGCACAGGTACACATGCTGCTGCACAGTGTGTCCACATGCACATGCCCCTGTGCAGTGCAGCCACATACTTATGTACCTGCACACATGTGCACCCACATACATATCAACACACAGCGGCAAGGACTCAGCCGCTGACTCAGCCACCAGGGGTTACCAGGGACATGATGGCCTCCCTTCCCAGTCTTCAGGTGAAACACTACCCTGTAACAACAAGGTTTGAACTTTTGACCTCCAGGACTATGAGAGTCCCTGGCTGTGGTTTTAAGTTCCCCAGCTGTGGTCATTTGTTCCAGTAGCACGGTAGCCACTGTCCCCAGAGTTTTAAGGATGGGCAGAGTCTCCCGGCTCTGACTAGAATGAGGAAGCTTTGGCTAGGCCCTGTGAGCCCAGGGAAAAGGGAGACAGGAGACTTCAATTCCCTGGTGTCAGCCTAAGGTGGGGATGTCTCTCCCAACCTATCATACTGTTCACAGATCCAAGTCTGGCAGAGGATGCAGAGAGAAGGTGCTGGCGATGGGTCAAGGAAGCCGTGAGGGAGAGGCTGCTGACGTGAGGCCCATTAAACACAGAACAATTAAAAATGCATTCAGCTTCGATTTCCCAGAGCCATTTCCAGAATGTAAATACCAGACCTGTCATTAAAAATGTATTTATTGTGATTACACAGGAGAATTCTTGGGAGGATCAGTATGCATTCAATAAGTGTGTATTTAATAACCCCGCTTAACATGTGTTCCCCAGACATTGGCACCAGAACCATACATTCCATGGGCCTCAAATACAGACAGCAGGTAGGCAGCACCAGGAAAGAACAGACAGCATGCTCTCAGCCTCACGGTGAGACCCCTTACCCTGTCCCAGTGTGGGAAGCAAGACAAGAGCAGATAACACTCCAGAGAGAAAATATGACCAGAAGAGCATGGAAACTGTTCCTCACCAGGAATCGAAAGGATGCCAGAATACTGACAAATTGGTAAAGCTTAGATAAAATGTCATACTAGTTCTGTGATCACTGGACCTTCCCTGGATGGGAGCTGGGAGCACTAGACCCTCCCCAGGTGGGAGCTGGGAGCACTGGACCCTCCCTGTACAGGAGCTCCATCAGCTCTTATGTCACTCCATTTAAGGCCACCACAGTCATCCCAAGGAAAGAGTGAGAACGGGAAGGACAGGCCCTGCTTTTTTACAGCACCATTACATGGGCATGGCCAAGGCCTGGAAAAATCAGCTCAAAGACCCATAAGCAGCCAGGAAAGTAATGGCTGTGCAGGCCTCAGAACAGTGTGCAGAGTGGAAGCCTGGTTTATGAGCAAAAGAGAAAGGAATGCAAAACTTCAGCTCAAGTCTTCTCAGCCTGTTAAGTCTGCAAGCACATCAGTACAGAAAAAGCATAATAGAAACCCAGAAAGTCACTGCACCAGCGGAGGAGATGGGGGAAGTTTCTGGAAATGACTAATGCTTCTGAATGCATTTTTAATCGAGCCGGGGAAACGTCTGGGTGGAGAGACAGTGACGAGATGAGAAAAATTAAGATCTGTTGCTTTGCTTTGGGGGAAATCCAAATTTAGACATACCATGCTTGGGGTGTTTTGTGAGCCGCCTGAGGAAACTGAGGCTGTGTGAAGAAAGTCTGCCTGGCCAAGGGCTCTAACAGGGTGGTTTGACCTCTGGAGCTCCCTATCTGCTTCTGAAGAATTCAGAGCCTGTGTCACTCAGGAGGCATGATCCCAGGTAGCCTTCTATGTCCTCCATACCCCATGAGGTCCCAGTTAGGTCTCAAACCCAGGGCCACTGGCTGTGGTGCCTATTTAACACACCAAAGTAGATGCTGGCCTCCAGGTTCTTCCCACAATCCCTCAGCCCCTTTGTACCTTTGGGCCTCCTGGCTGCTATACCTAGTTCCCCTTTCTTGCCTCTCCCTTCCCTTCCCCCTCTTCCCACGTGGTACAGCTCAGTCTGGTCATGCCCACCCTGGACTCACTCAGCTGTCCCCCTGCCTCTAACTCTACTTTTTATCTGCAATAAACTTGCTCCTCTACAATCTCTTGGAGAACTTATGTTTCCTTTTCATTTCTTTTTTATTCATTTCTTTTTTTTCATTTAGTCTCAAAGTAAGCAGCACCTAGGAAACACCTTGCAAAAGCCTGACTACCTCAGGGAAGCAGCTCGCTACCCAAACACCAGACACCATTCCAGATAGTCCCACCTCCTGCTCTGTTAGCCAGGCTGAGAAGCCACTGTGAGTGGAGGAAGCTAGAATTCTAGAAATTTCTAGGGAAGGTATCTGAGGGGGTGGGTAACAGAGAGGCCCAATTGCTGTCTGAAGTCTTGGGTAGCTGAGGATGCTTATTGTACAAGAAGAATGACGGCTAACTCCGTCCATGTGGCAGCACACGGAGACCGTCAACATAGCAGGAAGGTGAATGTGTCTCTATGTACCTGCTGTCCCCGGGTGACGCTCCTAAGCCAAACTTCTAGTGAAGCTAAGAGCTGCTAGGATTTTATGTTTTATTCATCTGTGCATTTTATATGTGTGTACATGTGGATCGGTGTTCTGTGGTGCATGCATGGAGGTCAGAGAACTTGCAGGAGTCAGTTCTCTCCTTCTACTATGTAGGATCCAGGGATTGAACTTGGGTTGTCAGACTTGCTGGCAAATGCCTTTACCCACTGAGCTACCTCACTGGCCCACCACTGGAATTTAATGCCTGCCTTCATTCTTCAGTCGTGTTCCCCACTCCTCAAGGGCTTCAAGTGCCTCAGGGTAGCAAGATACAAGAGAACCTCAGAGTCACAGCAGGAGAACTGGTCCTCTACACAGGAGGACTTCCTGTTTCTGACTACTTTTCTCAGTATTGTCAGGAGATGTGTTCCTGGCTGAGGAAGCTAGCACAAAAGGTTAGGGAAGCAATAACAAAAACCCAAGAGATTTAAGTACCATAGTGACCTGGGCAGATGGCCCCAAGGAATACTGTCATCACGAAAAATCCAACTCTGGGTACCATCTGAACACTTTCCTAACATGCTACAGAAATGAGAAAGTCAGGATGTCAAATCCCACTGATAGAAGCAAAGCCAAAACTAAAGAGAATCCCCACAACATGGGGGTGAAGTGGCTCATCCTGCAAGTCATTCTGATGAGCCAGGCACAGGGATGCAGGCCTGGTCCAGCACTCTGGAGACAGAGGCAGGAAATTGCATGATAAGTTTCCAGGCTAGCCTGGGATACAGAATGAGACCCTATCTCAAACAAACAAATGGTCCCAACTGGCAGGTATTTTTCAAACCCAAATTGAAATAAATTAATCACTACTGGAAAAACACACAGGGCAGACAAAATGATCCCACACCAAGAACGAGTGGAGGGGTGAAATTCCCGTGGGAGGAACAATACCCTCCCCCCCAGAGCCAGACAGGCCCTCATGCTCTGAGCAGAATGGAGGATGATAATGGCCAAAATGGGCTCTGCAGAATCCTCCTCCTCCCTCCTCTCAGACATCAAAGACGGTCTGATGTCCTTGGGTCCAATTCATGTTTCACATATAAAGAGATATCCTGCCTGGGTGGGTTATTTATTTACAGTTCTTTGGCTAAGCCGGAAAGAAAGCAAAATACCCCAACAATAAGGCCAGCCTGAGCTTTGGGGGGCTTGGGAGCTGCCTATAGAGCCCAGAGCAGAGCCAGGGATATTGTGCAGTGACCTGGATTCACGCTGCCAGCCTCCTCCTCCGGGGAGGAGGCAGAAAGAGCCAGGAGAAAACAACGGGCAGAAAAGAAGCAGGAGGAGAGAAACTTTCCAAACAGTTGTCCATCTGCCAGCACCCTTTGTCCCCAAGATGAGACTCCTAATCCGCTCTCAACATCTCCATTATGCCTTTCTAGTCACTGAGAATTGGTGGGCCCCACTAGCGGGCAGGAGCCGCTGTGCTGGGTAGGACTGCAGCCTCAGTCAGGAAGCTGGGAGATGATGAAACACAGGTATAGGAAGAGAAAAGCCCAGCAGGCTGACTTACCTCCACAGAGAACTTTCCAGAACCTTCCCCATGTCTGCATGGTAGTACTTTGTCAGGATCAAGATGACCTGTGTTGTCAAAAGAAAGGAAAACATAGACATCAGCTGGTTTCAAGGTTCTGAGAGAGGAAGACATTAATACTTTCCCAGGGCTTGGGGTCTCTCAAACCCCACTGCCTGATATCTCAGTATCATAACATTGAGATGTGGGCCTTGCCTCTTCTTCGAAAACTTCCTTCTTCTCTTTAGAATGACTCTAGAGATATCAAAACCCATGAGAGCCACCAAGTAACTACCATTCTGTGGGAATCACTAAATCCAGCCTCAGACAATCCCAAACTATGGCCAAATATTCAGCAAGGCTCTGATCCCAGAATGCACACCTTGATTGTCAACACTGATAACTGTACAGCGTCTACAGTTGCCTAGGAGATAAGCCTCTGGAAGTGTCTATGGGAGCTTGTCTAGACGGGGCTAACTGAAGTGGGAAGATCTTGACGTCAATGGTACCACGCCATGGGCTGGGCCCTGGGCTCAATACAAAAAAGAAAGTGACATCAGCACCACCACCAGGCTGCCTATGCTCCTGCCGTCATGCCTTCCCCACTGAGATGGACTCTACTCTCAAATGGTGAGCTAAAACAAACCCTTCATCTGGTGTGTTTCTTCTGCCAGGTTATTTTGCCATTGCAATGGAGAAAGTAAACAAAGCAAGCAGCAAGTGTATTTGGCAAGCTTCTGAGGACAGGGCTGTACATCAGTCCTCTGCAATGGAAGTTGCTCCTGAGGCTGTGCTGTCATTCCTTGTCCTGGACTCCAGAGTGATGACAGGGGTTGGGAGGTGAGGGTGACAGCCAGAGGGGTCTATAAATCACCAGCTGACACTTTTATTTGTTAAACTACTTAAGACAGGTGGGGAGGCATGACAAAGTAGCAGGAAAGAAAATACAACTGCTCAGAAAATGGAAATTAATGTGTTTCAAAGCACTCAAATGTTCTTTAAAATCCATGCCTAGGAAAGAGAGAGAGAGAGAGAGAGAGAGGGAGAGAGAGAGAGAGAGAGAGAGAGAGAGAGAGAGAGAGAGAGATGGTTAGGCAGCCCGGGGGGAGACAGAGATTGATCAGCAATTACTCTGCTAGCGGCTGGATTCTCATGTACATCAAATTCCATTTCATTCACTGCCAGTCCATATTACCAACACCTAACAAGCCCGTTGTCATGGGAACCCTGGGAGGCGAACCTGGCCACACTTGGTTCTGGTAGAAGCCCTTAGCCCCCTTAATTCGGGTTACCACACTGACCATGTTCACCACTCTGCTCCTCCCTCATCAAGAGCAGAACTTTCCAGGCACCAGGTCCCAAGAGGCTGACTGATCAAGAATCTGGTTTTTTCCCTGATGATTAGAGTGGGGAGATAGGAGGAGAGGGTGTTGGTGAGCTGGGACAGCACGTAGCCGAGAGGCAGGGATGATTAAAGAGAAAAGCGAAGCCTTGTCAACGGAGGCAAGATTGGCTCTACCTCTCTCTGAACAAAGCCATTTTCTCCCGTCAGCCCACGGTCTGCCCAAGTCAGAGATGATCCTCCAAACACAGAGGAGGCAGGCAGAGTGACAGGGACGCACTAGACAGGAGACAAGTGTGGTCTTAACCTATTGATTTATATTTCATATAGTCTGCTATCCCGGGGGCTTTCCAAGGAACTGGAGTGTGACAGCTGGAAGGACCTCAAAGTCAGTTTTACCTACTTGTTCAGAATGAAACCATCACCCTGTCCTGGTCCATGTCTCAGGCCACCAGGTGGGGCTCACCCTCCAACCTGGGATCAAGTCCCTTGAGGCTCAGAAGCTGAAAGGTGGACAGTCTTCTGGAGCTCCAGCCTGCATACTTAGATTCTACTGCTGTTTATGGTCCCTCCTCTCCCTCCTGAGGACTGTAGCCACTCTGGACTGTGCCTCTTGCCATACTCAGGCCAACCAGACCTTTGGAAAGGTTGTGCCCTGCCTGGCACCCTCTGCCCTTACATTACCTGTGGTGGTTTGAATGAGAATGGCTCCCATAGGTTCATAGTTTTGAATGTTTGGTTCCCAGTTGGTAGACTATTTAGGAAAAAGGATTAGGAGGTGTGGCCTTGTTGGAGGAGGTGTGTCACTGGGGTTGGGCTTTGAGAGTCCAAAAGCCCATGCCAGCCCTAGACTTGTGCTTGTACACTGTCTGTTTCTGCATCTGGTCTGCAGATCAGAATACAAACAAGCTCTCAGCTATTGCTCCAGAACCATGCATGCCTGACAGCTTGTTATCCTTGCTATGATGATCATGGACTCACCCTCTGAAACTGTAAGCAACCCCTCCCCAATTAAATGCTTCCTTCTATAAGTTGCCTTTGTTATGGGGGTCTCTCCTAGCAATAGAACCGTATTTAATATACTACCCCATTTCTTGGCTATTCCGTTAGTCTTCAGACCTCTGTCTACACCATACTGCCTCCAAGAAGGTTTCCAGACCCCTGCATTTGGTTCTGTTCCTCATGTTTCCCCAATACTACAAAGCTCATAGCTCTGTCCTTGTCTGTATAAGTGTGAGAACTGGACAGTCCTGGGCATAGTGCATACCATATACCAAACATGCTGCTAGAGCCTAAGTAATAAACACATCAATACAATGGTGCCAGACAGGGGTCTTCTGACTACATGATCATAAGTCATCCCTACTTTCACGAAGAGGACACACCACCCAGTCCTTGTTTAGGGGCACAGAGTTCCTGTGACACCATCCACTTAACTCTCAGTGGAACTTTGGACTTCCAAGTCAAAGGCCTGGGATTATCGTGCTATGACTGCAACAAGGAGAACACTGAGACGATGTGGGGTTTGGGAAGCCAGACAGCAAGAAAGTCACCACCTAAGATCCCATCTGTCTTAGTTAGGGTTTTACTGCTGTGAACCATGACCAAGGCAACTCTTATAAGGACAACATTTAATTGGGGCTGGCTTACAGGTTTAGAGGTTCTGTCCATTATCATCAAGGTAGGAGCATGGCAGCATCCAGGCAGGCATGGTGGAAGAGAAGCTGTGAGTTCTATATCTTCATCTGAAGGCTGCTAGCAGAATGCTGTCTTCCAGGCAGCTAGGGTGGGGGTCTTAAAGCCCATACCCACAGTGACACACCTAATCCAACAGGGCCTTCTAATAGTGACACTCCCTTGGCCAAGCATATACAAACCATCCCATCCCATGTCCTCAGTCTCCTGATCTGTGGTAACAAAGGACTGGAAAGGACCCAAGAGCCATAGTCACGGGCATGGCTACACCCTGACAGGAGTGAACCATGTCACAGGGCCCTTTACATGCAGAGATCCCAAGATGGTCTAAATGGTATCTGTCTCCCACAAGTGGAGAAGCCAAAACACAGAAAGCCCAAATGTTTTGCCAAACCATACATGCTATGGGCCAAATCAGGTCTCAGTTCTGGGTTTCCTCAAGCTAGCAGGTTCCTTCTGGTCATGCCAAAAGCAGTTTCCCTAGCTTTTTATCAGGTTTCGAGGAGCTTAGCACTGCATTTCGGAGTCCTGATTGCAACTGAAACCTCCTGGGAGCCGTCCACAGCATGGGCAGGGTCCCCACAGCGTTGAACACTATGATCTGGCAGGAAGAAGATAGGAATAAGAGGCTTTCTTGCTTGAGGCTGCTCACACCCCTGGCCCACAGGAGCCCTGCCCAGAGGGCAGGAACCACCAAGCAGGAAATAGAAACTCCCTGAGGCAGCAGCAGTGGTCACTAGTCACTCTTTCCTGTCACCCTGTATCTTGTCTCACTTCTAGTCTTCTTGGTCTTAAGGACTGGTCCCCATTTTGTGATTATCTCAAGGGTGCTGCTGACTGCATGCCATGAAAAGTCCATCTGACCTTCACTGACACATCACAGGAAGAGACGGTTCCAACTGTTCCCCCGTAATGCTGAGCAGACTGAGGTATGGATCTAAGAGGCCCACCTGGCATCATAGACAGCAAGCACAGATCTCATGACCAAACCCAGGGCTTTCCTGGGTCTCCTGCTCATTGCTATCCCCAACCCTAGTGACCACTTTCCCAACATAGGAAATAAAGATTCTGGTGGTCCTCTGAGGCACTGTCACCCTGAAAGTCAACCATGACATCCAGTTATGGAAGCTCTGAGGTCTGGACTGGATTGTAAGCCCCATAAAGAACAGGGCCTGGCTAACATGACTGTGGAGGGGATAAACCCAAGCTAGCAATATAAGCTCTTTGAGCCTGTCTCTTCACCTTCTGTGGAGCTCATTCATGAATAATCTGACACCAGGGCTCTGGGGTTTGCCAAACGTGACTGTCATGGATCAGTAAGTGCACAGAGACCTTCCTCACACTCCACCAGGCCAGCTGTTCTCAGGATGCTGTTGGAGGGCACACCAGACCATCACTGCTTAGAGGAGGGTCTTAGTGTCTTGTGACACTGAGCCTGTCCTTGCTCTACCTCAAGGTTTTATTTCAACACGGTGTGAATCAAGAAACCAGAACTTTGCAGAGCAGCCCTGAGACCTTAAAAACAGCTCTAAGTCTGATCTCCACCCATCTGCTCATCAAAGCGTATGCCGCCTCCTCAGTGACATTGGGTCTAGAAACCAGGAAAACCCTTGCCTCCCACCAAGGTCCATGCTTTCAAAACAGCCAGCAGAGAGAGGTTCAGAAACAGTTTGCCTTCCTGGGGCCAGGAATAATCAGAAAGAAAATCAAAACCCAATAAACTCTCAGGCCCAGTTCACTGTCAATCAACAGAGACCATGCAGCAGCAGGAGGGCATGGGGGAGGTGATTCCCCACAGGAAGGGAGATGGAAGAGGAAGGAAAAGGGCCTCAGGACTCCAGCAGCCAAAATCACCCAAGGAAAGTAAGAGGCCAGAGTCAATGGCCCATTTTCCACGGAGGCCCCTGCATTATCAAACCTTCCTACCCAAGCAGGACATCCCACCCTTGATGTGGCTGATTCTGGGGTCTCATTCGCCCTAGTCTGACACCTGTCACCAGGCTTTCCAGATCTAATTGTCTGTGCAAGTGAAGGCCACACCTCTGACACTCATGTTCAGAAGCTGGCCTGGTACTCATGCTTCATTCATCCACACTAGAATCAGAGATTCTGTCTCCTTGGAGGCCTGGTCCTCCCCATCCTCCTCAACACTGCTTGGTCCCTGGTGGGCTAGCCTCTGATAGGCAGTCCCTCTCCCAAGATCTCATTAGCATGGCTGTCACTTGGGCCTTTGTGCATGTGATTCACATGCCTGTGTCTTAGTTATGGTTTTACTGCTGTGAAGAGATACCTATGGTGTCTTAGCAATGAGCAGGAGACCAAGGCAAGTCTTAATAAAGGACAACATTTAATTGGGGCTGGCTTACAGATTCAGTCCATTATCATCAAGGTGGGAGCATAGCAGCACCTAGGCAGGCGTGGTGCATGAGGAGCTGAGAGTTCTACATCTTCATCTGAAGGCTGCTAGCAGAATGCTGGCTTCCAGGCAGCTAGGACGAGGGTCTTGAAGCTCACATCTAGTGACACACCTCTCTAGCAAGGCCACACCTACTCCCACAGGGCCATGCTTTCTAATGGTGCCACTGCCTGAGCCGAGCATATATACAAACCATAACAGCCTGGGACACTCCTTCCTACTCTGTGTCACCTTCTCCTCATCTTTATTAAGCTCTCCTCCTTCAGGAAGCCTTCCCATAGTCTGACTGCTCCAGAAGGGAGGACCTATATCTGCCTTTGGCCCCCAGAGCCTAGCCAGGTGCCAGCACATTAGGAACTGCTGAGCAAATTTATCAAATTTATCAGATGAGGCAGACCAGCTTCTGGGGAGGCATTCCCCCAGTACCTTACTTGTAACCTGCCCCAGTGGGAGACGGACTCTAGAATAAGAGAATATCCCGCCACCCCTTCAGAACCCACACGCTTGGGGTCAGAGTCTCAGCCCAAGGTCATGGATGGGTGTGCATTCTCAGCTCCTGTTCTGTGATACACTGACTCTCGTGTAGTCGTCTAGTGTGAGGAGCAAGCCATGGGAAAACCTTTCCATAGCAGCAAGTAAATCCCTGTAGCCTCCATCCCACACTTGACATGCACACCCACACAGCCCCATGTGCAGGTGGGGTAACCACTCTCACTACACAGATAAACAAAGTGGGGAACAGAGGTGAGACCACGCCCCTGAGGTCACACAACAATCACACGGCTGGGATTTGAGTGAGGGGATGGATGCAAAGGGTGCTGATGTTAACAACAAAGCCGGGATACAGCAAAACATCCTGACACACTAGCCACAGGGAACCTGATGGGAAAGGCAGCTGGAGTCCACATCTGTGGTGCCTGCATTCCCAGACCCTAGGAATGACAACTCTGCAGTTGTTTAAAGATTCTAAGCAGGGTGGTGGCCAGAGTATAGCTGGTACAATGTGGGGGGCAGTGGCTACACTCACTTGATGCACAATATTCTGGAGAAGCTGTGGAACCCTCGCCAGAGGGTACTTCCTGAAGCAAGTCACATGCTCCTAGGAAGGCAAGTGCTTCTGTAGGGCAGTTTCCACCCCTTCCATCTGGTTCTAGAAAGGCCTGGCTCTCTTGGCCTTCAGCAGGAGATGTTCCCGGGGTTCCACAAAGCCAACACTTACTTCTGTCCTGTGAACTTGCAGGCTAGACAAGACCTAAACTCAAGTCCCTGAAATTAAACAGGAGTTCCTGCTCCACTGCAACGTCCTCAAAAGGTCGCAGCCCTTCAGAGGGAGGTTATGCAAAGGTGTGACACCCGTGACGTGCTATCCCTGGGGAAAGGGATGGAGATGGGAACACTACAGGAGACTGGAGACCATTCTGATTGCACTAACAAGAAAGAGCATTCGCCCCAAATTCCTAGCAAATCAGAAGCTCTGGGACTACTAGGCTCTCAGGAGGCCTGGCTAGGCCAGAGGGAATTAGACATGGCCTAGTTAAGCTTACAGAGGCCCACAACTATGCTCTGCAGATGCCAGCATGCCTACTGTGCAAATGGCTACAGCCTGCCAGGTAGGAAGTCACATCTGGGACAGGGAAGCATGAGCTCTAGCCCCAGAATGACACCTTCCCTCCAGCATGAAGCAGGCTAGCCATCACGCTGGAGGCCCCAGGGTTGGAGGCCTTGGTGGAGGGCACATCTGTGAAGCAGCAGTGTCCCACTGACTCAGGTATCTGTGGGGCCATGGGCAGTGCATTGCCCTGAGTTAAGGATGCCCATCTCTGGTGCAGGCCACACACTTAGCCTGCCTGAGCCTCAGTGTCCCCATCCACCCAGGTGGGGCAGGAGTTGGCCAGATCCAAGAGCTCTCACCAGGAATGCTATAGTCAGCCACAGAGCCTATTCTTAGAGCTACCCAATGGGTCGCTCTTGGGAGGCCTCACCTGCCACTCAGATGCAGAAGAAAACCTTGGAAGAGCCACAGGCAGGATGGGTGAGACGGGCCTATTTACCAGTAAGGCTCTTTCAATGATCCTCCTACACTACCAACTGTAGTGGGGACATTAGCAGCCCCACTCTCATGCAGGGAACAATCAGAACAGCCAAAGTGAATCATAACCCCATTTGTCTTCTGACCTGGCAACTCCACAGATGTCCCTCTCCCTGAAACACAGATGTCAGAAGGTCCAGACTGCATGGGGCTCACTCCTTCCAGCCCTGGGCTGGGAGAAAGCATTCTCCGCTAGAAATCTAGGCGATCAGGGAGACTCAGGTTGTATGACGATGGGCAGGGAAGCCCTAGAAAACCATAGCATGCCAGTTCCATATGGGAATGTGGGACAAGGAAAATCCCTGGAAGGGCTGGTGAAGCCCTTCCAAGCAGCTCCTGGGGGCGTGTGTGGATTTCAGTCAGACACTTCCAGTATTCATCTTGTTCTGAACAAGGGTTTCCCCATGTTCCAAAGAAAATTTTTAAATAAAACCACCAAGCTGCCTCTTTTCAAGACTCCCCATTTCTCCATCCTTGAAGCAAGCAAGCCTCAAATACAGAGGTATTCTTTGCCTAGTGGACATTCTCTCTCTCTCTCTCTCTCTCTCTCTCTCTCCCTCTCCCTCCCCCC
>NW_021620993.1:3576881-3603089 GCF_004785775.1 Grammomys surdaster | reverse complement strand
GTCAGGAACAGGCCCCGCTCCCCCCCCCCAGCCCACTTGTTAGGATTCCCACAAGAACCCCAAGCTACTCAGCCATAGCATATATGCAGATGACCTAGGTCAGACCCCGACAGGCTCCGTGATCTCTGCAAGCCCTCATGGATCTCTGTCAGTTGATTCTGTGGGCCATGTTCTTGTGTCCTCATGGTGCACACACATTCTTAAGCGCTTGACATGTAGTCAGTTCACTGCTTAGTCTCATCAGCCCCCCTTCCCAGACTGGAAGCCAAGGCAACAAGACAGACTCCATCCCAGGCCCATCAGAAGACACAGTGCTAGAGTCAGACCATGGAGACCAAGGATCTGTTTTCTGGATTAAGCCCTGGG
Organism: Grammomys surdaster; assembly: GCF_004785775.1. Classification (NCBI taxonomy): domain Eukaryota; kingdom Metazoa; phylum Chordata; class Mammalia; order Rodentia; family Muridae; genus Grammomys; species Grammomys surdaster. Next base: position 3,602,723 of record NW_021620993.1, on the reverse strand, counting down.
TCTCTCCCAGCCTGACAAATAACTCTAGCACATTTGAAACTCTCCTCTGTGCTTCCAACAGCACAGACCGTCTCCTCTAAAAAGGCAGCCAGCTCAGCATAGGTCTTGCTACCTACCTACCCAAGATTCCTCCTTCCTTCTCTATGAACAAATCAGTTCTAAAGTAACTGTAAGAGAAACGGACTGGGCAATCTTTTACCAGGGAGAGGAGGAACCATGCTTTAGAGGAGGTGGAGAAATTCAGCCACATTAGAAGGTCAGGCAGAGGTGCTGGCTCACCAACTCAGGAGACCTTGGTCAACACAATACCTATCTTAAATAACCCCATGGCTCTGGCTCTGGCTCTGGCTCTGGCTCTGGCTCTGGCTCTGGCTCTGGCTCTGGCTCTGGCTCTGGCTCTGGCTCTGGCTCTGGCTCTGGCTCTGGCGCTCTGGCTCTGGCGCTCTGGCTCTGGCTCTGGCTCTGGCTCTGGCTCTGGCTCTGGCTCTGGCTCTGGCTCTGGCTCTGGCTCTGGCTCTGGCTCTGGCTCTGGTCATAGCCTTTTCCACATCTGCCAATGCCCAGGATCTCAGTCTCTGGTAAGTTGTCTGTGGAAGCTAAGCCCAAGCCCTCAGTCCCCCACAAGCTAGACTTTCTCTTCATGTATCACCTGTGTTCCCTGCTCAAAACCCTGTGTTCAGGGGCTTGTAAGAACACTGTCTAGAAGCACTCACTGTGTGCTCCTCTCTGAGAACACCACTCTGACATCAAGGGTTGCAGTGAAGACAAAGTGAGTTCAGGGTGTAGCCCATGCATAGCTGTTTGAAGATGCTTAGCCCATGGGAAGTGCTACTAGTAGGAGGGGTGGCCTTGTTGGAGGAAGTGTGTCACTGTGTAGTTCGCTTTGAGGGCTCCTAGTGCTCAAGCTCTACCCAATGTAGAAGATAGTCTCTTCTAGATGCAGACAGATCAAGATGCAGAACATTCAGCTTTTTCTCCAGCACCATGTCTGCCTGGACACTGCCATGATGATAATGGACTGAACTGTAAGCCAGCCCCAATTAAATGTTGATCTTTATAAAAGTTGCCTTGGTCATGGTGTCTAATGGAAATCCAACTAAGACAGTCACTGAGGTGGGGAGGTTTAAGTTCAGGCTTGGAGTCCATCTAAGGGTTTATGCCAGAACTAAGGTCAAGGCTGGGTTTGGTTTTGGGTTAAGCAAAGGCAAAATGAAAGCTAGAGTTAGGACAAGCTTAGGAATGAACTTTCAAATCTTGTTTGACTGCTTAGGACCAGAGCTCAGATTAGGGCTGGAGTTACAGTTAGGGTTAGGATTCTGTTTAGAAGAAGGGAGAGGAAACAGAAAGGCTGTGGCCACTCAGAGGCAGGCTCTAGCAGCCAAGGCTCAGCGGCAGCTCTCCATAAATAGGTTGAGTCAGGCTCCTGGCTGCTACTTCCCTGGGCTGCATAAAGTGCCTTCTCTGGGAGAAGCAGAGAAGGACAGCAAAGGGACTCAGTCAGACTGTTGTAACTTGTTACTGCTTTTTTCAGTTTATAAGAGAGGACTTAAAGGATACACCAGTCAGATAGAAAAGAAAAAATGGAGGAAGGCAGGAGAGCCTTGTCTTCAAACGCCTCCTGCCCACTGTGCACCAGGAAACATGCTCCATCTGGACCCCATCCTTCCCTCTGGAGGACCAAGCCCATAACGTATGTCTCCAAGAATCTGGAGTGCAGCCTTCCCTAGCTGACAGGAGATGAGGAGGGGAGAAGCAGGAACATGAATGACCAATGTGACCCCACATTCTGGTGCTCATCGTCTTTCCTCATTGAGAGAAGCCAGGAGCTTTCACTCCCTGGGCAGGGACTTATAGAGCACCAGATGCGTAACTGGACCAAGGATCTATCTGGCCCAGAATGGACATTGGTATTTGTTATAACTTGCCCTGTGAACACTTGTCTAAGAGGAGTTTACGGAGAGATGTTGAAGAGGCCCCTGTTCCCTCTGCATAGCTAGCTGGGCCTTCCAGGAAGTAGTATAGCTGGGACATCAGGTTCTAGCTCTGCTCACTAACAGAACAAAACAGAACATCAAGAATGTATCTTTTTGTCACAAAGCTATGCAAGTCCTCTCATGCCACCTGCTCACCAAGGTCCTACTGAGACACCTACATGAGTTATCACCTCTCTTAACCCCCTATAGCTCTCATCCCTATGAGACATGTTGCCCCCATTTGTGGGAAGCCTCAGCTTCCCACAGGAAAGTAACTTTATTTGGCCAAAGTCACACTACTCAGAGGCAGAGGTGTGGGCTTCTAGCCCAGACATCTCAGTACCAAGCAGCCACGTTTGACTATCATCAGCATTGCTGGGGGCCACGGAGGAAAGTAGCCTTTGCCATATTAGAATGTTGTTATAGGCTAGGTGGCAACAATCTGAGTCTCTGCTGTGACCAGATTCACATCCTGAAGTCTCTGCAGAACCACCTTCTCACACACACTGAGCCACGAGCCCCAGCACTAGACAGCAGCCTATGGGCAGGCAGAACTGGAGGCCTCAGTCCTACATGGCCTTTGCCTAGAAGCCAGTCTATGCACCAGGGCCCCACACTCTATGATAATGACTTACCAGCAGAGGACTCAATGAGGCCTTCTTCCCTCATCTTTCCGGAGATGGATGTTATTTGTGGTTTGAGAGGTTGGTGGGGCTGTATTACATAGTTCCCCTGACTTCTCCATCTAGTCAAACTCAATACAATTGAGTTTCAAGACCTCAGAACCATTACCAACATGGTTCACCGAAGCAGCCCAGTGTGGGAGAAGGGCCATCTCCCACACAGGTAAGGGTCACCCTGTCTAGTTCTTCAGGGTATTAAAGCCTGTTGCTAGGCTCTTTGGGACAGGGTCTCCCATCCCTCCACTTGCTGCAAGTACCCTAAAGCTTTGGGGACTGGACAATTGAATGCACACAGGTGTAGCCCCCAAGCACAGTCATACATACATGCAATGGACAGATATACAGCTCACCTAAACAAGCCTGGGATTCTTTTCTAGGTCAAATCTTAAGCTTCTTCCTTCTGTCCCATGTGCCCAACGCCTGTCTATAGGGCTCACTTCAGGGCTCCTATCTGGAATGACTTTGAGGATCTGCTCTCCAGTCTGGCCAGGCTAAGATAGTACAGTATCTAGAGTCCTACAGGATAGATAGTGTTGGCATCAAGAACTGGCTTTTCAGTCAGGAACCGGCTTTACAGTCACAGGTCACCTCTGAATCCATCGATGATGGTGACATCTCCCCTAGGCAACCATGAAAAGACCCGTGCATCTGTTGCCATGGCAATCGCCATACACTCCAAGTGTCCACCTGGTCCACCTTTACCTGCATGCAGTGGTGTGCGGTTATGTCACGGTCTAAATAAAAGGCAGAGCCCTCTGACCTCTCTCTTTTCTTCTTCGTTGTTACCCCCTTTGTCCTCCCCCACCCCCAATAAACCTCTCTCCTGTGGAACTGTGCTGTCCTGGTGTGATCTGTCTGGATGAGCTGCCATTCTAACACAACAGATAGAGTAGTGCCCCAAACTGCTTATCAGCCCAGAACCTGAGTGTGGCCTTGAGTCTTTCTGTATGTTGCTTAAGCTGTTAAAGGCTAGGCTCACAACCAAAAATATAAGATCTCAAGGTGAGATGGTCCTAAACTCTCAGACATCTTTATCTAAGACAAAACAGTAGGTATATCCTAACGCAGGCAGAGGAAGTGATGGGTACAGCCAAGAAATGCCAAATTGCTGGAATCATTGTGTTCCCAGCTTCCAGCCCCAAGCAGTGAAGAGGCACTCCTGCTGCTGTGCCACATCTGGGCACTTGGTTACATCAGCCAACAAACTGATACAGACTCCCGCCTCTCACAGATGAGAACACCAAGGCTCAGCTTGCCAAGCTGATGCACCCAGAAACTCTCCCCACTGGTGACTGATAACTCCACATCTGGGTCCCCTTCCCACTGCCCCCAACTGCTACTCACAAAGACTGTCCCCAGATGAAAGAGAAAGTGACAGACCCTTTTTGCTCCTTCCACAGGCTCTTGGGGGAAATGGTGAGGTCCAACAGAGGCCATGGAGCTCAGATAACTCAGAGCCTGGCTCTCCATCAGTCACCCGCCTTTCACAGGCACAAAACCAGCACTTTAAAAAAAAGAGCTGAGAACGAGCTGGGAAAGGACCCCATAAATCAAAATCAGCCGGCAGAAAATAAATGTATGAGCGTTACTGATCTGTAGAAAATTGCATTTCTACATTGACTCTGTTTAAGGGATAATGTGTGTTTTAATGGGCGGGTCTCTGTAGACTCTCCCATCCAGCCATCCTCCACAAATGTTATTTACTCTTCATTTTTCATAACCTGATTGAATTTTAATTCACCCATCGCTCTTTCTTAATAGTCACTGTAAGTAAAATTATTAATGAAATTACACGGAGGTTTTTTTTTTTCTTCTTTTTTCTTTGCCACTGCTGTTCAACATGACGCTCATGGGCTCCTACCTGAAAGAGCTGGCGTTTCTCAGATCTATTTCTGGCAATGAGAGGTAATTGGACAAGCTGTGGAACCGTTTCTGCTCAGACGCTTCAACACTGGAAGTGCCTAGGGTATCTCCCGCAGGTGGATGAGAGTTTGCTGAGCCTACTTTGAAACTAGAAAATTCCTTAACTGGCTCTTGGCCCCTCCCCACCCTCCCAGATCCCACCAGATGGCCATATGTTCACTGCCTTTGATAGTTTCTATTGGAAACAAGCTGTCATGTCAAACTGAGGTGCTTGGCACTGGGCAGCGGCAGGCTGCGTTTGCTGGAAGAAAAAGTGGTAAACAGTGTCAGCTGGGAGCTACGGCCTTTGGTTTGCTCAGGAAGATGAGCTTTGGATACCAACTGAGTCAGACATCCTATTGCCCAGACCAGGATGGGACTGCAAGGGCGGGGGAAGGAGGGTTTCCATGCCATTCTTTGAAAGTTCTACATCTTCATCCAAATGCAGACAGAAGACTGTCTCCCTCCGGGTTAGGAGGAGGGATCTCAATGCTCACACCCACAGAGATGTACTTCTTCCAACAAGGCCATACCTCTGAATAGTGCCACTCCTTGGGCCAAGTATATTCAAGCCACCACAAGGTGGCGGGGGCCGGGGGGGGGGGAGCTGTGACATTTCAGCTGTACTTATAGAAGAGGACTGACTTCCTAGAAAGGCTGGCCTCCAATGCCTGCAGCCTCAGGCACAAAATGCTTCTCTTGGACCTCTTCTTCCTGCTCTGTGTCCTGTGTCTGACTAGCTTCCCCAGCATGGGGATACTCACATAGCTGGACAGCAGGTCGAAGTGGCCATCTGAAATTCCCGCAGCAGAAGCGCCCACTAGGGGCATCTTATGGGACTTTTACTGTAGTCTGGACCTTGAACACCTTCTCAATCCCTACATATTAAAGACGTTGTCCCCAGGGTGGGTTTGAGTGAGGGGGGGAACTCTTAGGAAATGGGGCCTGGCAGGAGGTCCTTGGGATATTGGAGTGCACTCCTGAAGGGAATTGTGGGAGCTTAGCTCTTTGCTCTTTGTCTTTTGATTCCTCTTTTGAGGTGAGCACTCTGGCTCTTCTCTGTGCTCCCTCCCATTAGAATGCCTTCCTGGGCTAAAATGACAGTCTGCTGACCATGGACCACAACTGCCAAAACCATGAGCCAAAACCAAGCATTCCTGTTACAGGCTGGCACTCTTGGGTCTATTACAGTAGCAAAGAGCTGACTGTCAGGTTTTCTTCCTGATTAAGCTGCTTCTTTCCCTTAAATAAGAAAAATTCACATCACAAAAAAGGAAAAAGAAGGTGACTAGCCAACCCCCACCCCCAAGGAAAGATCAGGGAGACTCAACATTCACAGCTTAAGCATCTGAAGAAAGCCTGACACCCCAAAAGCCTAGTCACCGGGTCTGGTACTCAATCCTATCAAGGTGAGGGAACCATCCAGGAGACAAGTCTCTAGGCGTCTCCGTGAAGATGATTCCAAAGAGGTGTGACCGAGGAGGGAGGACTCTACCCAACATGGGCAGCTACCATCCCTTGGGATCAGATCATGGGCCAAATAAAAAGGAGAAAGTGGGCTGGGCACCAGCATTCATTTCTTTGCTTCCTGGCCTTGGATGCTATGTGACCAGCTATTTCAGGTTCCTGTCACTGTGCCTCCCCAGACACAATGGACTGTACCCTCAAGCCATGAGCCCATTCAAACCCTTCCTTCCCTAAGCTGTCAGATATTTTGTTACAGCAGCAATAGCAAAACAGAGAATACACTGGAGAATGCCATAGCTTAGACTAAACACCTCTGGAGCCAGAGGCAGGGCCCACAAACTCAGACAGCTGCTCTCAGAGAAGCCAGGCCTGTGTGAAGGCTTACCCTGAGCACTTAGGCCCTGCCTAGTACTGAGTTTGTGAGGACAGACACTTCTGTGTATATCTGTGACCTTTATAATCTCTGAAAGGTCATCGCCACCTTAAGGATGGTCATCGAGGAGGCCCTGGGTTCTGCCAGTGCTCAGGTCACTTCTGGAAGTCACTGTTGCTGAGAACTTTGGAGACCTAGGAATATTCCAGTGTGTCCCCAGTTGGGGCTCAGGGAAGCCGATTATATAGACGGAGCTGACATATTGGGCAGCGGAAGAAGATTCGTCACATTTGTGCTCTGAAGGCTTGAGACTTGATATTTTAAGGCGTTTTTAAAACAACATTTGGTGATTTCTAGAGCAGGTCTCTGCAGCTGTTGGCAATGTGTTTTCTAAGCATAGCATGGCCTAGAGGAATGTAGCACTTGAGAGAGTTTTGGTGTAAATCCAACATATTTCTAGTGAGTCCCTTGCCTCTGCTTAGAAAAGGAATCCAGAGGCTTGGAAAGTTCTGCTTCCCCTGGCTACACATGGCCGTGGGCACAGGGCCAATCTCCCAGCGCCTTTAGCAATCTGTGTATGAAGTAGGCAGCCCAAACACCTTCCCGCTCATGGTAGGAGGAAGGTCGAGAGGGTAGCTAGTACCACTTAGGGCTCTCCTATGGATGGAGACATTTCCACTATACTTCACAGCATGCTGACCAAGGAGTCATTTGGTTTGCATATATTGGATGTCAGTTGAGCTGGACCTGTATATTTCTACCCACTAGCCCCTGTTGGACCACACAGGCTGCATCTGCATCTTTGTTCACACTATATGAACCCTACAATTCTCCTGACTTCCCTCTAGGCTGCTCCAGCTCTTGATGAACATGTCATAAACCAATAAGCCAGAAAGTAAATGACAGTTATATCTCAAGAATCTTGCATTTGGCTTTGCATTATTGGGGAGAGGACCCAGGGCTTTATGCTTGTGCTACCACTGAGCCACAGAGCCCGGAAGCAGTGGTAAAGGAGACTCGACTCCCAGCAAGCCTGAATCCTCAGCCACTGTTCCCAGCACAGGGTCCAGGAGGCAGCAGTAGGCAACCATACATTTTGGGTTCAGATGTTGAGGCGTATGCATGGCATACATCACAGACACAAACAAAGGGGCACAAGGTACAGAACAGAAGGGGCTCCGCCTCAGGCCTTTCTTGGTGACTGTCTTAAGCAGATTCATTTGGAATTATCGGGGCCATTCATGGTGGGCTGCACGGGGGTGGGGGTGAGCTCTCTAACAGCCACAGGATGGGCAAGACGGACTGAATCTGGCTTCCAGCTGCCTGAGCAACCAGACTGAGATGAGGGGAGTGGGTTTGACCAAGATTGGTGGGGATACTCTGAAAGATGTCATGAGAAGCCTGTACCTAAAACAGGGAGGCAGGGACACCCAGAAAGACACATTCAGTTCCCCAGAAGGACCATTGGCAATGGGCATCATTCAGTGAGCAGAAGTCACGGGTAAAATGGGTGGCTTTCAGTGGCCACATCCATCTCTTTTGTGTGGCCATGGAGAGCCACTTCCTTTGCATTTTTTGTATTTCATGAAAGTGTATTTGTGATGAACACTGATAACCCTGACTCTGCGACCCATTCATATCTGGGTATAGCTAAAGCCTAGAGAAGACACGCCCTGACATTCCCAGTGAACACTGGGCATGAGACCGTTCCTGTGGGGAGGATGGAAGTTTCTGGACTCAAACTATTTTGCTTTCTGAAGCCCACTTTATGAGCTCTCCCCAGGATGTTCACTGTTCTCCAAAAGAAGATCTGTTGATGGTTCTTCAGGGGCCAAGCATGTGGCTGAACTGCATCTTAAAGATTATCAACCCAAAGTCTCCCTGGATGGAGTAAGCTGTTCTACAGCAGACACATCACATCAAAATCCCTGGCAAGCTTCTGGCTGATGAAATCCATCACCAGCTGTGGCACAGAGTCCTCTTCTGTGGGGGTGAGGAAGGGCCCCATCACCATTCCCTGGGGCTAGAAACTGAGCCCTCTCCATCACTTTGACAGTGACAAAAAAAAAACTGGAATTAAGAGCCTCATCTGAATTTGACCGTGATTGAAAGTTAATGATGGTGCAAATGTGGCAAAATTATTTTCACGTGTGTCATGATGCAGTCACGGCATGCATCTTGGAACCAGGGATGGGCATCTTCTGAGATCCTGTGGTGTGTGGGGCCATGTGGCTTTCTGATGCACTCCTTCCTTAGCATCAGAACCCTTGGCAGAGATCTGAGCTGTCACCGCCATCACATCGCAGTCCTGGGGCTGTGAGGACACATCTGCTTGTCAGCATCTCAGGCTGGAGCCTGTGCTCATTACAGTTTATAATATCACGCCAGAGACCAGCCTGGTTGAAGAGCATTCCAGAAACTGTAGCAGAAACATTTAAGCAACACACAGTATCCTGGGAGGTGTACATGGCACACCCTCCCTTTTTCCACACATACTCTAAAATGTCTGTTTACTTGTCTACTTCCTGATCTTTGCAGCACAGGCCATGTTCATTCCGAGCCCTAGTACAGAGCCAGGGTCCAGCAGACAGCTGTAAGTACTTACTGAAATGGAATGTGGCACATGATCTCTTTATGGTAACTTAGAAAAAAATGTGTGCTTGCATGGTTCCACAGGGACCACATGCATGTACACAACTCCACAGAACCCCCAACAGAAATGTGTGTCTGCACACCTCCACAGGAAACCACAGAGCGGTGTGTGCACACACTTCCACAGGAGCCCACAGACACATGTGCATGCACACATCTGTAAGAGCCCAAAGAAGTGCATATGTGTGCCACAGACCAGAACCACCAAGCTTCTAGAGTACAATGGGCAGGAAATCAGCAACTTTGAGTTAGTCAAAGATTTGCAGGTGAGACATCAAAGCATACAAAACACACACACACACACACACAACTAGATCTACCACTATTGAAAGTGTAGGTATTTGTCTTGAGTTTCTTTTGGACCTGGCAACTAACTCTTAGGAGATGGAGGAGCTGGGGTGTGGCTGAGAGTGAAGCACTTGCACAGCACCTGAGAGGCACCTCAAAAAGAAGAGAGTAAAAAAGAGAGAAGGGGAGGGGAGGGGGAGGGAGGAAAGGAATGGAAGGGGAGTATTTTAGTTAGCTTCTCTTTTGTTGGGATAAAACACTGACTAAAAGCAACTTTGGAAGGAAAATTTTACTTGATTACAGATTATAGCCCACTACTCCTGCTTCGAGGGAGGTCAAGGCAGGATCTGAAGCAGAGGCCACCAAGGATCACTGCTTAGTGGCTTGTTCTCTCCAGCTACCTTTCTCATACATCGTAGACCTACCTGTCCAGTGGTGTTACTGCCCAAGGAGAGGGCTGGATCCTCCATCAACTGGACCCTCCTTTATCAATTGTCAATCAAGAAAATGCTTCCGTGGTTATGCCTATGAGCCAGTCTAATGGGGAGAACAACGAGGTAATAAAAAGGCCCCATATTAGAACACTCACATCGCCAAAGAAAAGCTACAGATGGCAAATTAGCTCAAGAAGATGTGCTTGGTGTCATTAGTTACTGGGGAAATGTAAATTGAACCACAATACAAACCATACACTTAGAAGAATTCCCAAAATGTAAAAGTTGACAATGGTGGGGGGGGGGGCGGCGGCTGACAGGGATCTCGTGATTAGAACTCTCCTGACACAGGGTTGGGACTGAATGATCCTACAATCAAAACGGCATTCTTTAATGAATGACGTTAAATACATCGTTTTATACATTAATTAATTTATTCACTTTATAACCCAATTGCAGTCCCCCTCCTGTGTTAACTCCCACAGCTCTTCTCCCACCCCCTCCCCTTCTCCTTTGAGAAGGAGAAACCCCTACCCCTGTTATCACCCTAGCACCCTAGCACATCAAGTCACTGCAGAACTAAGCATCCTTTCCTACTGAGGCCAGGCAAGGCATCCCAGTTAGGAGAACAGGATCCATAGGCAGGTAACAGAGTCAGGGACGGCCCCCCTTCAGTTGTTGGGAGACCTGCATGAAGACCAAGCTGCACATCTGCTACATATGTGCAGGGGCCCTAGGTCCAGCCCATGTTTGGTTGGTGGTTCAGTCTCTGGGAGTCTCCAAGGATACAGGTTAGTTGACTCTGTTGGTCTTCTTGTTGAGCCCCTATCCCCTTCAAGTCCCTCAGTCCTTCCCCCACCTTTTTTGCAAGACTCCCCAAGCTCCATCCAATGTATGTCTGTGGGTCTCTGCATCTGTTTCCATGGGCTACTGGGTGGAGCCTCTCAGAGGACAGTTATGCTGGGCTCCTGTCTGCAAGCATAACAGAGTATCATTAATAGTGTCAGAAATTGGTTCTTGTCCACGGGATGAGTCTTAAGTTGGGTCAGTCATTGGTTGGCTGTTCCCTCTGTCTCTGCTCCATCTTTGTCCCTGCACATCTTAAAGGCAGGATATTATTTTGGGTTCAAGGTTTTGAGGGTGGTTTGTTGTCCCTATCCCTCTACTGGGAGTCCTGCCTGACTACAGGACGTGGTCACTTTAGGCTCCATATCACCTACTGCCGGGTGAGGTCACTCCTGTTTGAAAGGATGTATTTACTTCATTATAGCAAATTTACTTCATTATAGTAAATACGTCCTTTCAAACAGGAGTGACCCCAACCAGGTATTTATTCAAGAGAAACATCAGCATATGTCTACACAAAGACAAGTGAAATGTTCATGACACACAGCTTGCACATGACAGGAAAAGACATAGAAACTTGCAAGCTCTCCTTCAGTCAGTGATAGACAGGAAGGCAAAACTTCTCACCTGTGTGTCAGAAGACCAGAAGTGCCACAAAAGAGCCAACTCCTGCCACACACATACCACATAGACAGTGTGGTTCTCAACCTGTAGTCTTGACCTCTGTGAGAGATCCAAAGACCCTTTCATTGGGGTTGTTTATCAGATAGTCTGCATATTGGATATTTACATTACAATTCATAATAGAGCAAAATTAAAGTTATAAAGTGGCAACAAAAATAATTTTATGGCTGGGGGGTTACCACAACATGAAGAACTGTATTAAAGGGTTGCAGCATCAGGAAGGTTGAGAACCACTGCTCTATGAATATCAAAAGTTGAATAGGAAGTGTCCCACAGATTCCTATATTAAAGGTTTGGTCCCATCTGTGGAGCTATTTGGGGAGGAAGCCTTAAAGGATGGGACCTAGTTGGAACAAGTAAAGTCATTAAGGGGTATGCCTTTAAACCAGATTCTATGACCCTCAACCTTCTCCTTGTTTTTCTATGCCTGAGATGAATACCTCCGCTGTAGTTTGCCCTCCCACCATGATGCATGGCCTCCTACCATGATTCACATGCCCTCCTACCATGATGCTCTGCCTCCATGGCCTGAGCTGTGCTGAAGCCAGGAGCCACCTAAGACGTTTTCTACTTAAAAGAGTATTTGCCACAAAAGTAAAATGCAAACTAACATGTGAGATTTCAGTGAGTGTGGAAGAAGCTTGGCTCAGAAGACGGCATATTCCACATCAGTTCCCCCACACAGCCTTCTGGGAAAGGCAGCATGTCTGAGAGAGAGACAGAGGCACAGGTGCCAGAATATTGAGTTCAAAGGGCAAGGTCCTTGACTGCTATGGCTGATCTGGGGGAGCACTGTGCTGGTTCCCATAGATCATGATCAAAACAAGAAATGCACTTAAAAGGCATGCTTTAGCATATGCCAATTATATCTCAACAAACGTATGTCAACTGTGCCAGCCACTGACTTACAAACACCAGATCTACACATCTTTTGCACATCTGACTTTTGGAGTATCCAGAGTAGGCACAAACTGGCATATCATACCACCAAGGTCTTCAGCAGCCAGTGACAATGTGGCTTTCATATCAGACTAGAGATCCCAAGTCCATTCCTTGCTGTCTCATCTAGTGTCCTCTTAGCACAGGTTGCCCATACTGCCCTCCTCCTGCCCCTTGTCTTGTACCATGTGCTAGCACTGGGCAACTAAGTTCCCTACCAGCTCCACAGCCTCCAGCCAGAGCTGACTCTGCCCTTCCAGGCATCTCCAGCATGCAGGTGCCCTATTTCTGTCTTTTCTCACAACCATCATGACAGCTAAGCAAGGAGCTGTCATGAGCGCCAACACACGTGGAAACTGAGGCCTGATGAGGTGAAGTCAACAGAGCATCCTCCGCAGGGCACAAGGCCCAGGCGTGATGAAGCTCCATGTCACATGCTCCTCAGTCCCTGTGTAGGCGGCAACACTGCGGCTCGGTTCAACTGCAAATCATTAAAATCTGCCGTTCCAGAGCCCCAGGCATGCCATGGGGATCCACACCACCAACCATTGGTGGGCCCACACACAAAAGAGAAAGGACAACCTGGGCTCAGACTCAACCTGTGCTTTACTTCATCTGATGATAAACAGACAAAGTGCCCGCCAAGACATCGAAATCTAAAGCAGAAGGAGGTGGAGTGCAAGACCTACATGTGAAATAATGAATTTATAATCCCTCCAAAGACAGTTGGCATGGAAAATTGACATCACCATGGAAACTAGGCAAACGTGGCAAGTCCCCAGGAGGGCAAGGCAGAGCCACCTTAGCTCTGGGCTACAGAGACTGATAGGGCTCCATGCTGGGTATAGCAGCCCTGGGAGAACCCCGGTGCGCCCAACATGCTGTTGGATCGAAAGGGACATTACCTGTCCAATATACAGCCCAATCTGGGAAGAGCCTTGGCTTGCACCTGCAGCTCTCAGTATACAGGCATGGGGGAAAGAGGACATCTGGGTTGCAGGACTCAAAGCTTCCTGGATGAGCTGCCCTGAAGTTGGTGGGGTGGGATTAGCCATGGGTTCCTGGAGGACAAGAGGGCACCTGCTGACTGGGGAGCCAAGGAAAAGGACGGCCAAGAACACCATGGAGGTTTGAAGGGCTGGGGTGTGTAGAGGAGGAGCTGGCTGGAGAATAAAGGGGAGAAATGGCAGGGTCAAGCCAGAAGAACCCTGGCCAAACACCCTGGCCAAACAGTCCCACCACCTACCTGAGAAACAGTTTGGGACTGAGGGACGACTGAGGGGTGGGAATGTGGCTCAGAGCATGGCACTATAACAAAACAAAGGGTGCAGACTGACTCCAGCTACCCAGACTCAGTCTCTCAACTCCCCGCCCCCTCTCAGTTCAGGCAACATCTGTGCATTGTTTTTCAATAAGAATTTGGCAGCTGATGACCCTTATTGTAAATAAGTCTTCTGGAGTTAATTCTACTCTCACCTTCTCTCCAGCTCATTACTGAGAATTGTAATGACAAGGTTCCCAAGCAACCCAGCTGTCCCCTAAATACACCGCCCTCCCCCCCCCCACAAGCAGAGCCTTCTTGGCTGAAAGCAGGTCCCTGGGCCTGGTGTCACAGGCCTCTGCTTGGGCTCACACATTGGAGCTCAGACGATTCTACAGAGTGGAGCTGAGACCAGAGGTCAGGGCTGCAGGCCAGAAAGACCGGGAACCTGACCCAGCTGCTGTCAGAGCTAGTGAGCTCTGAGGCTTGTTTGCTTTGACCAGAAGGACTGGGCCCCTCAGTCAGAACGGAGGGCCTGACTAGGACATCTGGAAGGCTGGCAGGAGGTTGGAGGTGGCAGGCTTGCCATGGGACCACAGCTGGCAGTGCTGGTCCCACATGTGCTCAGCTTCTCTAACCTGCCCTCCTGCCGTGTACCAGAGGTTGTTACTCCAACTTTACTTGTGAGGAAACTCAGCGAGGCTCAGAGAGGCAGCTCACCACCCAGGCTCACACGGCTCCTGCATTCCCTGACTGCTGGTAGACATGGATGGAGACTGGCAGGATGAGGGGCTGTGTCTGGTTAGGGCCAATGTGGGGTGGTAAGGGCCACTTTACAGAGATCATGAGCAGCAGAGAACAAGGCAAAAGAACCTTACTCTTCAAGGTTAAGCAGAGAGGTGCAGGCTGGGAAATGGGGCTGGAAGAGGAGGATATCCCAAGCCCTCTAAGGGGTAAGACTAGAGCCAGCTTACTCCTGCCCACCTCTCCTATCCCAGAAATCGTTAATGTGACCTCTGAAGCAGACACAGCCCCAGGAGAGGCTCCTGATCAGTGTCCTGTGGCCTAGCTAGCCAATACCACCTTCAATACTCTGGTTTGTCTATGCAAACAGGCAGGTATGAGGGGCAGGAGCTGACAGACCCAGGCAGATCTGGCTCATGTAATATTCCTGTCTACACATTTGGGCCCTCCAGACATAGTAACTGCTTCCAGAGCCAAGGTGGTCCTCAGGTGCAGTCTTCCTAGAGCTTGTACACTGGTTCCATGACCGAAGTCAGGTCCTATGTGCTCACCCCATCGCCATCATCAACATAGGGATGGGGGGACACAGAAGGCACGGGAGGGATGGCTACAAACCCTGAGGGAAGAAAGGATCCAAGCCTCTGTGCAGGTGCCTCCTGGGGCCAGAGCCTAATCCCCCAGGCTGGAAACTTCCACACACAGAGGCAAGAGCAAAACTCTACTGATGCTGAGCACAGGCAAAGCAGGAGGGGCTGTTACTGGACGGATCTGCTGAGCTGAGACTTGGGGTCAGGGTTTGGGACCCTGCCAATGTCTCCATTATGCCTGGAGGTCTTTCTTTGGAAACCATCTTTTTTTGTTTTCCCACTCCCCCAAATTTATTTAAAAATAAACTGTGAATCTGAGGCATGCTTTCGCCACTGCTGTAATGAGCAATTTCCTAGCGAGACTCAGCCAACACCAGCTCCAGAGCAGGCTGGCAGTGTTCCCTGTGCCGGTAGACACCATCCCTGCAAATGATCAGCCCTGAACAATCAAAGGTGCTGGAAGGGGAGTACTCTGAGGTCACACCCAGCACCACCCTCCTCTGCAGCACCCATGCACTGGGACTGTGGGTGTCCCTTGGAATACTTGCCACGTAAGGCTTTCAACAATTCTAAAGCCCAAATAAGATGTCCACATCGGCAGCTTGAAGCCCAGAGAGGTTAAGCAACTTGTCCAAGGCTGAGCCCTGAAAAGTCACACCCAGGCTGTTAGGTCAGATGCCTTGCATTTCACTGTTACTGAATTTGCTGGTTCTCTCACATCCAAACATACTCAAGCTGTGGTGTCCCTTTAATGGTGGCTTCACCTCAACAGTCAGTCAAGTCAGCGTTAAATACAACAGGATTAACTCTCCCTTGCCAAAAAATAAAACAAAACCAAAAACTCTGTACTTCCACTAAAACAGCTGAGGTGGCATCATTGCCATCCCTTGGCTCCCCTTGGGACCTGTCCACTGAGAAGACACTGGGAAGGACTTACACTGCTTCTGGGGTCATGGTTAGGAACCTCAACACACTGTGGCTACTGAAGACATATCTGTCTCTGTCACATATGTGTCTCTGAAGACATATCTGTGACTCTGGCCAGGACAGGCTCCCATCAACTTGCCTATGGACTCCCATGAAATTCCCCACTTCCTCTCTTGTCAGAGGCTTGGCTGAGGGGTTTCCCAATAGAATGCTGAGGAGAGACATGGTGGGATAATGGAGGAAAGAAACCTTGTCATATGACCAACTCCTGAACCCATGCAGTGTACCCAGAAACACAGGAAAGAACAGACAGACAGGTCTCTACTCCCAAGAGGTTGCCTGACTTTTTTGAGGGCAGACAACAAACACATGAACACACACACACACACACACACACACACACACAAAATGGTCCACCTCTTGGTGAGGCATATGGTTGGTACCAGGTAAGGGAGCCTGACTCTGCATGGGCTGCAGTTTCTGTTTGCTTTAGGTCATCAGGAACGAGGGCAGAGGGATCAAACCATGCTTGAGGAGACGAAGCCATCTTGTCCTTAGAGGGTCTGACTAGACTATAATCACCAAGTAGAGCCTAGAGTGGATTAGTGTTGTCCACATGGGGAGACTGAGGGGCGAAAGAGATACAGGGCCAGGAAAGCAAGGTGGGAGAGAAAGTGCCAGAAGGTCCCTGGCCTTCCCTCGCCCATTTACAGATGACTGGAACCCAAGGAGGAAGGGGAGGTGGCAGGGGTCCTGGGCACCTGCCCACTCTGCCTGACCAGCTACTGTGGCTCTAACATGGAACTGTGTAGCAATGCTGCTCCTACTGCTGCTCCTACAGCTGCTGCTGCTGCGACAACCAGAATAAGAACAGCGCACCCACATCCTGTACCTGGAGATTCCAAGCCACACAAAAACACTTCTGTGCATATTATACTGACATTCAGTCTCATGGTGTATGGGGGTGGGGGGAATCGCCCAGTCATAGCAATAGTGACCCTGGTCCCTCCCAAGTGAGATAGAAGCAGAGGTTGATTGTGAATTGATGTGACACTCTGCTAAAAAGGTGAGTGGTCTCCTTTCCTGGGGTGTTGATAAAACATGTATGTGGCTCTTCTCATTCGGGCAGCTCTGGTGGGAGGCCCAACCACAGACCAAGGTGTGAGACTCAGCAACCTGCAGCCTACCACATGCGGGTTCCTGCAGCCTACCACATGCGGGTTCCTGCAGCCTACCACATGCAGGTTCCTGCAGCCTACCACATGCGGGTTCCTGCAGCCTACCACATGCGGGTTCCAGGAACGGCAAATGTCCGTGTGCTCAGTGCTGCCAAGCGTGCAAACAGCTATCTCTCACAACACCCCAGATCTTCTCTTACATATCAGCGCTGTCCAAGACCTTTGTGTCAGATTGTCATGGGTGTCAGGATGTGTGACAGTCACTGGCCTCCCACATCAAAAATGGAAGGCCTGATGGCGCCTGGTCCATCCACATCAGCCTGCAACGTGCCTGCCCCAGTCTTCCAACAAACTCTTGATCCCCTTGACACGCTCCTCCTCACACCCCACACTGGGATTCCGTTACTTCTGCGTAGTCTCCTGCACCCACATGTCTTGCATTCCACTCCAGCAGGGCCCTGCCCTCTCACAGGGACCACAACAGCCACTTGACACCGTCACCAGAGACATCTGAGCTTCCCTTCTGCCTGCCATGATTCCAAAAGGTAAATCACGCCATGCCTCCTACCAGGACCCACTGGTACCACTACAGCTGGCAGAGCTCTAACCCCAGCTCCCACTGACCTTTGTTAGAACGTGGGTCACAACCATTTAAGCGAACAATCACCACGTGGTGGTGGTAGTAATGGTGAGAGAAGCTGTCTGATGGTGATGGTGGTGGTGATGTTGATAGTGGTGATACTGACGGTGTTGACGGTCATTATGTCGGCAGGGATGATGTTGATAGTGATGGTATTGATGGTGGAGATGGTTGTGATGATTGTAGAGATGGTAATGATGGTCACAATGGTATCCACGGTCAAGTGGTGGCAGTGTTGACAATGGTACTGACGATAGTATGGTGATGGTGGTAAGATGGTGGTGATAATGATGGTGATGACAGTGGTAATGCCATTGATGGTAACGGTGGTCACGATGATAATGACGGCAGTGATGGTGTCAATGCTATTGATGATGATGGTGGTGGTGGTGGTGGTATTGATGGTTAATGGTGGTGATGGTGCTGATGGTGGCTTTAGTGGTGATGGTGTTGATGGTGGTGGTGGTGATGGTAATAGTAGTATTGGCTGTAGTGACGATTGTGTAGATAGTGGTGTTGGTGGTGGTGAAAGTATGGAGTCTATAGTGATGGTGGTTGTATGTGATGCTGATGGTGGTGGCGACAGGGATGTTGATATTTGTGGTGGTAGGATGGTGGAGGTGGTTAGCATAACCACTGCTTGCACTCTACACCGGGAGATGTCAACCTCTGAGGTCAGCCTGTGTTGGGAACTGTGGCTTCTTAGTTCTCTTGGACCCTGTATCCAGGCTACAGCATAGACACGGCTGTTATAGGTGCCCCCAAAATTGGTCAATGGCTGGACGTGTTGAGCCATTGCTCAGAAAATCTTACCAACAGCTCTGCATTTCTGCATGAAAAGTCAAATTTGTCAGAGAAGGCTAAGGGTGGCTTTTCTAAGTCCTGAAGTTAGAATGATTTCACCTCTAGAGCAGTGAAATCTTGGAAGAGGTATACAGGAACGGAGATGCTTAGGGAGGGTGCCAGCCAGGGGTGCAACTTCCTCACGAACATCACAGCTCACCCGTTCGATGCCACATAGCTGGGTTCCAGACTGAGGTGGGCAATCAGAGATGCTGTAGCTGCAGACAGATGTTAGAGACATACTGGTGACTTTGTCATGGCCTCGCCTTTGCACATGTGGCTCCCTCTGTCCCTTCATATCCATCTTCCTCCCAGAATCTATGTTACTTCTCTCTTTGCCGTGACCAAATATCTGACAAGAAGTAGCTGAAGGGAAAGGGGTTGATTTTGTCTCATAGTCCAGGAGTTATACTCCCCACAGTGGAGAAGCCATAGCTATGGGACCAGCTTTTGTCTCTGGCAACATGAGGCTGCTTGCTCACCTCTGGGCAGATGTAGAAGCTGAAGTGGGGGAGGGGCATATTGGCACTCAACTGTCTTCCTCCCTTTTTCCTTATTCCTTCTCGTCTCAAGCCCATGAGTTCGGGTCATCCATATAGAATCCTCTCCAGACATGTGCTTATAAGCATATCTGAAGGTGTACCTCACTAATATCCTAGACGATTCTTAATCTATTCAAGTTAACAAGAGAAATTAACCATGAAACTCAAGAGCTCAGTTGAGGACAGGGATGGGTAACCCAGGTACCTGGCTATAGGTTCAAGCTCCTTTAGGGATGACACTCGCATCAGACAGATGAGAGTGGGCCCTTGCTTTCCCAAAACTACCTCAGCATCATGAAGAGAGGCTACTTCTAGCCAAAAATGCAAGCCCTGTTCTCTGCCAGAATTTGTGCCCCAGCATCCACTTTGGCCCAGCACAGAAGCTAGCACTGTGACACCAGCCTCTATCTATGCAGCTCTCTGTACTCTCTGGTCCCTTGGCCACTGCGGAAAGGACAGGCTGGTTGGAGCCTTACAGTTGTTGACTGCTAAGAGCACGTCTCTGTGATGCTAGAATCAGGCAAGCAGGCTGGTGGTTTTCACTTTATAAACAAATGTTATTCATATAACTGGTTCCCAGGGACTATAATGACTGAGGCAGGAGCCACAGCCCTTCCAGACCAAGTCAGGCAGTGGGATAGGAGGTATGTGCCTTCCCTCAGCATGGCAGCAGGACTGTCTGCCATGCGTGCTTCGGAAGAGGCATGGCTAATTTGGGTAACAGCTGTAGGCGTTCACTTTGTAACGAGAACACCTCTCTCCTTCTTGACAAGGGGTGACATTAATGGGGGCAGCAGTCACTGGAGACACGGACACATTTTCAAAGCCATTATGCTGATGATATTTCCATGAGGAAACTCATAATCGATCATCGTTTTTAAAATCCACTTGGCATCCATGTAGTACAATTAAGCCTAATGAAGTTACCTCCAAATTATGTATTTTGCTCACTAAATTATGAAGCTGCTGATGGGGAATATGTGGGGAGGGCTGGGGGAAAGGCGGTGAGATAAGAGCTGGATAAAAACACTCAGAAAAAAAAGACAGAAGGCCTGCTAACCGCGATGCTACCTGGAAGATGGAACTGCAGAAGGATCCATGGACATGGGACAGATGAGAAACACAACTGGCCAGGAGTTGTTGTCTCATCTTCAAGTGTCAAAAAGACTCAGGGAAGGTGTCAGAAGCAAACCAAAGGAACCAGGAGGCACCAGAGAGTCAGCACCCAGCCCAGTCAGCACCTTTCTCCCAGCCTCTATTGGTCAAGCACCCAGGTATTTAGGCAGGAAGTAGAAGAGGAAGCCAGAAGCTTGACGACTGAGGACATATAACCTCATGGGCGGGAATGAAGTCTATCCAGGAACACAATGGGACACTAGTCACACACACAACCATTGACCTCCAACCTCTACTGACACACACCCAGGAAGGCACAAGAAGTCCAAGATGAGCATCTGAGGCAGGCACTATTACCCAACCAAGCCCTCAGCTCTCAGACCAGGCAGTCACTCAATAGCCCTGCCAAGACGAGCTGACTCTCAGTTCCTGGGTAGAGTAGGAGCTGCCAGAGGCCAGGAGATGGTCACATGCTCCATTATCAGAAAACAAAAATAGAAACATCAGATCCAGGCAGAACACATAAATCCCCAGCAAAACTGATCTATAAAACAAAGCTCTGAGATTTCAAAACTGATAACTGAAAGATGCTACTAGGGTGTCCTAAGAGTATCTGTGCTCCATGCAAGCACAGACCCTCCCCGCTGCACTGGTACACAACCAGCTTCCTGGGCTCCGGGGTCCTTCATCTGCTATCTGACAATAGCCTTGGGAGCCAGTCAGGAGATCATACGCTAAATGCCCACCAGCATCTATGGAGTCAGATGGAATGCCATGAACCACAAACAGCCCGGCCCCATCCCCCACTAGACACAGATCTGTCCATGTATCCAGCACTGTCTCCATGCCATGGGCATTACTGAATGTCCACCTAAATGCCACGTTCAAGAACCAAAGCAGAAAAAGCCCACAGAAGAGGAGTTACTCTCAGCATGGGGTTCTTGCTACTTCCTGTTCATGAGCCCACGAACCCCTTGGCTCTAGAGCATTTACCACTTAAGGGTTCTGAGGCTAAAGCCAGTTGATCTCAGATCTCAGGTTCATAACCCCAGGTATCCATGTACACATCCACTTACTGCTTGGCTTCTGGGCTACGGTGATACTCTGAATGGACAACAACTCTGAGCCTCAGATCTTAGCATGGAGAAGACAGTATCATCTAGGAGGAACCTGACATCTCAAAGCCTCTCAATAGCTTTTAATCTCCTTTGTCCTTCTGCTGTCTCAGAACCCACTAACAATTCATCTGTGAGGTAACAGTGAGGTGTTGTAAGGGTGGCCTGTCCTGGGGGACGGGGATAGGGGTTGGGGGTGGGGTATGACCTCAGCCTAAGAGATTAAACCTTAGGCAGCCTTGGCCTAGATTCTCTACAATACAGGGTGTGATAAAATGCCAGCCAGTGCACACTCCAGATACCAGCTTCCTCTTGCAGCATGGCAGGATTCCCCAGATTGCTGCCAATCACCTCCTAAACCACAGGGCAACCTCCCTGTGGATTCTGCACTACAGCTTAGTCCTGCAGGGGTTACAGAGCCACACAGGACTTGGGACAACTCTTCTAAGCACAGGCCTCCCATGTTCCCTGGGGTCATGAGGCTATCCATCAGGACAGGGGAGAGTGCACATATTTGTCACCTTACAGAGCTGGGAGCAATTACAGCTGGGGTCCCAGGTAAAAAACCCTGCCATCCATCCAGAGTAGACACAGTTGGTCTGTGAGAGTGTACCGTTACTGAGGCCGAGGCAGAACTATGGCCTCTCTGACATCAGAGTCTCATGCTCCAGTCACTATGGCCTCTAGGAGGCTGATGCTGGACAGGAAACTGTCACTCTTCTCTTTTGGACTGGGGCATGGAGGAGGTATTCAGAGGAAGATGGGGGAGGGGGAGGAAGAGGAAGGAAAGGGCTGACTACAGTCTAGGATGTTGTTGTTGTCCTGAAGACAAAGCTGGTAAACTTTGCAGGAGCATACAAAGTCCACTTGGAACTTAGGGATCATAAAGCTGACCCAGGACGATATGGCCCCAGCCAGAATCTGGAGATAAGACCCACTGGCATGCTGTTTGGGATCACAGGGGTGTTGTGTCAGGAAGCATTGACTTCCTCCCCACTGCTGGCCCCCCGGGATATCTGGAACATGCCTCACATTTCGACGTCACCTGTAAGATCTACAGGAGGGCATGGCAGGTCCGTGAAGAAAGCCTGAACTGACATTGTCAGGGTGGTCTTGTCTCCTGCCAGGCTCACAGCAGGCAGATCAGCAACATTTAATAGTCAATTAATGGTGAGAATATTAAAAAGATAATTACATACCTCACGAGCGTCGGTTGAAATAAAACACTGTGAGGAGTCATTAAAATGGTGTGCCCACTGGAGCAGTACCTTGGCTGTCACAGGGCCTGCTCTCACAACTGCAGCCGCCATTCTATACCTCTGCCACTGATTAGTGCTGCCAGGCCCCCGTCTAGGTAACGTGCACAGGAGCAGGCATCTCTCGGCCCTAGATGGGACCAACTGACCTGGCACAGAACAAGTCCCTGGGGATGCCATTTTGATGTGAGAGGAGTGGTCTCTCAGTAGAAGCTCCCCATTGGGGCCCATCTGTCTCCCTCAGGTTAAAGGCCTATTTATTTTTCATCCCATTGACCTGATTTCTACCCCAGTTACATTAATGTTTGCAACTATAAATGGGGTGTGTTCAGCAGGAAAGTAAATCCATTCCCGAAGAATGAGGCTCCCATAGCGGCTGGCAGAGGTCAAAGCCAGAGGTGTTTCTGCCAGCCATAGGAATAATCCTCTGGCTCAGGCCTTTAGAAATACCACAGAACCTTCCAACACGGGAACACAGACAAGGAAGTGGACTGAGTATTTTTAGATTCTGCGACAGCCTCTGCTTCCACAAAGGCAAACAAGCCAAGCAGCCCAAGCCCACGTCCTCAGATGCTTGTCCTAAACATAAATTAGCATCTGTAGATACTGGGTTTTGTGGGTGCTGGAGACCTGAAGACACACGTCACTGGACACGCATCAAGAGACTCTTCCACGAGGCACTTGGAAGCTGAGCGCTCTTGACCTTCATTCCACCCTAGGGTCTGAATGTGCTGTCACTGATAATGACAATGGCCTGGGGGTACTCACTAGGTACCAGGCTCAGCCAGGATCAGTTCAGGGGAGGCTGCCATAACTTTAGGGGTACATGAGCAATGGTGATGTCACAGTGCAGCATCACAGAGCCCTGTAACTTGTGAACATTCTCCCACCAAGTCATAGGACATCTTGACTGAATCCATAGTCTTTCAACCCAAGAACATGTATCTTGAAAAGGGAACCAGCCACAGTGCATTGGGACAAGACCTTTAGCACAGTGAGTGGGACGTAGGTGATATGGTGCCCTATGTGGCTGCAACCTTCCAGATTGTCAAAAGAAACCTTGTCCAGACTCAGAAATTAGAGATCCCACATTTTGTCAGTAACTGTGATCCACTGTGCTGTCTCCCTAATCTTTGTATGCAGGTGCCACTGTTCATCCTTCCCTGCCAGGACTTCAGAATAGGTCCCAAGGTTAAAGTAAAACCATTGGGATGGCCCTCATCTAGTCTAAATAGAGTCAAAAGAAACCAGGACACATACCAGAGGACACAGACTCACACACACACACACACACACACACACACACACACACACAAACCACATAAAGGACTAGCTATGATTTTCTTGACCTCAGCCTCCTGTTCCCGGATGAGGCAGACTGAGACAGGCTGAGACAGCGACTCATTTGAAGAGCCGTAAGCCATGACAGACATGCAGCATGGTGTCTTGGTTGCAGCCTCTGTCCAGCACTGACTTTCTGAGAGAAATACTGACATAATGAGTGATGTCATCCTTTACAGAACTGATAGAGACACAGGGACCTTCTTCTCCAAAGGCTAGAAGTCCATGCCCAACTAGCCACATCCAGAGAGAGTAATCCAGGGCCCCTGGGGGTCTTCACTCTGCCAGATCCTAAAACCCAAGCCTGGGCAGCCAGTTGCAGCTCTGAGCCTCAAAACTGCTTGCTCTCCAAAAGACAACCACTCCCTGGATCTGCTATAATAAGAGCACCAGGACAACAGGGGCATTCACTGGTGCTCTGCGGTAACTGCATCTGGAATAGTCTACCAATAGCCTCTGTGATAGAGTCTGCGACTCCAGGGTGTCACCATTTGAAGGAATGTAAATCATTAAGAGGTGAAGAATAAAGGGAGGACTTCAGGTCACTGGGGCCTTGAAGGGGGTGGTGGAATTCTGGTCTCTTCCTCTTATCTCATTTGCCCCTTGGCCACGAGGTAGCTGCTTCTGCTCAGCGACGTGCTCCCACGTGGAGGTGCATCCTCACCACAGACCCAAAGCCATGGGGACACCCGGGGCTGCATCTTAAAAATCATGAGCCCAAATGAATTTCACTTTATGGTGACAACCTCAGGTGTCTATTACAGTGAGGGAGAGGGAGCTGACACAGACAGGTAACTCATAAAGAAGAGGCAACAGGTTAAGATCTCGCCACCAAATCAACCCATTAACCCAATGTTCGTTAAACAGTGTCTTAAGATCTTGTTGCTATGAAGAGACAAAATGACCAAGTTAGCTCTTATAAAGGACAACATTTAATTGGGGCTGGCTTATAGTTTCAAGGGTTCAGTCCATTGTCATCATGGTGGGAATCTTGATATCATGCAGGCAGATGTGGTGCTGGAGGAGCTGAGAGTTCTACATCTTGATCCAAAGGCAGCAGGAGGAGGCTGTGTCACACTGGCAGACTTGAGAATATATATGAAACCTCAAAGTTCTGGCTCCACAGTGATGAACTTCCTCTAACAAGGCCACACCTTTTCTGATAAGGTCACACCTCCTAATATTGCCACCACCCTGGGCTGAACATATTCAAACCACCACAAACAGGAACTCAAGAGAGGCAGAAGAAACAGGCAAAGCAGACAGCTGTTCATTCCATCACCCCTGTATTGTCAGTGCACCACTACTCCATCCTGCCATCATCCCCCATCACTGCACCATCATCCCATCATGTCATCACTGTATCACCACTACATCATCAGTCTACCACGCCACCATCAGTCTATCTTGTCATCACCACTCCATCACTGCATCATTGCTTCATCATCACTGCATTACCATCCCCCCCATCACTCCATCATCACTACATCACCATCTCAGCACTGCATCATCACTCCACCATAAGTCTGCCATGGCTGAATTCTTGCGGTATCATCACTCCATCACTGAATCATCACTTCATTACCGCATCATCACTGTGCATCTCTCCATCGTCACTGCATCACTTGTCATCACTCTGTCATCACTGAATCATCACTCCATTTTCACTGCATTACCACTGCATTTTACATCATCTTCACAGTGCCAAGGATGCATCACTCCATCACCCTTGGACCATCAGTGCATTGCCATTCTATCACTCCATCATCATTCCATCGTGCCATCACTCCATTGCTGCACCATCACTCTATCACACCTCACTGAACCACACCATCATCACTCCATCACTGCATCATCACTGCATCATCACTCTGTCATCATTGCATCACCACTGCATCACCAGTCCATTGTCATTACATCATGTCACTCCATCACTGCACCATCCCTCCAGCATCACTGCACCATCCCTCCAGCATCACTGCATCATCCCTCCAGCAGCACTGCATCATCCCTCCAGCATCACTGTATCATCCCTCCAGCATCACTGTATC
>NW_021620993.1:3560996-3576871 GCF_004785775.1 Grammomys surdaster | reverse complement strand
ATCATCCCTCCAGCATCACTGTATCATCCCTCCAGCATCACTGTATCATCCCTCCAGCAGCACTGTATCATCCCTCCAGGATCACTGTATCATCCCTCCAGCAGCACTGCACCATCCCTCCAGCAGCACTGCACCATCCCTCCAGCAGCACTGCACCATCCCTCCAGCAGCACTGCAGCAACACTGCACCATCCCTCCAGCATCACTGTATCATCCCTCCAGCAGCACTGCATCATTCATCATCACTCAATCACCATTTCGTCATTGCTGTATGATCTCTCTATGAATACTACATCACCACATCACTCCACCATCACTGTATCACTCAATACAGAAGAGGGAGACGCAGCATTAGTAAGCAGTATGTTAGGTTTCTCTTCAAAACCAGGCATTACTCCCTCCCTTCGCAGGCATCTCAGCTCTGTGCCGCTTGCTCATCAGCCCAGGTTCACCAACACGTGCTTCATTAGCTGAAGTGGCTTCGGTTAAACTCTGGGGACCAGGGAGGGTGGTTCCTCCATTCTCCCTTCATGGGGAGGAACCTACTTCCCACCAGGGACTCAGAAGCTAGCGGCTGCCAGCTTAATCAGAGCTTGTGTTAACAGGTTTTCAAGAGAACTTTCACGTCTGTTTGCTTCAGGTCACAGGCAGAGGAAACACACTGGGCCTCACGACCTTTCCTAAGGCCAGCCCTCCCCTCCACCCCGGTTCCTCATCTGCCCCCACACAGTTCTGAGCACTGTTCATTGGGAAGATGAGAGGTGATGGACATAAAATGTGTATGAGCTGCTTGGCACATGCTGGGCAGAGAGCAGGTGGCCAGCAGTTGCTGCAGGATGAGCCCAGGCTGTATGCAGGCTGGGGCCTCTATAGAGATTCAACATACTCACTCAGCAAATCATTACCATGTACTAGATAACTGTTAATTCCTAAAGATACAGCTTCGCAGGGGACACATAGGCTCCCTGTCCCATGAGCTGCTGCTATTCCAGGCACAGAGAAGCTGCTGTGCACAAAGGCTTGTCCCGTCCCTATGCTTAATGCGCTGGTATCTGAAGGTGGGGCCTCTGAAACGTAATTATGTTTACCTGTGGCCATGAGGATGTAAAGAGAGTGCTCTCCGTGCCCACACTATGTATGACTTTGTGAGACTGCAACAGAAATGTGGTGGCCAGGAAGCCCGAGAGCCTTCACCAACCCAGAAAGTCAGCCACCACCTTGAGCGCGAACACCCACCTTCCACAACTGTGAAAGAGAACTCTCTGTTGTTTAAGCTGCCTAGTCTCTGGTATTTTGGAAGGTGTAGGGGCCAAGATAAAAATCAAAGCACTTCAATCAGCAAAGCACGTATCACAGAGAATGTCAAGCTGTTGGGGAAGACACTCCAGAGCACGTCTTGGTGAGTGTCCCCAAGGGACAGGGACAGGTGTTTCTCAGGCTATCAGATGAGAAAGGAAGGTCCTCTCTGAAGAGGAGCAAGACCTGAAGGATTGGAAGAAGCCATCCCTGTTGGGATTGGGGACAGTGGTCCAGGCAGCATGAAAAAGTGCAAAGGCCCTGAGACAGCAGCACACTAGAGAGATGGGGAACTAGACAGCAAAGCAGAGTCAGGCAGGTTTGGGGCCTGGCTTCCCAATCTCTTTCAGATAGAAATGATAGACAGAAGTCAAGAAATACTAGACGTTCAATTAAAGCTGTCTCTTGTCCTCCTGGGCTGGCATCAGGTGGCATTTCCCAGCTCCCAAAGTACAGTTTGAAGGACCCAGCCCTGGGATCTGTGCTTTCTGAGGCCTAGTCCCCAAGGTTTGCAATGGCCATCTGTCTTTCACCTCCTTGCTATCTTCCCTTTCTGACCCACCCACATGTACGGAATGAAAGTCCCAGGAATATCAGCATCACAAAGTAAGGACAGCTGGGTCTCAACATCACCATGGCAGGACCCCCACACACCAGGCCCTGGTTGGAGCAAGAATAAAGAAATTAACATTCAGACTCAGTCTTGGTCCTTAATATGACCTTTCAGTGAGCAGCCTCCTCTAGCAAACATGAAATGTGTCAGAACTGTTTGTCTCAAAGGGTTCTAAGATGGCCTCAAGCTAGTGGAACACGTTCTGAGCCAGGGGAGGGCTGAGGACTCTATGCGCCAGAACCTGCAAATCATATAGGGTAGAAAGGCATCTGCGGGGTGGGGGTGGGGGGCAGGAGTGGCGTCAGTGTGGAGACCTGCCTTAAGCTTCCTCCAAGTCCAGAATGCTTTCCAAATCCAGAATTCTACTAGCAGAGAGAAACTCCGTTCTGGGGACCTGTCTATGGATTGGATCCAGTATTGTCAACAAAATGTAGACTTTTTAACCTGTAAGTGTTTTTCTGTCACTTTTTATTGTTTGGAAACAAATAATGAGACTGAGATCCAGAAAGCATTGCTGAAAGCTGCGTCATTATGAAATGTAAGAGGTGCCTGGCAACGCCCCCCAGCACACAGGAAAAGGAATCAGTAGCTTGGCAATGGATGAGGACGAGTCTGGGCTGCGCTCACTATAGAGTTGGGATTTCAGCCTGCAGCCCCAGCTGCTACCCACAGGGTTTCTTCTCCTCCCTCCCTCCCCCTGATGCTTTCTCAGCGGGTACTGGACAAGCTCCCTTCTTTTAATATGTGCATGTTCCTTTCTGGTCCAGCTCAGAAAGCTCCTGGGTGCCCTCTGAGATCTTTATGGAGGTCACAGAATGAGTCAGATCTCCCCGCCTGTAATTGGTTGACATGCACAAGTGCATGCCCAGATCAAGGACAGGTGTGTTTTGCTGCCACTGGGTCTTCAGCTGCTTCCTGTCCACATGCAGAGTCAGGGCAGGGCAGCATATTGTCCTCTGCTCGTGAGGGACTATGAGGCTCCTCCCAAGAGTACCCTAATGCTGAAGGGCCTTGAGGAGAGGAGATGCTGAAGGGCCTTGAGGAGAGGAGACCCATGCTGAGGATAAAATGTAATAGGGCTTCAAATCAATGCTAGTAATGAGGCACAAGACTGGTCCCAGTCATGGCTCTACTGGGAACGTGGGGCTATGGAGCCTGGAAGTCACAGATCCCAGGAGCAAAATGAGCATGCTGGGTGGTATAGACTGGGGCTGCATAAAGAAAGCAGAGGTGACTGTCATGGGCAAGCTGCAAGTGGCTGATGAGAGTTCAGGAGGAGACCCTTCTAGAGCAGGCTCACTGCCAATGGGATACTCCCTGCTCAGCATCCAGACAGTGACATTTGGACTTCTGTCAGAGCACCAGCAAGCCTATCCTACTGGCTCCACCTCCTCATTCCCTGCTGGCCCCCAGAGGTTCTGTAAGCCACAGGGGTTCCTCCTGCAGCCCCTTTCAGTGGCTCTGGTTAGGCCTGGAGGCATACGGCTATGTCCCTCTGTCCTTGAGATCTCTGATCCTTGTGCCAGACTAGGGCCTAACATCCAGAGCCACTGTAAGTGTCCCTCCAGGAATGTTCACACTGGTGAGACTGAGCTACACATGATCCTCAGGGTCCTGCCTCAGCCATGCTAGGCCCCCAGGCTCATACTGTGGCTGCCAGGTAAGGTGCCACAGTAACAACCTAGGCCTGTTCAATTATACCTGTGGGACACCCTGTTCTGAAAGTCAGGCCTTTGCCAGTCATCAGATGTATCCTTAGGTCCCTTGCTATTAGCCAATGCCCCCTCCACCTACCTCCCCACAGGACTATTATAGTAAGCACCACTCGTCCATGTTGGCACTGGATGATGGGCTCTGGAATGGAGGAGACTGACCACAGACTCAACGGACAGAACAAGAGGCTGAATATCAACTCCTAAAACAGAAAAACAGACCACGTGGTAACTCCCATGCCTGTCTTAGCCCACGAAGAATCCAAGGAGCCACAGTCCTGAAGCTGAGCACCCACAGACCATCAGTATCCTGCACATTGGGAAGATAAGGTCTCTGACTGTGCCCTAGTTTTATTTGCGAAATGAAACATGTCAGGCCCTGGACTGAAGATGCTTACCTTGCTGTTTCCATCCACAGCTCTCTAAGACATCCCCTCCTGCCATTCATGCTGGGTCAGCTGTGAATCTCTGAAATGGCCCTAAGGAATACTGTGTACTCAACTGCCCCTGACTCGCAGTTAGATGAGCCAATGGCAATACAGAGGTAGCACAGACTTTCAGGGCCACATGCACATGCTGTAAGACCCACCCCTGAATCTAAGTCCAGGAAAGATCCCTGAAGCTCATGCCGAGCCTTAGCTCACAGCTGAAAACAAATAGCTGGTTGCACAGGGTAACATCAGAAGAGGAACCAAGAGACTGAGAGGGTCCCAGTCTCATTTTGGACTCATGCTGTAGATGGGGCTATAGCTTCCATGTTGCATACACACTGAACATTTAAAACAATCATGACTGAGAATCCAGAAGAAGGAGCAATTCAGACACCATCACTGAATCCACAGTACCTTGCTCATACCAGGTGCTCAGGCAATGTTGGGAGGATGAAAACCTGTGTGGATGTGTAGGTAGATGGCTGTGGGAATGTGGGGATTGGGGATATGGGGTGAGTGGAACAGTAGTTGTATATGGCAGATGTGGGGAAGGAGGGATGGATGGAAAGTAGATGATGGGTGGCAGATGAATAAGTAGAAATATGAGTGGGCATGTGGATGAATGGGCAGATGGATGAGTGGATGGATGGATGGATGGATGGATGGGAGGGTGATTTGTATGGTAGAGATGGGAAGAACCAAAGGAAGGAAGGGCTAGTGGCAGAGTAGATAGATAGATGGATGGATATATGGGTGTACAGTGGGTAGATGAATAGATGGGCTGGTGGATGGATGGGTGGTGGATGGATGAGTGGATGGATGGATGGATGGATGGATGGATAGATGGGTGGATAGGCGGGTGGGTGTTGGGAGCCGACTCCAAGCAGAAAGCAGCTATCATCTTTGCAACCATCTTGAGACATATACCCTGACAAGAGACTTGTTTTCAACAGCCTACAACAGCTGAGCACACTCTGATAAATATCTTGCTTTTCTTACATATCTTGTTTTGTTGTTTAATGCCCCCAGCTGCAAGGTACACGTGGTAAAGTGTCTTCAGCTACATTCCCCTGCTTATGCTTACATATACCCATGATTTCCTTTCAATAAAGGAGAGACTAGAGCAGACTCTGTCTTGTATCCATCTTTTGCGTCTCTCGCCCCTCCATCCCCACTTTCTCTCTTGCTAGACCCTGACCCACAGATTGGAGCAGCAGCTCGGGCAGTTACAGGTGGGTGGATGGATGGGTAGATGGGTGGATAGACACATCCATGAGTGGATAAACATGTGGGTAGATAAGCAATGTGTGGATAGATAATTAAGAAAGCTGACGATGGGTGTGTAGATGAGGGATGGGTTGAGTGGGTAAGAAGACAGACAGGTGAGCAGGTGAGTAGGTAGGGAAGGGTGAATGAGCTTCTCTGACCAACTTTCTTTTTTGTTGCTGTGATAAAAACCACCTTGACTGAAAACCACCTTGAACCACTCTCTCTTAGGGGAGAAAGGGGTTTATTTCAGCTTACACTTCCAGGTCCCAGACCATCCTTATGGGACAACAGGGCAGGAACTGAAGCAGAAGCCTGAAGGCAGAAACCATGGAAGAACACTGCCTGCTCACTGACCCATCATGGGTTCATGCTTGGCTAGCTCTTTTATATAGTCGGGGACTACCAGCCCAGTGAACTGTACTTCCCACAGTGGCTAAACCCTTCTGCATTAATTAACAAGGCAAAACCCCACAGACATTCTGATCTTGGAAATTCCTCAACTGAGATTCCCTTCTCAGGATGGGAGTCTCTAGACAGGACAAATCAACTAGTTAAAACTAATCAAGATATTGACTGTGCAGAGGAACATGGACTGCCCCTCCCTCTGTGTCCCACAGACATTCTCCCAGAAAGCCCTGGTCAGAATACTGTGACCCAGAACCTTTTCAACAAGAGTTGGGAAGGCAGAAAGGGAAAGGGACAAATAAGTCAGTCCAAAAGAAATGAGAGGGAAGAGGAGAGAAGCGAGCGGGAATGGGAGACAAAGCAGCAGAAGCAAAGCTGAGGTAGGGGTGGAAAGAGAGCAGAGAGAGGGTGGAGCCAGCTCTCGGGTCCCATTCAGGCGATGGATGACAGTCACCCCGAATGCTGGTTTAGTACAGACTCCATTTTGAGAATGTCTCTGAAGTGCTACATCAGGAGGATGTTTGGGGAAACAGCAAACAGGCTGCTCGTCACAACTGCCCTGGACATGGGGGGTGGGGTGACAGTGACTCCACCAGAACATTGGGGGCTTGACTAGCCAATGGGTCAGACACCATGCAGAGCTAAGAGCAAGGAGTACAACAGAGTTCCAACAGGCCAGGGTCTGTCTGCACATGCGTTAAGAGTCACCTGCTCTAGGTGGAAGGTGAAGAATGGTCTGAGTACAGTGACATAGAACCCAGATTTGTAAATATCGGCCAGGAACTCAGATACACACACACACACACACACACACACACACACACACACGAGTGCACGAGCCCTAGGAGGCCACTCTAGCACTTCCCTAGCCATGGTGCCAAAGACAGCATATCAAGGGTAGACATGTGCGGGGCACATGTTTGGAGTTTGCAGAGAACATGCAGAATGAGCATGGATGAAGTAGCCGCACCTGGGGTATGCTCCAAAGCCAGCCTGCCTCTGCCAGGGAGCTCAGCCATTACGGCAGCAATTAATAGTCGGGAGTTATTCATAGCTGATTTAAAAGAGCAATTATGACTGGTGGTATTTTATTAGAAAGGCTGCCAAGGGGCCTTAGTAAAAGTCCTTTAATGCCTGCTCCTTACAGTCCCTGCCACTGCCATGCAAAACACCCTCACCACCTCCCACCCTACACTCATCTGCTTCTGCACCCAGTCTGCAGTACCACATCTGAGCACCCCTCCCTGAAACCCCACCCAGCAGTCGCTGTGCCGGGCTCTGGGGTGGACAATGAGAATCACATGCCCAGTCATTCTGTACAGCCCTGAGAGGGTTGGGATTCAGGCACAGAACCCAAAACAAAAGGTCAGATCTCCTGAGTGTAACATCTGATACTCCCTTCTACTCAGCCCAAGGGTAAGGAGCTAGGTTTCCATCCACAGCTATGTAGTCTTCGTGTCAGTATTAAAATGGTGGCCTTCAGCCCCTTGTGGTGCACACCTAAGCAACTAAGGATCATGCTAAGTCATGCTGCAAACATGTTCTCTCCAGGTGAGGTCTTTACCACCAGAACAGCAGGCTTTCCCACAGTGGGACAGCAGAAAAACACGTGCTAGAGAACCCTTCCCAAGAAGCCATGTGGGCTTACTATTTACACCTGTTTCCCATCCATGAAGTAGGGTGATACATGGTCATGCTATAGGGAAGTCAGAACAACTAAACACACAAAGAAGGTCACCTGTAAATGGCACAAGGCATCTTGGGAGAGCACAGTAAACAGAGATTAAGTATCCTTATTCTTCAAGCCTACAGAACACTTGCTCTGCCTGAATTTCAGCTTTGTAATTCTTGCTAGAAAGCCAGCAGGGATGGAAGAAGGAAGTGTGGGCAGAATGAGAGACAGGAGTCTGTGGAGAGCCATTTCCTCAGGAATCTCAGGAACTCCAACAGGCAAGCGAGTGACCCACCGCATGCTCGCACCAGCTTCTCCACTCCCTGGCTCCACTGTGGCTCCACCATTCTTAATTAACTCTCTCTTTACTGCTAATCTTGGGAAATCATTAGATGCTGCAGGAACCAGCCCCACCACAAGTCACAGGCATGGCTGGTGCCGCTGCTCACTCAGAGCGACTCACAGGAAGCTGTCCTTTTGAACCAGCATGGTTTGAGGGTGTTAATCGCAAATCTATTAGCACAGACACTGTAATCATGAATTGAAATTTACATCATGTGTAATCTTGTTAATTGTGCAATCATACCAGGTTTGACAGTTTTAATGCGCTACTAAGGGAAATAGTCTAATACATGACACTGAAGATCTTATCAAGGTTAATTTGCCTCAAAATATAGTTACTACAGAGTTTCTCCTCATTTTAGATACCATGGTTTAAAATCAGGCAACTCTAATCTGGAAGGCAGCACACACACACACACACACACATACACATAGTGGGAGTAGTACCCTCAGTCCTCAGGGGAGTGAGGGGTGGATTCTAGAACAGCTTCTATAACATTTTAGTCTAGAAACTAGAATCAAGGAACTTCTCAGCTCCGATGCATGAGTGCTAGAAAGTGCATTGTGGGGCCTTGGGCAAGTGTTCCATTCTCCATGGACCTCAAGTCTCTAACCTGCAAAAGGATATGAAAATCTCACCTGATAGTGAAAGGCTGACATGGGTTTACAGAAGGCACAACAGAGTGCCTAGCATGTAGTAGGTACTTTTTATTTCAGTTTTATTCAGTTATATTCACAACAGTTGGTGCAAATAGAACTTAGGGAGTCCATCACAAACAGATCCAAGAGACCACATGGAAAAGCAAAGTGGACCATGTTGCCAAATCAAATCCAGACAGAAAGAACTGAGATAGGCACAGGTGCCTGCCTTACAGGTGCTCTACCTCAGACAGGAGCCCAACTCAGACAGGTGCCCCACCTCTAACAGGAGCTCTACCTCAGACAGGTGATCTGCCCCCTATAGGAGCTCTACCTAAGACAGATAACCCACCTTAGACATGTGATCCACCTCAGACAGGTGCCCCACCTCAGACAGGTACCCATCTCCTACATATTCCCCATCTCAGACAGATGACACTGAGGTTCCAAGCATGAAAACCTGGAGAAGCTGTTTTTTATGAAATCCCTGGAGAGAATCCCATGCTCCAATTCAATAACATTGAAATACATGTACAGGACACACCAGGGACCTGTATTTAGCTTTAAAATAACCAACACTGAGCTTGGGAAGTGTCTCAGGAGATAAAGGTGTGTGCTTCCAAACCTGATAATCCATCCTTAGGACTCACATGGTGAATTGAACTGACTTCAGAATGTTGTCCTCTGAGTCCCACATGTGAGCAAAGTACAATAAATACAAATAAATAAAAATGTAATGAAGTAACCACTATTACCATGCGGTCCCTGGGAACTGTGGGATTATATTTGATCAACAAGGTTCACTACATGGGAGAGGAGAGCCCTGAGTTAGGTGCTGGCCAGGAAAATCTGAGTGGCTTTGACATGACCTTGTGACAAGGAAGGGCTAGAATCCTTGGAAAGTCATAGCTGGAGGTCTGGGGAAGCTCAGCCTGGAGAAAGTATGTTCAGGATGGGCTGAAAGAACAGAAAGATACAATAAGTGCAAATGCATATGTACCTAATAACACAGTCCCCAAACACAAAAGGCAAAGTGAACAGAATCAAAGTGGGGAGGGGCTTACTTCATCAATTAGCAGGTCCCAATAATGATTAGAACAGTAGACAGATCAGTAAGGATATAAAACAGTGGGATTATCAGTCAGCTGGGCCTAACAGAGAGTCCCAGAGTACTCTCCTGACCGCAGAGCACTCCAGTGCACACGGAGCACTCTCCTGGGCCATCCCATGGTCTGTCAATCTAAGAGTTAAACCACAGAAACCATGCTCATAAACCACGATCAAACTAAATTAGGAACTATCAACATGCTGGACAGTGGTGGTGCACGCCTTTAATCCCAGCACTTGGGAGGCAGAGGCAGGCGGATTTCTGAGTTCGAGGCCGGCCTGGTCTACAGAGTGAGTTCCAGGACAGCCAGGGCTACACAGAGAAACCCTGTCTCGAAAAAACCAAAAAAAAAAAAAAAAAAAGGAACTACCAACAGAAGGAAATTGGGGAAGCCCTCAAGCATTTGAAAACAGAAGATTTCTAAGTAACCGAGATATCAAAGAAGGAAACCAAAGAATGAACTAGAAACGATCTGAAGCTGAAGGAAAGCCGCAGCCCAGGGTTGTTGGTGATGTGGCCACAGCCCTGGGAGGGGGATGTGCAACCTCAAAGTGTGTGAGAGACAGGAGGGATGAACCTTAGCCACCAAGGCCTCCCTCAGGAAGCCACAGAAAAAGGAGGAGATAAATTATCAAAGATCAGAGCAGGATGAACAGAGACCGATCAATGAAACCAAAGGCTGATTTTTGGAGATTATCAATAGACTCGATGACTTTTCCACTTGGACCATCTGGTCAGAGCCGAGGAGGAAGAAAGCACTCCATGTGGAGGGAGCAAGAGAGGGAAGCCCAGAGGTAAGAGAGGATGGACTGGCAGGGAGATGGTCTAACCTGGAGTGGGGGGGGGCCGAATGCCAGCGGGCAGGCTGGGTCAGTCGAACAAGGCCGCTGGAGATCTTACAGCTTCGCTGACATTCCTGGAGAGCTAAGCCATCACTCCAAGATTTTAAGGAAAAAAAGAACATCATGATCATCCATTTTCAAGCTCACTGTAAGTCATGGCTGGGAAACTGAGGACCGGAGACATCTTGGGACTTACCTCAGATAAGCCTGCTAGCCAACAGCACCAACAGGGCTCTGCAGAGCATTGGAAGGAATGTGGAGAGATCCTAAGTCCCCCTTACCAAGTTCTGTCATCCCCTGCCAACTGACACGCTTCCCACAAAGCTCCGGCAGGCTCTCCCAAC
Organism: Grammomys surdaster; assembly: GCF_004785775.1. Lineage (NCBI taxonomy): Eukaryota > Metazoa > Chordata > Mammalia > Rodentia > Muridae > Grammomys > Grammomys surdaster. Next base: position 3,566,198 of record NW_021620993.1, on the reverse strand, counting down.
AGCACACTTAACTCTGTATAAGGAGGCAGGCTCTCCCAACAGCACACATAACTCTGTATAAGGAGGCAGGCCGGTGCGCTCTCATTGCCCTGAAATCATGTCTAATCCATGTTTTCTACACTGAATATGGGTCTGTGAGCTCCATGCCATTCAATCTTCCTGTGCCACAACATTCTGAAGCTTTAAGCTTTCATATCCAGCACCGAGAAGAAATACCTACAGTGCTGTCGGCCCTCAGGAGCAAGCTCCCACAGCCCCAGGGCCTTGCTTTGAAAGCCAGTCCCCAGTGCAGTGTCGTGACATTTTTTTTAGTACAGTATAAAATTCCCACTATCCCTCTCTCATCTATCCAAGTCTCTGGAAGGAAATCCACTGCAAACAGCCAGCAACACGGGAGGAAAAGGCCAGGCTCTCTCCACCTCCAACCTCACTGGGGAGCTGAGAGCTGCCCGGAGGGGCTTAGAGACCCAGGCTCTGGGCTACCATGACCGCCACCTTCCATGATATCAATGAGCTGTGGGTCTGGGCAAGCCCCAGCACAGGCTTCCAAACTCTCCTCTGCTCCTGCCTGCTCCCTAAGCAGACTATATGTTGGCTGTAAGGGCAAGCAAGGAGTCTGTCTGTGGTGGTAAGGGAGGCAGACTCAGAAAGTTTCTATTAGCTTTGCCAACTAGGCCTCACCTCTAAAAGTGAATCTGCTCTTCCCCCTCCCTCACCACCCCCATTCTGGCCTTCCCTCCTGATCTCCTGCCCCAGTTTGGAATGAGCTCAGTGGGTCAAAGTCACACACAGCTCCACCCACACACATTCCTCCCTATTCTAACCACTGGGCTCTCCCTGGTGCATGGAATGGTCAGGGCCCTTACCTGCTGCTTGTAACCCACAGCCACCTAAGAAAGGTCACCTGGTAGCTCTGTTCTGAGGACCCAGGTAACTAAGGCACAAGCCCACTGCTGTAACAGCCCATGGTCCCTAACTCTGTCTAGTCTCCCTTTGCAGCAGCAAAGGCCTGGGAAGGTTCCATGGGGTACCCAGGGCTGGCCTGTTGGCCTCCGTGTCTGAATGACTGCTTGATGTCTAAAAGACTTGTGGCCAGACTCTGCAGGTAGGGTGTTCACATAGAACTAAATCCCAGCCTTGCTCTGGGTGGGGGCGGGGGGAGGATAAGGAGGGAACAAAGTCCCAGATGTAAATTAAGTCAATATGATTAGGGATGGATGTCCTTGCCTTCATGTAGGTGAACCAGGGAGGGAAATTCAGGACAAACAGCCAAGCTGCATTCACACCCCGTGTGCACATTCACATTTAAGCCTGGGAGGAGAACTCCGGGTGCCTGTGCCAAGCATCAGGCTGCAGAAAACTGCCTCGTCCTAGCCACCATCCCAAGACATATCAGCAAGGATCCAAAGGCAGGCGCCTGTCACATGCACAGGACCAGGCAGCTGCACTCAGGGATCCCAGAATCCCAGTGAGGCTAGCCCGTCCTCCACAAAGGCACTTCATAAGTTGGGAAACACGCATGACATCTTACTATATGCTGTGTGTTAGCTCCATCCTTCCAACAATCCAGTGAGGTGTCACCTCCTCGTCTGACATAGACATCCTCTTGACCCCGTAAAGAACCTGGTTTCCTGACAGGGAAGCTGAGGCAGGCTGGTTAAGCACCACATGATAGTGGTCACCCAGGTGGAAAGCAGTCACTGCATAGCTGGGTTCTGAATTTTGGCACTTGCCAGAATGGTCTGAGCCCCCAGTGTCTGTCCTGTGCAGGCAGAAGAGCTACACCACCCAGAGATGCAGGTACACACTCGCTAGCTCCGTGTGGGGGCTACATACCCCGCCCCTACCTTAACACAGAGGAAGCTGAGGCTTACGTGTGTCACTTGCTTTAGCTCTTACCCAGCAGTGTGGGTTTCAGGCCGGACGTGATCCCTCAGAAGGCCTGTTCCAAAGGCCTAAATGCCTCCTCCAGCACCACAGGCTGACACTAGAGCACACAGCTACATGTGCCCCAGGCTTGGTGTGTCTGAAGAAATCCCTGGCTGCAGGGCCACATTTCTGCCTATCACGGTCCAAAAGCAACAGAGCAGCCAGTACGCAAAGGTACAGCCCCACAGGCTGAGCGGAGTCTCCTTCTCAAGGGTACTACATGCACAGGCCCAGGACATAGTGACAGTGCTGTTCCCTTCCCCCACCATCCCCTTTGCAGTCCCTTGATCTGTGCACTCTGTGGGCTGCTCAGAGAAGGCAGAGACTTCACAGGCACCAGATTAACAGGCGTCACCACCTTCAAGGCACCCGCTCCTTCCTTCAACCTTGGCAACTGTGATTTACAACGAGAGACATCCAATTAGCATGTCTCCTGCCCACAGCTGGTTATAATTGCCGTTCCCGTGAGCAGCCAGTTAGCCACTTGGACATTCTTGAAGGCAGATTGCTGTATACAACACTTTATAGGGGAAACCTCATTACCAGGGCTGCAGAAACCCCGTGGGTAGAGAAAGCTGGAGCACCTCACTGCTGTCTTCTTGGGCTTAGGTCCAGCAGCACACCGCAGGCTAGGCCCCAGAGTTCCTGCCAGAGGCACTCCCCCTTTCCTTTCATATCTCCAAGGGCCGCAGGATAGATCCTAGCCTGCAGGAGAGCTCCTGGGCTTGCTCCATCAAAGAGGGCAGCTTCTAACTGGACTGGCTGCAGGATATGTAAGGATGTAAGGCCTTGTGGGAAATGGAGCAAGGGTCCTGCTCCAGTGACTCCAAATGCAAAGACAAGAGCAGTACCCGCAGACTCACATGGTCCCTGGGGCAGCAGAAGCCCACCCTCACTTGGGATCAGGAAGCAACTCCTAGAGGTTGGAACTCTAGGCTTTGAACACAAGACACTATTGGGGGTTGTGGGAGGTGGCTCAGTCTAGAAAGTGCTTGCCTCGCAAGCATAAGGACCTGAGTTCAATCCCCAAGCCCACACTAAATGGCCTGGCACAATGGTACATGCTTATAAACCCAGAGATTGAGACAGGAGAATCCCTGGGGTCTCCTGACTAACCAGTTTAGCCTAACCTATGAGCTCTGAGCCAGTGAGAGACCTGTCTCTAAAACCAAAGTGGATGGCACCTGAAGAATAATTCACACATGTGCATACACACATACACTCACACACACACACACATACATGCACGTACGCATGTGTGCACCCCGTCCAGCTCTAGTACCAATGAACACTTCTAGAGATTGTAATGAGCCTTCAGACCCACCTCGCCAGGCTCATACCCCTTCCCGAGACGACACAAAGAAAGGCCGCATTTCTACAACCTCCCATCAGCCCCTAAAAGCTGTTCCCTCATTCCTAGGCCTGGGTTTGACATGAGGAAGTCACTCTGTCCATAAAGGGGTAGAGGTATCATGCCTTGCTTAACTGTGGAACCCCACTCTGCTTCACCAGGAGGAGGGAGGGGTTTGGTCAGTGGGGTATAGGCACCATGAATCAGAAACATGGCCATTCACTCAGAGACTCCTGTAACAGGAGGTGGGTACTTCCCAGGCTCTCCCTCTGTTTTCTAAAGTAGGATCTGGACACAGCATCACAGGTCAGGTGTAAAGCCACCTCCTCTGGCCTGTGCCCTGAATGTCTGGATGTGGCACTTGTTCTTCTGAAGGCCATCTATGTACTTGGGCTAGGAAGTCTTCAAGAAGCACTCAGTGTCAGGCCCACCTGGTACCAGTTTCCCAGTGAGCCTGCAACACATGCTACCTGAACTGGTGATAGCTGGCTGTCCTGGATGATCCTTACAGCAGCCGACAGTTATCAGATATGCCCCCTGAGTGGGCCCTTGAACTTGACACTACTGTATAACCTTCACTTTATCCTGCAAGACAATCCTGCATCTAGACCCTTCCTCCAGTGGAGAAAGGGAAGAGGCTGGGAGGAGCCGCTGGCTTACAAATGACAGGCCCCAGAATCCACACACTCAGGGGTACACCGAGACCCTGTCACAGCACCCAGCACAGGAGGTGCCCAGAGCTATTGAAGAAACACTCACTATTGTCAAGTCCCATGAGCCCTATGAGGTCACCACCATATGTGGCCACACACACCAGGTCACTATCCCAGGATTATGGCCACTGAACCTCTCTGAACTTTTTTTTTCCCCAGAAGTTGTGTCACCAAAGGCAGGAACCACTCCCATCCCCATGTAGAACCCCATATTCCTTTGTCCTAAGCCTTCTTCTGACTCTTAGACAGGCCCACAAGAGAATTTGAAGTGCTACCACCAGAGAGGTATGGGGAGCAAAACATTCACCCCAGGAAGAAGCTGGTTTTGTCATGGCTACCAAGGAGGGAGCTCAGAAGAGCCCAAAGCAGCTGCCCAGTTTACTAAAGTCCCTCCCACACCTGGTGCCTCAAACTTGGAGCTCCACACAACCCCAGAGCTTGCCAAGGCCTTGCTCAAACAGGGGCAGGTAGCTGTGCCCATTTTGCCTGGGACTATCTCAGTTTCAGCAACCACCATCTTGCATCCTGAGACCCATCTAGCCTCTGGCTGCAGCCCACGCTTTCTACATGACACTGATGCTGGGAGACCAGACTACATTCTGGCTCACACAAGATAAAGTTTGGTGTGGTCAGAGGTGGGAAGGTTGTGTAGGCCGGGGTTTGAGTCCTGGCCCCATCTCTTATTAACAATGCAGCCCTCAGACATTATTGCCTGGTTTTCCCTGACTCTGTTTCCAAATAAACAGGATACAGAAAAGGACACTGAAGACTGGGTCTTGCAGGTAGAGCCTGGCAGATTTAACAGAGTGAGAAAGAGCCCAAGGGTCTAAACAGTGCATGTCATTGTGAGAAATAGCCATGACACTTGCCAGCCTTGGTTTGGGGCTGCCTCTCTGGTTTTACTATAGCTTTAGGAGACCCCCTCCAAGATGTCAACTAGCCCTGATCCCCTTCAAGATGTCAACTAGCCTTAGGATGGTAAACATGTAAAGCTGGTTCTTAACTCTCTTAGGTGCTGAAGGGTGCTCCTGTGGTGGTTTGAATGGAGATGCCCCCCATAGGCTCATAGGGAGTGGCACTATTAGGAGGTGTGGTCTTGTAGGAGGAAGTGTGTCACTAGGGGTGGGCTTTGAAGTCTCAGAAACTCAAGCCAGGCTCAGTGTCTCTCTCTCTCTCTCTCTCTCTCTCTCTCTCTCTCTCTCTCTCTCT
>NW_021620993.1:3540611-3560986 GCF_004785775.1 Grammomys surdaster | reverse complement strand
TCTCTCTCTCTCTCTCTCTCTCTCTCTCTCTCTCTCTCTCTCTCTCTCTTTTCTGGCTGCCTGAAGAGCCATTTGTACAACTCTCAGCTTTTCTCCAGTATCACGCCTGCCTGCATGTATGCTTCCCACCATGGTGGTGATGGACACTAAACCTCTGAGCTGTAAGCTAGTCTCAGTTAAATGCTTTTCTTTATAAGAGTTGCCATGGTCATGGTGTCTATTCACAGCAATAAAACACTAGGACAGTTCCCAAACCACATGCTGAGTGAAGTCCTTATCCCAGCATCTCAGAACATGGCTGTGCTTGGGGACAGGTTGCTACAGAAGTGCTCAGGTCACAAGAGTCATTAAGTCAGAATTTGTTTTTTGCAGAGACAAAGCATAGGAACATGAGGGAGAGAGAGTGTTGGTGATGTGTCTACAAGCCAAGAATACCAAGATGACAGCAACCACAGGAGCAGGGAGGTGGGGACAGGACCTCCCTGGGGCCTCAGGAAGAGCATCCCTGCCACACCTCCATCTTATACTGCTGGCTTGGGAAGTGTTAGAGAACAAATCTGGTTGTAGCCCCATACCCGGTGTTGTTGCACAACCCTGGCTATAAATGCCACAGACTCATTTGAGGACACATTTGGATCAGGAGTCTGTGTTCCTGCTCACATCCTTGGATATATGTAATGGCTAGGCTAACCACTCCATGTCTCCCTCTCCCAGAGGATACCTGCCAATTACACCTTAGTTCTCTCCAATTGATGGTACCTGCCAATTACTCCATGCCTCTTCCCTCCCCTGGAGGACACCTGCCAATCATCTATGCCTCCCTCCCCTGAAGGATACCTGGAAGGCACACTTTGGCTTCTGCCATTGCAGGGCCTCTTCTACTTCATCTTCATGAGGCCCACAACTCAGATCTGGGCCCTGACAAATGTCAGGTGACACCAGGATGCCAACCCCCAGGGTCACACTTGAGGATTCAAAGCTGCATAAGCTATAACCCCATTGGAAGGCCCTGGAGCAGCAGAGGGAAGCCCAGGAGGCAGACATACAATCGAACCAGTAGAAGGGACAGGTGCCCCAAACTCTTGCAGAAATACCTTTCAAGCTGGGAACTGTAGCTCCAAAATAGGCCATGTAGACCAGAGGAATTGTAACCAATTAAGGCAACTGTCTGGTGTCCCACCACTTGGGATTAATTAAATGGTTCCCAACTGTGATCGAGACACTGCATAATATATTTTTAGATTAATTTTTAAAGAATAAATGAGAACATTACCATTTTATGTGCTGTCTGGGGGAGGGGGAACTGGTTCTAGCAGAGGGAGCAGGAAACACACTGAGCGAGCACTGGACGGAGAGTCAAGAGTCTCTTTTCTCACCCTGCCATGACCCTACTGTTTCCCACCAGTATAGAAGGACTTGGAGTAGAGGATTTTAATCTGGGAACGCTGTTCATCATGGAGTATCTATCCTAGGATGCCATTCATTTGTTTATTCATTCATTCACTCACTCACTTACTCAGTCACTCAGTCACTCATCTGTCCATTCACCAACATTTTCCAGGTGCTGAGCCCTGTGCCACAACAGTTCACTCTACAGCTTTGGAGACCAATTCCCCAGAACCACCATCCAGTGCCTCAGAGGCTGTAAGTCAGGCAAGCCCTGAGGTCACAGGTCAGGAAAGGAAAGGTGCCTAGCTAGGGCACAAGTATGTAAAGAGACAGGAGCCCCCAGGGAGGTGTGAGGAAAACCCAGGGAGGCATGAAAAAAACCTAGGGCTGCCAGAAGTGGCTAAGAGGGAGTGGTGTCTTCCCTGCACAGGTTGGCTGAGGGTAGCTAGGCTTCCTGGGGTTCCTGGGGCTTCAGATTCTTGTATGATCACACCCTATGGCTTGCCCACCTCACCAGCACTTGGTCTCCCACAGATCTTCCAACAAAGTAGGTTTCTTGTGCCTCAGGGCCTTTGCACAGCAATCCTTGCATCTGACCACTCCCAGAAGCACCCAAGCTCTGTCAGCAAAAGTCTCCCCTGTCCTCCCTGCATGTCCCTCACAGCACTGACCAGTCTAGCCACCTAAAAATGTCCTGCTGTCTTCCTGTGCCTCTGAACTGGACTTCTCAGACACACTGATGACCCATGCTTCTTCCCAATGCAGTGGCTGGCTCTTACCACTCAGTCCAGCACAGAGCAGGCAAGCTCAGTAGTGAAGGAGCACAGGGGCGGCTGGTTAACCAGGAAGTCCCTGATTGGGGGTAAGGGGGTGCCTCCGTGAGTTTTTTCCTCAGGGCCTTCAGGCTGGACTCTGATGAGAGAGCTGCGTTGTCTCTCTGCTGAGCCAGAATTCCTTACTAAACACTCAGTGTATCTAGGTGCTAGGATGGACATTAGCTTCACAAGTCCATGTGCCCCTGATGTAAGAGTCCCCCATTTTCTGGTTTTTGAGTCCCCCATTTTCATATGACAATGAAGATGGGGACCTCTGTGCCACTCAGAGGGACTCTGGGATCACATGAGATCTGTGCTCAGTCTCAGATCTATTGGACAGTCCCCAGCCCTCTCAGCCCTGAGCCTAACCTCACTAGTCCACACAGCTCAGCTTTCAAAGCAACGTCAGGGCCCAGCTACCAAGACTCGCCTTTCCACAAAGATCCCACACTCTGGAAGGAAGTGTCCTGTCCTGGAAGGGGACAACCTTTGTTGGCCTGGGTGGTAGAGGCCCTGTGTCTGGTGCCAGGGAAATGTCTGGAAGAAGATGGGATCTTAGGGAAGAAGGACCGACTCTTGGCTCCCATGGAACTTGTCACCATGTTCTGTCACCTCCCAACAATGATGACAGCATTCCCTGGATCCATGGCAGGGATTTTCATGGAGCTGGGGAGCTGGAGAAAGCAGCCTGGGCATATAGATCAGGAAAGAGTCAGCCTAGGGGTAAAGGGCCTTCGCTGCCCAGCTTAGAGTTACACCATTTTCATCTAGTTCCCTAAGATGACAGCACAACTTGAGGTGGAACTAGCCAGTTGTCACTTGCCTGGGGCCCCAGGTGAGAAAGCAAACCTTAGCCATACACTGTAAAGCTGCCTTGGCCAGGCCTACAGGTCACACAGGTCAGAGAGCAAGCATGTTGGCCAAGCCCCACCAGGAGGGGGCAGAGCTGAGGCATAAGCAGTTAGCATTCAAGTGCCCTGGCCTGCCAAAATAATCAAGGTGGGCCAGTTGCTCCTCCTGCCAGGTGACGAGCTTTCATGCCCCTGCTACCCAGTCCCCACTTCCCTCTGGGATGCCCTAGGTGACAAGGCCTAAGGCAGGCTTCTTAGGAAGTCTGAGACACTTGGGGCCTGGTGGGAACCACCTCAGCTCTCTGATGCAAGACTCAGCTGTCCCCCTGAAAGGCTAAAGGAGTGTCCAGGAAGAACAGAAAGATCCAAGGGAAGAGAAAAGCATGGGGCCAGCCCCTGGAACAGAACAGGCAGCCCTTGAAGGCAGAGCTCTACACATCAGTCTGAAGGAACCTGAGGCAGTCCTCGGGCATGTTTGTGTTCTCTACAAAATGTTTAAGGTTTCAAAGCTCCTCGCCCCCAAGATTCCCCTGAGTCCCAAAGCAGGGTCTTGAACAAAACTGCTCTCTCGTTCTCCCACACTGCCAAAGGAAAGACCTGCAGGGCTTACAACCAGAGGAACAAAAAGATGGCAAGGATGGGGTGTGTCCGGACGAAGGTACACGGAACCTCACACAGTATAAATGTGCATCCAACCGGGGCTGGGTACTGTGGAAGCATTGCTGAAGGGGAAAGCTGTATGCTCTCTGTATCTCTATGGCTCACCACCGCCACCAAGACCAAGTTGGAAGCTTGGCCTGGCTCATCTACCTCCTGAGTTTCTTTCCTCCCCCATCCTCATCTCCAAGGCCCACGTGACCCAGAGAACACACTGCTCTCTGCTGACATCACATCCCCAGCTCCAACACTCACCACTCTTCCTGCCAAGAATGTCCCTGGCTGACTCCTCATCCTCCAAGGCATGCCCAAATGTCTAATGTTACCTCCTCCGCAAAGCCTCCCAGGATGGTCATAGAATAAGTCCCTTCCTCTCTTGTCCCAGGCACTTTCACCAGCACAGCAGCATCACCCAGCCAGTGCTCTGCTGAGGACAGAGCCCTGTCCTCCTCCTCCCATGTCCCCAAGCACTACCCCCTCTTCTCCATGTCCCCCCAGGGCCCTGTCTTTTTCCTCTCTGTGGACCTGCCTGAACCAAGCACATCTGAATGTCCTACCCAAATGGTCTACACATCTGAGAGCTGACCCTAGGCCTCAAATAAAGGCTCAGTAGTGATACCCAGTCACAAACCCCAAGTCACAGGTATTAACTATGGAACATATTCAGTATGAGACCTGGAAACATGGTGATAAACAGTCAAGGCCTGGTCCTCAGAGCTTAGGGGCTCAAGGGTTAGGCAGACTCTGGATGTGGAGTATGAGATGTGACAGGGGGTATAGAGTATGCTGGAATCTGGGAAAGCAAGAGTTAGGATTGGCCAGGGCAAAGGGCAAAAGACAGGACCATAAGATGCTTGGAGTGCTACCACAGACAGGGAAGGAGAGGGGGAAACAGGACTGAAACGGAAGCTCAAAGGTCGAGGAGACCCTCACTCAGGCCCACATCTAGGGATTACACCCCCAGAAAGCCTCCTGAGGCTCCAGCAGGTCCCAAGGTGAGGTGAGTCCCAGAAGGTTTGGGAGCCAGCCCAAGCTGAGCAGCTCCGGTCTGAGAAAGGCACCCAACTATGCATGGAGTCTGGCCAAAGCAGCAGAGGTGGAGGAGGGAGGTCAGGGAACACTCCTGCAAGCTGCCTGCCTGCAGAGGTTCCAGCTGGCTGCTCCCTGTGAGGTCCTGGCAGGGACACACAGCTTCCTTGGCCCTTCCCCTAGCAGTTCCACACTGAGATATGTTCTTCTGACCAAAAGAAACACAAACCACAAGATAAAACTTCATGTTAAAGGTATTTCATCCTTCGCTTCGGCCTTATTACTTTCAGATGGTTGAAAACAGCCAGCGTGGAGACTTCTGTGGGAGACCTGGGTGCTGGGCTCCAGCTGAACCACAAGGCGTCTAGAACTAGGCCCCAGCCAGTCCTGAGGGTCAGGTGGAGGTCCTCTCTGGATGTCAGGCTCCTCTTCTTGAAACAGGTGGAACCAAGTCTCCAGGCAAGTGCCTCTCACCCAAACACCACTAGAAAAGGAGCATAAACCCTAGGTCCAGGAGTACCAGGGCTACTCAGCAAACCCACCCCTACCTTAGAACCCACTTTACACCTTTGCCAAAGTAACTATAAGCTCAGCAGCTCTTCAGACCATGAGGCTAGGTGGGCACATCCAGTGTCTTTTGGCTTCAGATTAAAGAAAAGCCACAGAGCCGGAAGAACACAGCTACCGAATTAATGCCGTGCCTGAGGGCAGAGGGCACCGATACTCATTTCAGACACAAATGTGGGCTTCCAGGTTTTGACTCAGATTTGCCTCCATACCCCAAAGTAAAAGCCAACTAGTGACACACCTCTATTAGGCATGGGTGTGGGTACAGCTGGACAGTCCTCTTGCCTGCCAGCTTCATCCCCTTCCAGCTATACATCTGTCCTGCCCTGATGCCACTGCCCCCCTATGCTAACACCCTCTTCCAAGTGTCTGTCCCTTGCCAGCAGTTACATGTTAACTCAGAGCCTCAGCAAGCAGCCAGTTCAGGAGCACATTCCCATTTTACAGATGAGAAAACTGAAGCTGATCCAAACACTAATGTTAAAAGGCAAAGCTGTGGCTTGGGCGTGAACCCTATCCCTTCTGCCTCTCCAGCAGCTCTGTCCCTCTAGGTGATAGTCCCCAAACCCCAGCACAGGGTAGATGACATCTGTAGGTGACCTTTGGGGGTGGGGACTATGGTTGTACAAGTTGGTACATTTCTTCTTTCTTCATCAACCTCTTTCTAGTTGAGACTGGTGTGTTGTACGGTGCTCTAGATGGGCTCCGTGGGACTTGTGTCTGTCCTTGGCATAGCAACCCCTGAGTGTGGCCCCAGGGATCTCCAAGGCTTGGCCTGACTCTTCCACCATAGGAGCTGCCTGCCCCCATGCTCCTACGGGTAATGCCACTATCTAACTCCAGAAAAACACACTGGTTAGGGGGATCCATGTGGGTCTCTGTGATGTTGCTTCCTGTGAAGCAGACAGCCTCAGAGCAAAGATATGAAGATGCAGACAGAGTCCTCAGGGCTTCTATATGCAGCAGTATCCCTGACCAGCAGTTAGGTGTCCAGAGTCCTCCCAGCCTGGCTAAAATACTCAAGTCACAGTAACAGAGCTTTCCTGGCACCCAGGAAGCAAGCAAAGGAAAGGATGCCAGCCTGCGGTAAGGGCATGGAAAATGCCTGGCCCACAGGAGGAGCTCAACAGACACAGGGGTCCCTTCCTCCCCAAGCATGGGGTGCTCATGCCTTAAGAGTGTATCCAAGCTCACCCTCAGAACAGCCGGGTAGAGCACCAGCCACGCCCATTCTCACACTGCTCATTTCTCTCGATGCTCCAGGTTCCCCATCTGTCACATGGTGTGTCAGCCTTGCACCACTGCCTCCCCCACATTCTGTAGACCAGCCTCCTCAGTCGCCTGGGACCTCGTTAGAAACGGTCTCTGGGTTCATCCTGACACACCACAACTAAGCCAGCATTTTAACAAGGTCCCTGGAGGCCGCGGGTGGCCTATCATGAGGAAGAGCTACTGTGAGGACTATGGAGGCCCCTCAACGCTTGGGCTAACTCTCACTTCTCTTCTCTGCCTGCATCTGGGTTCAGCTGTCCCCTCGGCCAGGATCTCCAAGGAGCACCACCTTACCTGTGAGTCATGTCTCTACCTGTACAAAGATACACACTGTGCACTCAATCGAGCACCAAGGGCCTGCCATCTGCAGACACCTCCACCTGTGTCTGAGCTATCCTGGACTCAGGTCACTGGACTCTAGGCCTCATTGAACCCTACCTAAAGAGCCATCTCTACTCATGGCCAGGGACAGGACAGGTTAGGTCACCTTCCTGTATCTGTCTTAAGTCCAAAGAAAATGAAGCAGAGGCTCCTCCAGCATGGGCTCTGGTCCCCTTTCCATGTCATTTCCCCACCGTGCTCCCCACAGCCTATACAGTTTTTCCCCTGCACAGTTGCCTGGGTTTGTATCCATTATGCTCCCTGCCTGGAACCAACTTCTGGGTTTCCTTGCCCTCTGAGACTTGACCTCAACCTCAACCCACTTCAATCTGTCTCTCTCCCAGGAACCTGAGCCCTAGTGACAGAGACAGACATCATTCATGGTCATCCCCCAGTACCAAGAATAGCCCAGTGAAATAAACTTGGTGGGAGACACCTGGGGGCTCTGTAGTCTGTTTGTTATAGACCTCTGGGAAGCCTCTAGAGCATTCTTTCCCTCTGTAATCTGTTCCCTGGGCCAAAAGACACCTCCTCAAAGTTCTGAGGCAAGCAGGGTTACCCATGATAGCAATCGTCTGTGCCTCCAACTATGATTTTACTGCTAAATTCTGATGTCATTTCTAGATTTTAAGCCAAGTGGGAGGAGTGAGAGAGCTGGGGGCGAGTCCTGACTGTGCCTGCCATGATGTTCCCATGAGCAGAAGTTCGCTCTCCTGCTCTCTGGGTCAGGGCGTGTGTGGTGTGCACGGCTCAGCCACATACCCTGCCTCTGGGAAAACGCAGAGTCTCCAGGCTTGAAATGCCCTCAGACTGCACACTGGACCACAGAAACAGATATCCTAAGCCAGTGCCACTGTGTAGTCACTTCACCTAGCAAAGTAGCTATGAAGACCTGTTCATGCTAAAGGTCTGAGCTGGGTAGATGACTCCCAACTATCCACATAGGCTGAAATGCCAGCATCAAAAGGAAAGGAATGTTGAGTGTAGAGGAGAGAGGACATATGGCCTCCGAAGCCAGAGACTACAGTGATGGGTGGGACAGGGCTAAAGTGAAGGTGACTCATGAATGCTGGAAAGCCAAGTGACTGTGCTATCTCCCAAAGTTGCAGAAGTCACAGCCTTGCTTTGTACACTAACACAGGTGTTCCAAGTTACAGGCTCTGGGGCTGCTTGTTACAGCATCCAGACAGCACTCATACCTTCAATCTTTCATAAGATAGAGACACCAGGAGCTCTGACCTGGAAGTCTTTACAAAAGAAAACCCAACATCACCTAGGCCTCTAGGAAAGCCATAATTCCAGGAGGTGTGGTATAGCTGGGCAGGATGTGTGTTCCTTTGTGGGTAGGAAGTTTTCTTTCCCCCTTCTCTCTGCCTGAAGCCCCTCCCAGCTCCACACCTCTGACTTTGGTGGGTCTTCTCAGGAGGGCTAATTGCTTCATCACCTGTGCAGGCAGCCTGATTGCTTGCCTTCTGAGTCCCAGACTGAGCAAAGGAGCTCAGCACACCAGGTCCTCCTGGAATCCCTGTGAAGAAGTTGAACCTGTGCCCCAAGCTTATACCAGGAGAGAACCCTGGATTTCCACACAAGGAGTGACAGCCTATACTGGCCTTCCTTCCTGTATGCAGTGACCCTGTCTACCTGGGCCTGAGGGAACACACCTTACTAACCAGCTACCACCACCAAGGATAGTCTGTCCAGGGCCTCTCAGGCTCAGAACCTCAGCCAGCTAATAAGCCAAGGCCAGGGTGAGCCAAGTACCTGCAGCTGCTAGTTGTGACTGCTACATGTGACAATCACAGAGCACCTGTCACAGGGATCTGCAGAGATCTGAGCTCCAACTACAGCAGAACTTTGGGTGAGTGACTTTAGCTCTCAGCGCCTTCGTCCTCCTCTGTGAGATCAGAATGATGACAGTGCCACCTCCCAGAGTGGCCAAGGGGATGCAGTGGTGACATCTGGCACATGGCATCTCACACTCTCTGCATTAGGGAAGAAAGCTGGCTGAGATACAGAACAGAGAGTTCCCAACCTCGAAGGGAACAAGAGGAGCTACTGAGTACCAACAACTCTAGAAAAACCACAGTGGGGACTCTACTAGCCAGAACCCTCTTGGAAGGATTCAAGAAAGAAGGCATGGGAGAGCAGACCTGGGAGCAGCAGACAGATTTGGAGGCCAGCGGAGGTGAGAAGAGATTTTAGGGACTGGAGTCACAGGGGCACAGGCCTGATAAGACACTGGATGAAAGGAAGCAAGCATGAGAAGCAACTGTGAAAGGAAGAGACCAAGTGGGGCCCCGGCCAGGGTGTCAGTCCTGTAGCTAAGCAAGGAGTGTCCCCGACATAGACACCCCCAGTACCCCGGAGTGCAAAGTTGCTTGGAAATAGAGTATGAAGAAAGAGTGAGAACTTTCTCTACTGAATAGGCTTTATCCAGTGACTGTCTACACCAGAGAGCAGCCCGGGGGACAGACCTACAGTCAAGAGGCCACATGAAGACAATGACAGATGGGGTGTATAGATGCACATTGGGGAGGTCACATCCCCTGGGAGCTGAGGTAGGGAGGAGCTGCCCCAAATCTCATGGAAGCTGGACTGCCCACGCTTTGATCTCATGCTTCTTTAGGGACCACTGTGGGGCCACTGTGTCCTGACGATGCAGAACCCCATCAATGGACCCTTCACAAGCAAGCAAGGGTGTGCTGGCCTCATGCCAGACCCACCCACACCAGCTACCCTGCCCTTTGACCTCCAGTGGACAGCACTTCCTGCCCAACACTGGGCCCACAGAAGCTAGGCTGGCCATTGGCCAGGGCCCAGGTCCAGCCCCTCCAGCCGTTCTGCTGTCCCAGCTTTGGAGGGTCATGAAAAAGTGACAAGGACATCAGCCAAGCAGAGGAGGCTAACTCCATTATAGACCCTAGACCTCAGGAGGTCCCTGTACTGCCTGGCACTGAGGGGCTCAGAGCACCTGCCAGAGAAAACGAAGGTGGGTGGATATAGCTTAGTACAAAGAAAGCACACTAGATGAGGGTCCAACAGTGAGGGCCTGGATGGCCCCTTGCTGTTCTGTGGAGCAGGGAGATGTCCTTCCTCAAGCATTTTCTTAATAGGAAGAGACAGGGCAGTCCACACAGAGGCTGGCTTGGTCTGCTACCCTGCAGCCTCAGCATCCATTAGGCATAACCTGAGCAGAGGAGCCAGAGTAACTCATGGTCTCTGTCTGCTTTTGGTTCCAGAGACCCAGATCCTGGCTCCAGAGAGTCCCCACCACTGCCCAGGAAGCCAGTGCCCCATCTGACAGCAATGACTTCTGACAAGGACAGTGAACGGGGACAGAATTGGCCACCATGGTCACATAGAACACACAGACACTAACTTGAGGCCAGTCCTTGTATCCCACAAAAACCTGATGCCACTCTCCCTGAAGAGAATGCCCTGGTGACCAGAGGGACAGGCCACAAGTCTGGAGACAACTTTTAGGCAGGAAGCAGAGGTGCCAGCTGCATACCACTCCCAGCCCCTCCCTGTCAACCTGCACTCAGTCCTGGGGAGACCCACTGGCATGACTGTCCCCTCAGCACACTCAGCATACTGTCTGTGTCCCCTCAGTACAGGCTGCAGGCCCCTACTGAGCGTCAGTGTCACCTCAGGTGTCTGATGGAGACTCCACCAGACTGGGATAGAATAACTTTCTGTTGTTCTGCTCCAGTGACAGGTGTCCCTAAGAAAGACCAGCCATGGACAGAGTCACATGTGTGCACCTAGGACACGTCCAGATCAGGCATAAGGGAGGGGAAGGGATGTGACAGCCACAGGCAGGTAGATCTGGGCTCTGGGCTCACGATTACATTACTAAAGTATCACATTGAGGGGGAGGGGCTGAAGTGTGTTGCAGGATGTGGGAGGGAATACATCCTCATTGAATCAACTCTGTGGACCAGAGCCTGACACCCTGCTAGACCCTGATCCCAGGACCACACTCCCTGGCTCACACCCTGCTAACCTGTCCCGTTGTGCTGGACCTCTCAGCTCACCACATTTGATTTGAGGAGATAAACTATCATACAAGCCCCTAGAATGCACCCCTTCCCCCCAGCCCCCTCAACCCTCCTGCATCTGCCTCTGAGCCATTGCCTCCTTGACCTCTCCTCTCCGGTTGAAACTGTCTTTCCTGTTTCTCTGTCCCAGGAAATTCACTTGCATATCAAAGCCTCCTCCTCTAGGAAAGCTGCTCATCTCCACCCTCCCCCAGGGGAGCTGGGGTCCTCACTCTCTGCTACTCCCCGGAGGAGCTCCCTCAGCAACAGCAGGTGCCTGAAGAGTAGAGGCATGGGAGTCTGTCTCTGAGCCAGGACAGCTGCAGGGAGGTCCCCAAAGGAGACTGGGGAGCTTGATTTAACCAAGGAGTGGACCCAGACAGGCCCTGCCTACGGCCTCCCAGTGCTGCATGCACCTGTCCAGGGATGATGAGCTCAGTTACCGCTCACCTGCATCCTGATTGAACACTTGGAAGACATCTTCAGAGAAGCAGCCCCCATGCCAACTCAGAGGCCCCGACTGCCAAGGCCCCAGGAACCTGCAGAGAGCATCTTTGTTCGGAGAGAGAAATCCAAGTGCTTCTCTCAGCTGTTCTTTACTGTCAGTTTGCGTTTATCCATCCCTCTGTCCATCAATCCACCCATCTGTCCACTCATTCATTTTCTCGGCCTATTGTATGCGGGGCACCAAGCTTTCTCTTCCTTGTCTTCCTATTTAAATCTCACTGCAAGAAGCTCGTTTTACATATGGAGACACTGAGGCACATGGAGGTGGGGGTATGCAGTTCAGCCAGCAGGTGTCAAACCCACCTACATCTAAAGGGCCAGTGACTGAGGGGGAAGCCAAACAGGACCCCTCCCCCACCTCCATTCCTCTTCCTCCTGTATCTGTTCATCTGACATAGATCCAACACCTGTGTCTACCCTAGAATGACTGAGAGGACCCAAGGGGAGGTGCACACCACCTTGCACTTGTGGCTGGGCGACAATCTGGTGCCTTTGCTGTGCCCACAGGACTTTCTCTGAGAGACAGGAGCATGGCTCTCCCTTTTCCTAGTTCTAGACAACAGCTCCTCCAAAGCCAGCAGCTCAGCAGAGCTAGCATCAAACCTGTGGGAGGGTTCCAGCATCTGAGGGCTTGGCCACTACACTGCCCCCCATGGGGGACCTGTTAGGCCTTAGAAAGTGGCAAGCACGCCCTTTCTTGACGACAAAGTGCTGCTGTGCACGTCTTCACATGACAGCTTTGCCTTCTTTACTTTGGTCGTGGTCCCTTTGCTTTGCATCTCCTCTAAAACAATCAAAATGAAATACTTGAGCTAGATGGTCACCCGGTCTAATGACCTAGGCATACTGTCCAGCCAGCCATACCAGATGGACGGCCAAGGACAGACCAGGCCCCAAGGACCCAGTCTTCTCTCCTTTCCACTGTAATTAAAACACACAGGAGACTGAGCGGCAGAAGGTGAATCAGTCCTTCTTGATAAGAGCTCCAAGCACAGTGACTCAGAGCGACGATCCCTCCTGACAGCGGGCTGGTGCGGGTGGAGAACACTGGACAGTCCCTCCTCCTCCTGCTGCTAGCCTCGTCTGAGCCACCGGAGAACCTGCTGAGAAGGGAGCTTTGGTGATGCTCTACATCTGCCCTCAAGGTTCAGCACTTCTAACACAGCCCCACTAGACACCCTGCATCCACCTGGCCGGCCAGCACTGAGAGACACAGGTTAGGAGAAGAACAGAGCCCGGTACCAACACTGGGGACTACACCGAGGCAGCCTGGCTTAGTGGAAAAGGAACAGCCTTTAGAGCCAGACTGCCTGGGTTTGAATCCCAGCCTGTCACCTGCGTTCTGGGCTTCCAGAACCTGCAACAACCAGGCAGTCCTGCTGGATATCTGCCATACACGTGCGATGGCATTGGTAGCAGAACCAGGTAGCCCAAGTGGTTTCCATGGAATCCTCAGTGATATTCCCTGCCTCCCACCATGGACCATGCAGTATATACCTACAACAAAAGTACAGTCCTAACAGCTGCTGCCAGAATGGCATACCACTGAGCCTTGATCTTAGAAGCCCCCAGTGATCCCAGGAGGTAAGGCTTCTGCTCCTCCAAGTTAGACTCAGACTCAGGAAGAGAATTAACATGGAAGTGGCAAACACACACTTGACACCAGGAGCTGGTGAGCAGTGTGGAGGCCCACCCATGCAGTATGGCATCTTGGATAGCTCTGTCTCTCCTGCACTGGACCACACTCTCACAAAGAACCTCTCTGATCCTTCTCATGACCCCAATACCTATCTCCTCACAGTTAGACAAGCAGGGATCCTCCCAAGGAACATGAGCTGAACCCCTAAATTTACCCCTGAACACGAGCTGTTTCCCACTAAAGCCCAGGGGGTTGCTTCACACAGGGATCTAAAGGAAACCACGACTCAGCCATCTCCCTGCTCAACCTAGGAGGCTACGGACTGTTGACCCACAGTAGGCTGCTGCTCACCCTGGGCTGTTGCACCACAGTGGGCTACCACACTCCCTGGACTGCTGCACCACAGTGGGCTGCCACACCCCCTGGACTGCTGCACCATGGTCGGCTGCTGCCCGCCCTGGGCTGCTGCTCCTTTGCTGTTCATATTCTATGTGCTTCAGTTGTTTGGTTTGAGGCTTTTATGTTTTTATTATTGTTTTCCTGAGACAGCATCACCATGAGTCTAATCTTCATTGTCAACTAGACTAGGTTTAGAACCACCTACAAGACAACTGAGCTCATCCGTGGAGTAGTTTCTAGATTGGGTTAAGTGAAAGGGGACACCACCATCCCACAAGTTGGGGTCCTGGACAGAATGAATGGAAGAAAAGCAGCTGAATGCCAGTGGTCGTCACTCTCTTCCCCCTGACTGATGGAATATGACCCCTCACGCTCCTGACAGTGCTACAACCATTCAGTGCCACACCTCTAACCCTGATGGACCACGCCCTCAGATGGTGAGCCAGAACAACCCTTCCTTCCTTAAGTATGAGAAAAGTAACTAACAGAGTCTTCTGCTGTAGCCCAGGCTAGCCTCATACTTGTGACTGATCAATCCCCCTCCCTTAGCCTAGTGAGTGCTGGGATTGTTGGTGTACACTGCTACTCCTGGTGGCCTTTGGCTCTTTCTGCAGTGATGTACACTTTGTACCAACTCTCTTAAAACAATATATATATATATATATCTCCAACCATCTAAAGCCATTTGTGAACTAAGCAGCTATGAATGCATAAGCATTAGTCCATTCACCACTACGTGACGTCTACCCACACAGTTTATAAAGGCCTTCCATGTTATAACATCAGCAAACTAGCTCAAGAGAGGACAGTAAAGGGAGGTGGTCCCTACGGTCACAGCATAAGTCAGGAACAATGTCACCTGTGGCCTTTAGGGGAGGCTGCAGGGGGCTGGCTGTGCTGATGGCCTTGTGTGGTCTGCGTCTCCCATGGTCCTGACCTGCTCTGCTCAGGGCCCACACTTCAACCCTTCCTCTCAGCATACCCTGTGAAAGTCTCAACAGGCCCTGCTCACTGGGGCCCTGGGCACCAGGTTTCTCCATTTACAAAATCATTAGCAGAGACTGGGTTTAGAGGAGGATGTGCAGACAGGGCGGAGGACATGGACAAAGGGGAATGGCCGGTCCCTGCCCCTGTTCTTGCCACTCCAGAATCCTTTCTGTAAGCCAATCAGCAACATTTCCCCAGTGGTCCCTGAAAAGCACTGGTGGAAATGAGGGGTAGCCATCTCAAGCAGCTAAGACAGGATCAGGGAAGGGGGTTCATATCACAGACAGCATCTCAATGGGACCCAGAGAATAATCACAGGAAGGCATGGGACATGCTGCCCTGGAAGGGAGGGCGGGGTTAGGGTTAGGGTTAGGGTTAGGGTTAGGGTTAGGGTTAGGGTTAGGGTTAGGGTTAGGGTTAGGGTTAGGGAAGGAGGGAGGCAGAGAGGGAGGGAGGAACATAGTTGAAGACTGATACCAAAATGGGTGGGGTATTAGGTCAGTTCCTCTGTGCCTTCATCATTGTCACCCCACTCCCAGGCCTAGGTGTCCTTGTCTGTCTGTTTCCACCCCTGAGAACAGTGTTGAATTTCCAAGGGCTGGGCCGCTGGTTCTAACTCAGTCCTTCTGATGGCTCTGTATGGCTCACAACTTTAGAGTCCTGGACCTGCTTCAGGTGGAGTCAGAGCAAGCCGGTGTGCCTAACTTCTTTATCTTTCCCAACAAATAGTGAGTAGAGCCACAACAGTGAGCCATACATTAGACCAGACCACCAACCCTAAAGGCCCATTGTTGAGAATCTAACAGTCCTTCCTGACCCTGGCTTCAGGTCCATCTGCCAATAACACTCATGCTAGACTTTCCAGGGCATGTAAATGGCCTCACATTGGCCTTTGCTGAGCTCCCATAGCCCTCCATCTCTCTCTCTCTCTCCATCTCTCTCTCTCTCTCTCTCTCTCTCTCTCTCTCTCTCTCTCTCTCTCTGTCTCTCTCTCTCTCTCTCTCTCTCTCTCACACACACACACACACACACACACACACACACACACACCAGCACTCCTCACTAGGCTCTTGCTTGGCCTCCAGATCTTAATGTTTCTGTCCATCAGAAGGTACCCACAGAACTAAGTGATCCCAGGGAGCTAATAGCACACGGCCTGGTCCACCAATCATAATTCCTTCTACCCTGTCCCCTTCCACAGACACCTGCTAGTGACCCAGGGCTCAGTTCTCAGGAAAGCTTTGACCAACTCAATCAGCCATGGCCCACCCACCCACGTGGTAACAGTGGCACGTCCAAACGTGTGGATGTTTGTATTTCTCAATCCCTGAGCAGCCGTCTGGTGAATGTCAGCTGTTCCTCTAGCCATCTGGCAACAGACTCAGAAAGCTTCAGCCTCAAAATAAAATGCTAAGTGTGAATCTTCCCAGTACGTAATATCACAGGTCTCCTGGCCACCCTTCCTACACAGTGGGAAAGTGCCTTCTCTCCCAAGAGATCCGCAGTCCACCTTTAAAACCACATCTCTGCCTGGCAGCAGGCACACCCGCCTCCTATGTTCAACCAAGGTCCAGTGGGAACAAGAAAAGCCACCCTGTCGGAGTCACCGCCATGTGTGGGAAAGTGCTCCTTGATGCTGAGTTTCACAAAAACTTCCAGCGAAACTCCTTATTGGCTTAATTCTCACGGCTATGGAAGCAATCTATTTTTAACAAATATATACATTTCCCCCCATGATGAGTGAGTAGCCAGATGGCCACAGCTCAACCAGCTGAAAGAACAGGAAGAAATTCAAGGGTTTAGCAAATCCTGATGCACAGCAGGGATCTAGACCAAGAGTGGGTAGCCAGACCAACGCACCAGCTGACCACTGGCTTCTCAGGCGAAGCCAGGCCACCATAACTGTCCACACTTCTGTTTTCAAGAGAAGCTCAACTTGGGGCTGGGGAGATGTCTCAGTGAGTAATAGCACTTGAGGCACAAAGCCTGACGACCTGAATCCAGATCCCAGCACCCATGTAAAAATTCTGCGTGTAGCTGTCATGCCTGGAATCCCAACCCTGGGCAGAGGGCACAGAAGAAGGAGCATCTCTGGGGTTTACTGGCCACCAGTATAGCTGAAGGAAGGAAGCCCCAGATTCAGTGATATACTGCTCACAGGAATTGATGGAGACCCATAGAGACCAACACTTATCATCTTCCTCTACATTCATATGGGTGCACACACAGGTATATGGCACACAGGACAGAGTGGGAGCATCAGAACTGTTTTGCAAACTCTAGAAAATACCATGTAAGTCTGATGCCACAAATCAGAGGGTCCAGCCTGATCCTGAGGCCACACACCCCAAGCTAGCTCTACTTAGAAGGGATCTTACCAGTGAAGCAAGCATGGAGGTGTACCATCATTCCCAAGTGTGGTACCACCAATATGACCCCTGCACATGACCAATCAGCCAACAGTTACAGCACAAGCTAAACACCAAACATACCTCTAACTGGCTGCCCACCAATGGGAACAATCAGGTGACAGTGTCAGAAACTACCTGTGGCTTTTTTACACATGACCAAGGAACAGACAAAGGAGGCAAAGATGAATATCAAATGCACAATAAGAGGAAACGTCTGCAGTGATGCACACAGTGCCACATAGTCCATAAATGGACACGCCCAAGTCAGTAGCTGTCCAGAGATACAGGGAGTGGATCTGTGTTCCACTACGGCAGTGCTGACATGGCTGTACATGCTTATAAGCTTTCAGGGCACTGTCCTGCTAAAATGTCATACCTTCCAGGAGGTGGTATGTTCAGTAGACCTGGTGGGAAAGAAGAACGGTCCACAGACCTGAGGCTCCTCTGCGAACAGCGTAGAGCAGTGGTTCTCAACCTTCTTAACGCTGTGACCCTTTAATACTGACCCTCCACCCAACCATAAACTTATTATCTTCATTGCTATTTCATAACTGTAATGTTGCTACTGCGATGAGTCATAGCAGTAATGTCATAATGTACACAATGCCATAATGTAAATATCCGATATACAAGATCATCTTAGATGACCCCTGTGAAAGAGTCATTCAACACGCCACCAAGGGGGAGCTCTCAATCCACAGATTGAGAACACTGGCTTAGAGTCTCCCACCACTGAGCAAGGACTTGTTATGTGCCAGCTTCTGGACTCAGGATCAGTTCCTTCCACATAACCCAAGGAGTCGATTCTAGTGGCATCTCCCGGACAAAGCGCGAGCCAGAGCGGGAAAGTGCATCCCCAAATTCACCAGCGTCAAGCAGAAAGCCGGACATGGCTGCATGCATGCACTTGGTGGACTCTACCAAGCCCAGGCACCTTTGGCAAATAGCTCCATGCCCTGTCCTAGAAAGGAGCAGTATACCTGCAGCCCACTAAGGTGGGGCACCAGAAGCACACAGTCCAGTGACCAGAGAGAATCCTGCAGGATCATAGCCACCGTCCCCAGTTCTTTCCTAAGCCTTTGTCTCGTAGACAGCTGTGTACTTATTATGCAGCACCTGTGCACCTATTCCAGAGGAGGAGGGTTACTCCCTTCTGTGTCCCATCAACCAACCAGTATCCAGCACAAGGCAGGTACTCTGAGTATTTGCATAAAGCACCACCAGCAGCCAGCTGTGTAACTGGAATCCTTTGTGGTTTAGGCTAACCTGGGCTCCAGGGATCCATGCAGACTGAAGCTCAGCATTGTAAAACGTTAAAGATGGAGACAGAAAGGTTAATTTCCTGTAAGCGTTGAACCATGAGCAGAGTCATGGCAGGAAGCCGGGATGTTTTGTCTCTGGATAGCAGGAATCATCCCAGACAGCCATGACCTTTCTACAGCAACAACACTGACTTAAATTCCCCCTGGGAAGGGCAAGCATGTGCAGCCACGTGTGTTTGCAAAGGTAGAAATAAAGACCATGTGAGGCAGAGGAACCCCCTGGAGTGCCGAGGTCCAAGGCAGACTGTGGAGAGCCTCTCCTAACTTGGGTCCCTGCATCCACCTCTCCCAGGCTGGTTTTAAACTGACTGTGGGGCAGAGAAATTCCCTATCACACAAGTCTTTTCTCCATCTCTCATTCTCATTAGAAGGGACTTCCAGCCAGGCAGCCAGTTCCAGGGGCATTCACCTGTCACAGCTGACTGAGGAATTAAGGGTCTGGTCCTCTCACAGTACACCTTCCCACAGAAGCCCTCACATTGTCAGTGAGTCGCAGGACAATGAAGGGGTGTGCAGATGTCCAGTTGCTGTCTGGTAGTCCACCTCACCTTCAGATTATGCTTCCAGGAACATGCAGATAGTACAGGTGACATTTACATGTCATCGTTCCACAGACAACAGGGAAGCCTAACTCCAGGCCCTGGGAATAAGGACTGAAGAAGCCATAGTGTGAGAGGCAGATGAAAAAAGTTAAAGGTAAGCCATAGGGGACAGGGAAACAAGGGACAAATTTGAAGAGAGTAGAGGTTTCGAGGCCTGAGGGGGAGGTGGCTGACTGGAAGTTATGAGGCCTCTGTGGTGGTAGGCACAGGGTGCTAGGAGCCTCCACCATGGCGAGACCTAAAACACCACTCAGCAGCCAGACTCCTCAGACACCAGTCCATCCTCACCAAACAAGACTCAAGTCTGCACTAAAAATCTTGTCATATTGGTATAACCACACATACCCAGCTTTCTGTGTGCCTTTCTTATCCCTAGGTCCTTGTTTAGAGGTCTCTCCATCCCCCTTTCCACTAGACTGGACACTACAGGCATCTGGCACTCAGTGTTATCACCATGGCCTCTGGCAGCTCAGTCATGGTTGGGCCGCCAGCCCCTTCTATCCCAGACAGATACTGCCAGATAATGTCTTTCTAATTTGTGTTTTGGGGGGAATGCATGCCATAGTGCATACGCAAAGGTCACAGGACAACTTGCAGGAGTCAGATCTCTCCTTCCACCATGCATCTAAGATCCAGGAATCAAACTCAGCGTGGCAAGTTTAGTAGCAAGTGCTTTTACCAGCATGCTGGAATGATGTCTTGAATAAGTAACTTATGAGCTGCAGAGACTCACCTCAGGGCAGTGGGGACTCTCCAGCTCTCCTCTGGTATCTTGAGATCCTTGGTAGAGAGTGACAGCACCCTCTAACCTCCTGGCCCTGAGGGCTAGGCGGTGGTACCTGTACCTAAAATGGCTGAGGGCTGGGTCAGAACTCACCTTCTGGGCTGCATTTCTACCTTCTATGGGAGGATATCCCAACACACATACTTCATTGTCAGCCCTCATAGCATACGAGTTGACATTTTCTAGAACAAGTACTTCATACCCCTCCTCTATTCCAATCTACACAAAGGCACTGGAAGGTTAGCTGCCTTACTCAGGGCCACATTGTCAGTATTCATGAGGACTCAAAATCCAGCTCTCTTTGAGCACATACTAAGAATGTGCCAAAGCTCGTGGCTTATATCTGTGGGAGTATCTCATCCACACTGTTACTTGGGTACCCAGCAAAAGCAACCCAAGTCTTCTTGTGCCTTCCTGTAGTGCAGTGTTGGGGACACTAGAGATAATGGACAAATATGTGCTATCTGGATGGATGGATGGATGGATGGATGGATGGATGGATGGATGGATGGATAGATGGATGGATGGATGGATGGATGAGGGACTAAAAGAAAGGAGGGAGGAGGGAAAAGAGAAGGAAGAAGGAAAGGGGAAGAAAGGAAGGAAAGAAGGGGAAGGAGAATAGAAGGAAGGGACAAAATGATTCATGGAACAATAAATGGAAAGAATGGATGGAGGGATGACAGGTGGGATGGAGGGATGGACAGGTGGGATGGAGGGATG
>NW_021620993.1:3509118-3540511 GCF_004785775.1 Grammomys surdaster | reverse complement strand
GACAGGTGGATGGAGGGATGGACAGGTGGATGGAGGGATGGACAGGTAGATGGAGGTATGGACAGGTGGATGGAGGGATGGACAGGTGGATGGAGGGATGGACAGGTGGATGGAGAGATGAACAGGTGGATGGAGGGATGGACAAGTGGATGGTGATGGTGGAAGAATGTGCTATAGGATGGTGAGAGGTGTCAGCTGCCCCCTTCCACACTGTGGGGAACAGATAGGCAAACATAGAGCCTGCAGCAAGTCCTGATGAGAGACACTATGGACATTAATAACTACAAAGGTAGAGCAGTACAAAGGCATGCTCACCAAGATAAAGGAAGGCTTCTCCACAAAGATGGGCTGCAGGAGATATGGGGACACCCTTGGGAGGAAGAAAGGCTTGAAAAAGGAGAGAGCCCAGCACCTCCTTGGATGCCCTATTATAGAGTCACTGGACTCCCTGCCCCACTCTGAGCTCTGCTGGATAAAGAACCCTTGTGCCTCCATCTGACAGATGGAAAGACAGACCGAGTGTCAGCTCTCCTCAGGAGAGTCACCCGGAGCCCAGAATGGGAGGAAAGAACTAGAACAAGCAGGCAGATGATCTGGTGTATCCGGTCCCCTCAGAGCACCCTCAGTGGTCTCACCACAGTCAGCCCTGATGCTCGCAGTTGGTGACCTCTTGTCGTCACTCAGACTGGGTGTGCAGAGGCTGAATTGATCCACAGCATCTTCTTCAAAGCCATGGACCACTCATGGTGGGGAGGCGGTCAAAGAATTGGAGCCTCAGGGAGGGACAGCCACCCCTCCAATCCCATCCCTAGCTCTGGCTGTTTGTTCTCATGCTGGCTTGGTGGGACCCCAGCAAGGCTGATTCACAAGGTCCCCGGGTCCTGCACTCTCTGTGTAATGTCTTTCCTTACTCATGTTTGTGAGTCACAGGTCTCACTCTGTAGCCCACGCTGGTGTCAAACTCATGGCAATCCTCCTGCCTCCATCTCCCTAGTGCTAGGATTAGAGATACATGCCATTATATGTGTGCAGCCATGCAAGGTTTTAACCACTACTCAAAACTCATTAAACACTCACTCCTGCACCTCACAGACGTTTAGCTTGTTCTCCAGCTGCCACCACACACACGCCACAGGGCTTATGTTCTTCCCACCAAGCCCAGTACGACAAGGCAAAGGAGGTTACCAGGACTCTCATTGCTACTGACAACATAAAATTCTAAGTTCGGTTGTTCTTTAGAAATATGAAATGAATTCCCAACATGATTGAGCCTTCCCTCCTGGGTATTTATCCAAAGAAATGAAGACCCATGGCCCCACAAGACATGCAGGAAGGCTTATGGGGCTGTCTATAACAGCCCAGGCCTGGCAATCGTCCAAGTGCCTACTACAAGCAAGTGGGAAAACACAGTTTTCCAAATGGAGAAATAAAGGGGACACATGTTTATGGGTCCATGTGGTAATAATATACATGAAAGTCAGAAGAGTGAGTCTTGGTGGCATAATTCAGACAAGGTGAAGCCAACAGGAACTGGATTCCTGGGAAGATGAGGGGGTAGGTGACAGGACAAGAGGGGTCATGGGGTGTCACATATGCTCTATCACAGCGACAGCTACAAGGCACGTGCTTAAGCCAACACTCAGCTCACTGTATGCTGTGAGCATGTGTGATCTGTTGTATTTCCCAGTAAATCAAAAAAAACCCACAACAACAACAAAGCGCTTTTTCAAAGCTGCTTAAGGCCAGTACGCTGTCATGGAAGACGGGAGTGTGACCCTGAAACTAAAAAACCACACTCTGTACATGGCAAGAAGCAGTTCACATCTTCTGGGGTGACTGGCCAAGATTTCTTGATAAAAATCTCTTTGCAGCTTAATATCTCTCAAGACTACAACTGGCTAACCCAGATACAAGGTCAAGGCTCTGGGAAAGCTTCGGGCTCAGTTCCAGCTCTGCTTTGGGGCCTGACCTGGAGGGATTGCACAGCAAGCTAAGCTGGCATGGGGTTGGGAGGCAAGGGTCAGTACAAGACAGGGATTCCCGAGCCAGGCTTACTGTAGAATCTTTCGAAAAAGTCAACTTACAAAATACATATAAACCCTGCTTCCCCATGTGTAGTAATCTAAAGCCAATCTCTGTGCATGGGGGGGGGAGTGTGGAACCCAAGGCCTCATGCATGCTAGGGCGTGTTCTCCACCATGTGACCCATCCCCCAAGTCCCCTCCCACTGTGCAGAGCACCAGTCCACTGCTCACGCTGTATAGACAGGAGGAGCAGGCATCCTCAGCCTGAGGCAGCATCCCTGCATCCCAGGTTCCGCCTATGGCTCCCCAATTCTAAGTTCCTTTTAAAGTAAAAAAAACACAGGTTTGGGAGTTGAATCTGACCCTCTGTCCTGTTGTTTTCTAGTGCCATGATCTTCTTTAAGTCAGAACTGCTGTAAACCCCCAGGTAACAGTTCCTGGTGCCAGTGATTAGGAGAAAGAGGGTCCCAGTTGTGTTTGGCAGGACAATGGCCTCCCTTGCTCTATAGAAGTTTTCTTTCTTGCTTGTTGTCCTTGGCTCTTAAAAAACCAGGAATCTCCCCCACCATGTTGACCCACTGCCCAGATAGACCAAGATGAACCAGGCCAGCACGGGAGATTTGGGCTGCCTCTGTCAGTCCTGGCTGGGTACAGCATAAGGACACAGACAGGGCAAGTGTGCTTTCCTGTAGCCAGGGGAAGGAGGGTAGTGTGGCCACTGAGGGTCCCAGCCCCCTTCCCAATGCCTGGAGGGACCTCAGTCACAGGCTGGAGCTACAGGCCTGTGGCAAGCTTGGCTACATTCAGTCAAAGCATTGGACAAAGAGCCCTTGCCTCAACTGTCCTGAGATCCATGTGAAGCTAGGTTCTCCACCCAAGTCCACATTCACGTCCTACCAGGTCACACCAGGAAGGGACCTTGAGTCATTGGTTCCCATAATGACATAGTCTGCTATAGGGAGGACCACAGCTCCTGTGTGGTTAGCAGGTGCTCCCGGCGTACTCAGATGCCCAAGTTCTGTGCTTTAAGAAACAAGACCAAGGCTAGGAGTCCAATACTCCACCGCCATCACCCCCATGTCTCCCAGCATAAGACAACCTGGGTGAATCACTTCCCCTCTCTGGGGCTGCTTTCACACTCACATGCAAGACAGAAAAAAATCTACAGAGCAGAGGAAACCATGGCACTGCCAAACATCACCCAGTCTCTCAAGCACTGGCATCAGCAGAGGTCTAGGTTAGATATGGAAATCCTGGGCCGCTAAGGTGACTAGAACAGGAGCTCTAAGGAGAAGGCCTGGGAAGGAACCCACCACCATGAGGTCTGTAAGCACTGGCCTTTCCTTGTGGGGTGCAGACACACCAGGGAAGCTGGCAGGGACTCAGCCTGGGTCAGAGCCAAGGACAACCCTGAGGACACAGATGAAAGGGCCTGGGGAAGGCCATAACCCTGAACAGACCAGGCCCCATGCCCTAGTTGCACGAACAGTGTGGAGAGCACCCCAGGAAGGCAAAGACAGTTTCCAAGCAAAGACAATACACTCATAACCACACACACACACACACACACACACACACACACACACACAGAGGCCTGTGTACATACACACATGCTCTCATCCTCACCGACAGACATACATATACTCCCTTGAACACACATGCATGCTCACACACACACACACACACTCATTTGCCCATGCTGACACACTCACACAGAGTCATGCATACTCACGCCAATGTGCTCACACATTCCCTCACATACAGTCAGGCTGACAGGCACACATATACTCTCTCCAACTCTCAGCTTCCCAGCTGCCCCATCAAGCTGCCCTCCCTGGCCGTTTACAGAACAGTTGTCAGCGCCCACCCTCAGCTGCTCCCTCAGATGGGAAAT
Source organism: Grammomys surdaster (assembly GCF_004785775.1). Classification (NCBI taxonomy): domain Eukaryota; kingdom Metazoa; phylum Chordata; class Mammalia; order Rodentia; family Muridae; genus Grammomys; species Grammomys surdaster. The sequence continues at coordinate 3,536,593 of NW_021620993.1, read as the reverse complement.
GCCAGGAAAGGCTGGAGAGCTGAGTCTGGGGAAGAATCCTGCCTGCAAAGCCCAGAAGGCAAGAGGCTGAGCCCTGGTCCCTCATGGCCAGGGCAGGCCCTTCAACCCCATGCCTCAGTCTCCCAGTGCACTCGGGAGGAGAGACACTCTTGAGCATGGGCCCACAGGGAATGGCATGAGAGCCAGGCCGGAAACTGATCACAGGCTACAGGCAGCCTCTCCTTTTCTGGATGAATTTGTTATGGAAGGAACTTCCAGACTGCTCGGAAGTGAGAGAGGAGGGTCAAGCATTGGGTCTTCCGGAATGCACCCTCGGGACCGTAGCCGGCCTTCCCAGGCACAGCACTGCCTTTGTCTATCTCTGAAAGGCTCTGGGAAGGGGGAGGGGAAGAGAACTCGGGGGCTGTATAGCTGATGTCATCTTCAGAGCAGTCCAGCTCTTGCATCTTACCCAGACCTGGAGAATGCTTAGTCCTCATCAGCCTCAGTTTCCCCACAACACAGAGAAAGCTCCAAGAACCAGATGTCTCCAGAAACAGAACCAAGCAGAGCCTTTTCAGGTTCACACATTAGAATACAGATCCTGTCTTGTCGAAACGCTGATCCAGCTGTCCCATGCCAAAAGCTTGGCCCCTAGGTACAGCCCACCTCAGAAGTCCCTCCAGTTCCTCCTGCCATGGTTTCTGAGCCCACAGTCTTCCCACCTCCTGGGATGCTGCCCTATGGTGGTCTGCCAGAAGCTCTACATATGTTGCTCAGGGAGATAGCCCTAGGAGAGCACATGGTACACCTCAGCCCCACTGTGGTCATCCTTTGTGAATTCAGAGCCACAGGCCTCCAGTGTTTCTCATGATGTTTCCCATTGACCTTCCAGGTACCCTGTCCTGAGCCTGCTCTGTCTGAGTTCCATCAACCTCAGAACAACAGAGGTCACTCTACCCATCTTTGTACACCATGAGTACATGCCTGCCAGCATGCATGATCCACTCTGCTCCAACCCAAGATGACGGCTGTTAGAGCAAACAAATGTGTCTGACCCCTGCCCACCACTCAATAAAAATAAAATAAAGTAATGAAATAGGACAAATAAGGTCACTTCATTACCTTGGTCAGCCTGATTCATAAGCTGACAGGCAGGATCATAGTATGCCAGACATGTGCACCCACCAGGTTCCCATTGGTTGGAATCAGGTCTAACGCAAAGCCTCCATGTCTTTCCCCAGCAGGCTAGCTCAGCTGCACCAGTGTAGACTTTCCTCTGACCTATGCAGATCTGTCTTCGAGACCTGGGATTTGAGGACCTTAAACGACGGGGCAGACTGCATCTAATGCTACCAACAACTTTATTTGGGTTTCAGTGTACTTTTATACACAGATGTAACAAAGAAAGCAACAATACAAGGAAGGTTGAGTTCAGAAAAACATGATCAGACACAAAAGCCAGTAAGCATGTACTAAACGCTAACAGAACAGCCCTTTCCCAGAACTTTCGCAAGACAGACCAATTTAAACACAATTGCCTGGCACGTACTGTAGATTCTATCAGAGAAAGCATGAAAGCCAGGGAGAAGGCTGTATCCAGATTCGAGGTGCACCAAGGACAGCACTCAGCAAATCCTTTCACCATTCTGACGTCCGACAAGAATAAAAATGTCTTACAAATTGAATGCAAATATTTGTCACAGGAGGCACAAAATAACATCCAAGAGAACAATCCAGGGAACAAAATGCACCTGAAGTTAAAGGCCCTCTGCCTTTAGAAGCGTCTCTCTCACAGTTTCCCAAGACATTGGTCACCATGCGTCATTCTTTTGACTGTGTCCCAACACCACCATAAATACTACTTGACTTCAGGTTGAGGACAAAAGGGTCCAATGAGCAACAGCTCGTTCTGGCTTTTGTATGTGTGCTGCCGGGAGTGTAAACTTCATCCATCCACTGAGCCACACTCCAGCTCAAACTTAGGCTGACGACTGCAGTTACAGTCCTTCCCAAGACCCTAACCCCTTGACCTCTGCTTGGGCAAGGCCGCTGATAGCCTCCAGGATCTTCTTGCCTGGCCTGTGCCTCCAGACAGGCTTTCCAGCCCTACTTTCCTACAGGCCTCACCCTCTCCTCTTAGCTGGAGGTACACCTATCTGGGGAAGAAGAAACACTCAGAGGGAACTGCTGTCTGCCGAACACACAGGATGTGCTCCATTCGAATTTCCAGCCTGGGAATGAAGCCTATGTAATGTCCAGGACACAAAGAGTGTCTAGTCTCTAGCCACTGGCTCAACGGGCAAACTGTAACATGGCCGGGCTGAAAGAAAGGAAGGCTCTCTACCCTGAAGCCTCCCTACAATGTCTAGAGGGATGCTAAGATGAATAACGTCTGAGGAAAAAAACAGAAAAGAGATACAGAGAGACAGAGAGATGGAGGGAATCAGGAAAGATCCCTATCCCCACACACCCACTACAACTACAGCCCATCCTGACCATCCCTGTCGCAAGACTGGAGGATTTCCTGGGTACTTCTTAGTTGCCTCTTGTGCATACGTACATGCATAGTGTGCATGTGTGTCTATGATATGAGTGTCTCTAAGTGTCTGTTATGTATACACATGGGTTCACAGGTGCATTTACCCAGGAGTGCATTTGCAGAGGTCAAAAAAGGTCAGGGGTACTGTTCTGTTGCTTTTTGCCTTATTCCCTTGAGATGAGGGTCATTCTCCAAAGCTAGAGAGAACCTTTTGTCAGCTAGGCTGACAGCCAGCAAGCCACAGCAACCCTCCTGTCTCCATACCACAACAACAATGCAGTTATAGCTTTCTACATGGTCATACCTGGCATTTTAAAACCATGTGTGCTGAGCATTTAAACTCAGGTTATCATATGAGGCCAGCAAACGCTCTGACCCTGAGCCATCTCCCCAGCCCCAATGCTGCTTGGTTTTTAACCATCTCCTTCTGACACGGATGAGAACATAAGGTCAAAGAAAAAAACAAGAAGTCTGGATTTGCTTTGGCCACTTGTCTCCAGCACTGAGACCTCACCTCATTGTCTCTTGAACAAGTGAAGCAATGAATCAGATCAAATGAGTAAATGTGTGGGGAGCCATCCTGCCACCAAGTTCTCTTTATATTTGAATGGAGGCTGAGGATAGCCCATGGCACACACATCTCTGAAGGATTCTACATGTTTGTAGGGCTAGCTTTGAGAGTACCCAGCTGTGGGGCTTTCCCCTTCTTATATCTGTGTCTCAGACAACTCTCAGGATAGGTCCATAATGGATTCCACCATCACCACCTAAACATTGAGCTCTGGGGCAGCCTGAGCTCTGTCTGCTCTGAGAGGTATTTTCTGTCCTAGGTTCAACATGCTACAAGTGAGCACCAACTGTATGCCGCTGCCCCAGACCCTGGCAGGTGCCTTGACACTAACAGAGCTCCCAAAAGGCAACACTTTGAGCATACACTTCCCAAGGGGGCTTGAGAGGGTATTGAGGTCAGTAGCAATGTCAGAAATTAACTCCCTTCCAGAAGTCACACTGAAAGGGGGGTGGAGGCAGAGAGACATTAATGGCTACATAATACATAATGAGACTACATAATGAGATCCTGTTTCCAACAAAAAAAATAAGTTTTGTTTTGTTTTGTTTTGTTTTTAAAGCAAGTTGCATTTAGCTTAGCAGGGCACTGGGCCACAGACAAAATAGAACAGGGAAGAGAGGACAGGCACTGGCTGAGGGAACCAAGGCTATGTCCACTCACTACCTGCAAGTCAGGAAGCAGCAGAGAGTGTACGGGAATGAGGAAGCAACAGATTGGAAGGATTGCTTCCTTTCCAGAAAAGGCAGGGCCAGGGAGATGCTCGGACTGTACAGTGCTTGTTCAAGTATGCATACCTGAGTCTGATCCCAAGAACCCATAGCAAGAAAATGGACAGCAACAGCAAGTACTTACAGTCCCAGTGTCAGGGACAGAGGCAGGAGGGTTCCTGGGGCTTGCCAGGCAATCAGTAAGCTTCAGATTCAGTGAGGAATACACCACAAAAACTTAAAGGGCAGAGAGAGTAAGGAAGACACCCGGTGTCAACCCTGGCCTCCATGTGCACATGCTTACCTACACACACAAAGAAGAAAAAGAGAAAGAGGAGGAGGGGGATGAAAAGGAAAAGACACAGGGCATGCAAATATGAGGACCTAAATTTGGATCCTGCAACCCACATAAAGCCAGACACCGTAGCCTGCATACGTGTATAATCCCAGAACATCCACAAGAAGATAGGAGGCTAACAGGAAGATCCTTGGAAAGTCTCTGGATTACCCAGGAGCAAGCAACAAGAAACCCTGCCTCAAACAAAGTAGTTGACAAAGATTGATGCTGAGGGATGTCCTCTGACCTCCACACATGCACCAAGGTGCACATGCACACCACACATACACACACACACACAGACACACACACACAAAGGTGGAACCAGAGAGCCAGAGAAACCCTGGCCATCACCATACCATTCATCACCACTGTCACCAGCAGGGGACAACCATGAGTCAAGCCAAGATGCCCTGGTTCTTGACAAGGTTAAGAAGTCACCATCTCTCACTTAATGAAGCTGGGACTGCCTCGTTGAATGGAATATTGGATTTCCCTCTGGAACCGATGATCCCTGCAGTGGCTGTCTTTCCCTGACCCTACGCCAGCTCCATTTTTAAAAGTCCTCTGGGGGCACTCATTTTGAAAAATCAAATTAGCTTTGCTGTTTATTACCCTGTCTGAGCTCTCGTGTGTGCATGTGGTGGATGAATCACGAGCACCTGCCACAGTAATACCCCACAAAGGCACCACACAGCACAACAGCAATACACCTCAGCAGCCCAGAGGCGTGGAGACCCTCCCCAACCAAGGATAAGGCCCAGAGATGATATCTATGCTAGGATGGAACCCAACACTGTAGGACGCACATGCCAAGATTAGTCATGGCTAATCAGAGAGTTCGGAAGTGCCAGTCAGATGGAATTATGTTTCTTGACACTACGAAATACTGTACAATATTCCTATTACATCGCATCAAAAATCACAGGGACTTACACACACATACATACACACACACACACTCATACACACTCATACACTCAAACACACACACACCGGGGTGAGGCACGTACACATGCACATTCACAGAAGACATATTTATTGATTGCCCACTATACACTGACATTGTTCTAGAAGCTGCATATACAACAGAGAACAAAACAGACAATATGAGCTTATATTGCTGGAGAAGGATGACAAAAAAAAAAATCAATCAGTAAAAGACACAGCCTGGTCCAACTGTGAACATCTCATAGAAAAACAGAAGAGAGCTGGGCCATAGATCAGCCAGGGTGGGCCCTGGGTTGCCATTTTAAAAAGGAAGCTGATGGGGTGGAGAGAAAGCCGGGCAGATACTGGGCTGTTAGAAGGGAACTGGTGAAATGGCAGATGCCAAGGCCTGTGGCAGGAAAGCCCTTGGCAAGCCCCTGCCAGGGAGCCTTGGTAATGACCCTGGTGTTTCTTGAGAGATATGTTATCACACATAGATTGGCTGCCTTTCCTCAGGATTTGCACCTGGAATTCTTGCAGGTGGTGACCTACAAATAGGGTTACAAAATGGTGCCTGCTGTGAAGAGCTCACAGATGGGTGATGGGATACCACCAGCTACCCAGACGCGAGAATCAGTGACTGGAACTCTATCTCACACTGAAAGGAGCTGAGCTTTGGTCTTGCTGTCCATTGTAATGCTAAGTGTGAGCCCCAAGACCTGGAATCTGCATGTAGACCCAAGTGACTCTATGTGATCCTGACGCCAAGTTATTTCTGATTGGTTAAAAAAAAAAAAAGATGCCAACAGCCAATAGTTGAGCAGAAGAGACATAGGTAGGGTTTAGGATTCACAAGCTTGGTGTGAGAAGAACCATGACGAGGAGAAGGTGAAAGAGGAAGGAGAAGCTGCCATGGGTTAGGTGAGCCATAAAAATGTGGCCCTGGGGGCTGGTCAATTGGAGTTAAGAGCAGCCTAGATGAGTTATTACGTAGTAATAACTCGGGGGTATCAATAGGAAAGTAGATTCTAACAGCATAGAGGGTAGATATTTGCCCAGTTCTTGTGCTGTTTAAGGATTATTATAAATATAAAGGTTGTGTATGTATTTTATCCAGGAACTGAATGGTTAAAGGCTGGGTAGCAACCCCAGATTGGGATTAAATAAATTTCAACAACAGAAAGGCCATAGCTCTCCTCTCATCCTGAGTGTATCTGAACACACACTCCATGGGGACAGGGCTCTCCTCCTGTGACAGCTGCTGTGTTTCTGGTGCTTGGCACAGTTGCCACTAAGCAGACACTGGTGGTATGAACAAGTACCCTGAGTGATGGGCTGTCTCTGGGCTGTGTGATGAAATGAGGAGAAGGCCCAGAGAACCCTGATTCACAGAGAGAAGGGCTTGGTCTCTCGGGCCAACTGAGCTTTCAGACAGGGGAGAGGCCAACTCAAGAGGAAAGCTGGAATGAAGGAGAAGTCGCTAAGGAACAGGAAGGGCATGGGAAAGAGGCCTGCCCCACCTTGCCTAGCGATCATGCAGAGGCCTTAGCCATAGCTGGCCACCTGGCTACTGCAAAGGGAGATTGAACTGGCCAGGTAACAGGCTGGCTAAGGTATGAGATGTCCCACTGGCCACAGTGATATTGAGTGTCAGGGAACGGACATCCAAGACCTGGCACAATTTACCTATAGCCTGTGCCTGTTGCTTCATCTGCAAAGAGGACATAGTACATCAATGTCAATACATGTCCTGTGAGTCCATGTGTGCACTGTGCTGGGATAGAGCTTAGATGGTGCTGACGGTCCTCATAGCTCTTCCAGGGCAGGGCCACTGACAGTTCTCCAGAGACACTGGAACAAAGATCTCCCACAACGTAGGGCAACAGTCTCAGAGAGCCTCAGCTTCCTAGCCCAGGGTTCTGAGGAAAGCCTGCTACCACCTCAGGCAATGACTTCCTAGTCTCCCCACCCCCTGTAGTAACATTGCACTCAGTGCCCACTAATGGCAATCTTCCAGTTTGCTTCCTAGTCATTCCTTGACCAGTGAAGGGCAGCCCAACCCCACCGTCTCAACTTACCAGCCCCCAACAAGAAAAACCTGTCTCACCAGGTCAGTCTCCAAGTGTAGAGGGCCTACGGCAGGCACCTACCCCCACCCTCATTCACACACACACACACACACACACACACACACACACACACACACACTAGCAGGCACTTCTGTCAGGGTAAAGAGGGAGAGGATTATGCCTGGGCTGGGTTCAATGGGTTCTAGAAGGACACCCACATGCCAGACTGGATTGAGATACCAGGCCTGGAATATGGGGAGCATAAATGCCTATAGGTAACTTCTAGGCCCATCTGAACCCCAGAGTGAGGTGCTTAGCAAGGGCACAATCTGCCTGCTAGACCCAGAGTTCCACTGTATTAAGATGGAGACAGCACCAGGGTGAATACAATTTTCAGACCCAAGACCTGAGCAGCTTCCACACACAGCTTTAAGAAGGAAAAACAGCAGGAGCCAGCACAGGTGGATCCCCAGATCTCAGGCTGCTTTGCTCTTAGCCTGGGCACCGAGATAGAACTGGCTACTATTCTTGGTTTTCGAAGGAAAAGAAATAAGGTCCCAGGCGGAAGGTGTCTGGGGTCAGTTTATGTTGCTCTGTCTCTGAGACAGCAAGCTCTGGAGGTGAACTCTGTTGAGGAAAGTAAGGCAAGCAGGAACAGATAGGGGGCTAGCACATAAGCACTGCTTGCCTGGTGGGCAGCACAGCTCTCTCGGAGGACCTGCTGAGACCACTTGGAGACATTCAGAACTCTCATAGTGGCTGAATGTCTCATAGATGGGAAGCCATCTGCACACTAACAAGGTGGCCACCGTCAAGGACAAGAGCCAGCAAGAACAACTGTAACGGCCTGACTCAGCCACAGCTCTGTGGATTCCTACACCCTCCTCCTACTTCCAGCCACTCTGGACTTTCTGTGCCCAGGACCACACACAGTGGCTTCTAGCTGGGCTCAGGCCTGAGCTAATGCAGCCAGGTTGTGACATTCAGTGGATTCAAGGCCTTCTCCTTCCCTCAGATGGGGCCAGCTTGAGGCTAGAATCAGGGCAGCCAATGCTCTCTCCTCACCCTTGTCGTCACTCCTGTCCTCATGGCCCCTGGCTTTAACACTGTACATGTGTCCTGGCTTTCGTGTCTAGCCAAATCTGGGCTGCTAATCTGGCAGAGGGTAACAAAAAGCTCCCAGCATCTTCCAGAAACATCTGCCCTGGCCCTCAATTTCAAATCATCTTGTCCTCTGAAATCATCCTAGACTCTAGAGTAAGATCCCAAGAGGGACCGGGCCAACCCTCCCAGCATCTCACTCTCTTGCCACTGGTCCTGCTCTCCTCATTCATCCCTACTGGTTGGACACAGTGGGGGCTCTCACTCTGTCCATCTCAGCACCTCAGTCCCATCCCGAGTTCCAGGGCCTTGCATGCTTACAGGTGGATGCCAGCCGGCACAAGCAAGATCCATCCCTCTTGCCTCCTCCCCTGTGATGCCGCCAGGCACATTCAAGTCACACAACCTTAGGCCGCAGGACCCAAATTCCAGAATTCTGAGAATTTAGAAGGGAGATATCAGCACCGAATGGCCAGCACCAAATGGCTTAGCTGCTAGGCCTCAAAGACTTTCTGACCTTCCCTGTCGGTCATGGCCAGAGGAAGGACTGAGCCGGGCTTCTGAAGTGGGGGAAGGGCCGAGTCTGACAGAAGGAACACAAAATAGCATTCAGACTAGGAGCAAGGCTGTGTCCTGATGACAGACTGGCAGAGGTTGCATGGCTTCCTTTCCAGTTTGGCTTGGTGGTGAAGGGGTATTTGATGATTCCTCCTGGGGCCAGTGTACCCTTCAAGGGCACACTATACATAGAATCCCTGCTATTACCACCTACCACAGAGCAGGGGCCTGGGAAAGATGTGATTATCTCAGGGAGGCAGAATGGTCCCCAGGCATCCAAAGAGGCATAATTTCAGCTAGTCTTGAGACAAGACAGTGAGTATTGGTGTCTCAAGAATTTAACGATTTGAACAGATCCCTGAGGGAAGACAATATTGGTTTCTGGACAGGGAAGGTCATGAGGCCTGTTCCTATGCTCAGAAGCCAGGCCAGACAGGTGGACTGTAGCTGGGGGATGATGAGAAGTAGAGACACCCGGACTCTTTATGTCCCCAACAGTCAGTGACTATGAAGTTATAGAAAGAAAAGAGGACACCCCTGCCCATTGCAAGGGGTCCCCAGCCCCCTGGGAAGTTCTCTGTGCATTCCCTTGGAGACAGGGATTGGGAGTTTGTCAGTATTTGCAATCCTTATCCCATGATTTTTAGGGGCTTGTGCAACTGTGATACCCATTTAATGGGAAGTAACACTGAAGCTTAGGGAGACTTGGTTACTGCCCAGAGTCTATGCTTGTGGCTATTTGCTGGTCCTCCAGTGCCTCAGCCACTACCAGGCCAGCTGTCCTTGATGAGAAAAGGCAGTGGGAAGGAAAGTAGGAGTCTTACAAATTTCCAGGGTTCCCCCAAGCCTACCAGGTCCTACCTAAGGGCCTTTGGAAGAAGAGGCAGAGCTTGTCCACAGCTGCTCATTCTTGGCTCACAGGTCTCAGTTAACAATCGGAGTAAGCAGGCCAAGTGAAGGACTCATCACTGACATGCCATTAGAGAGAGCGCCATTATTCATACTAAGGCTCATCTCTGATACACTATCAGAGAAAGAAACCATTGTCCAGATGAGGTTCATCACTGACAAGCCACTAGAGAGAAAACATTGCCCATTCAAGGGACAGGAGATTCTGGCCCCTGAGAGATGCCAGGGTGGGGAGCTAAGCAGACATTCTCTCCTGGAGTTAGGAGCAGGACCTGGGAGAGACATCCCAGGAGCCATAGGATTAGGACCAGCCTGGCCACCAGCAGGTGTCGCTGCAGCCAGGAAGAAGAAGCAGAACTTACAGGGCTGACTGAGTCTCAATACCAATGGCTGGACAGGGCTGTCCTGGAGGGGACCCATTTAGACCTGCAGAGGGCAGGGTCACACCAACCCCGGAGAAGCCCTGGGGCACTTGCCTCATCAGCAACTGCCCTGTCATTTTTACTCAAGCTCACTGCTGTGTGTTGCTTACCTTGTGTCCCTACCCTGAGCAACCTGCATTACAACCAGGCAGAACAGGGCTGAGATGTCCATGAACCATAGTCAGAAAAGTGAGCCCTCTGGGTGGTGGAGATTCCGTCTCCAAGGCTTGCCATACTTCCCCATGATGTCACTGGATTCACAGTGGTTCTAGTAACCTGTCCAGGAATGTAGGACTCCAGTATCCTCCTATAGAAATGTTGTGAGTAGTACATAGTAGACTTGTTCTCCAGAATCTTACATGAGGCTAGCCAGACCCTTCTTACCCATAGATTCTGACCAGAGTCCCAACCCCTGGGCCACCCTGCACAGAGCAGCTCATAGCTATGGGGCCCAGTTGACCCAGCTTGTCCTACAGGCCCCAACAGCTATCCCCGTCCCTCCTCCCCACTACCAAGGCAACATGGCTGCTGGCCAGGGCCTCTTCATTCCCAGACAAAGCCCTGAAGCAAACCACCCGGCTGGCCGCCTGAGCTCAGGTTGCTGCCTGCAGTGGGCCGGGCCGGGCATCGGATCATTCATGAAAATCAGGCCTCCACCATGTTCCTGGCCTTCAGTGGGACTCCAGCTCACAATCACCTCATTGTGTGGATGGCCGTGAGGATTGCTCTGTGGAAGAGAGGAGGCGGGGGAGGAGAGGGAAGATGGAGGAGGATGGGAGGAGCTGGAGTTAGAGGCAAAGAGAAGAGAGAGAGAAGGGAGGGAGGGAGAAGGGAGGAGAGGGCAGGATGGGTGGGAGGTACAGAGGAAGATGGTCCAAGAGCAGGAAGACAGGTCCTCACCAATGGGCTCCTGGGACTTGGGAGGGTGCCCCTGACAAAGATGCTAAGGCCACAGTGATGATCTGAAACTTCCATAGTCCATCTCTCCAAAGGCTAGCTACAGGGATCACTCTCTCCATAGGAGGATAAAGTTCACAGGCGCAGACTATGTACAACCTGGGGCCAGCCTCTATCTCACCAGTGGCATTGTCTGTCCTCCTTAGAGAGCTCAGCTGGGCAACAGCACAGTAGCTTCAGACTCAGGCCTGCTATCTTCAGATCCTGCCCACAGTTTTTACTCACTGATGCCTCAGTTTCCCCACCTGAAAGTTGGAAGTGGCATCCATTCCCTCCGTCATGGTGGAGCAGGTGAGACACGGCTAACACAGCAGGCTTACAATTCATCTCCCACAGCCTTGCCCTTATTTCTGACCCAAGGCAGCCATGTCTACCCAAGCCTAACCTAGTGCCAGGTGGGCTGGGTGCCAGGCTGTAACATCCAGCTGCTGTGGGCTGGGTGCCAGGCTGTAACATCCAGCTGCTGTGGCAGATACTGATGTTTGCTCTCCACGACAGCAGGCAGTGTGTTGACTCCTTCCCAGTTACACCCAGTAGAGAAATGAACAAACCAACCAACCAACAACAAAGGAAGTAGACCCAGGAGCCGGGACATAAAGGGCGTGAGTGGGGTCTATGAGGGGAGGGGGCATGGAGGGCAAGGCTCTGTGATGTTATAATGCCCAGGCCCCACCCATGTGTGTCGCAGAATGAAATACTCACAGACAGGCCACCAGCCACTGCAAAGAGCCTGGCACACTAGGAGCCTTGGTTAGAAGAACCAAGAGTTCAAGGACTCCATGGGACATTAGGACTGTGGCCCATTTCATAGTACACATGGACAGATAGGCTTAGACTATGTAAGCAAGCACCCCTTTCTGGGGTCTTCATCTAGAGGGCTGCAGTTAGTACAAGACATTGGGAGATGGGGGCAAGCATCTCAGGATGGCTGGGATGTCACATATCAGTATCCCTCTTGACCCATCCAAACTCTAAACAACCGGGTAGTGCTGAGGACCACAGAGGTCAGTAGAACATAAGTAACCAAGAACAGGGCAGACACTATTGCTTTACTTATCATTGTGGGGAAGTTCCATGCAGTAATTTCTCAGACATCAGCAGAAGACAGCCATGCACCTACAGGACAAATTCTTTACCTTTGGCTCTTGTGTTTCATCTCAGCTATCTCTTGGAACATGCTTCCTTCTCCCCTCCAGCTCCTGGCCACTGTCCTGTTACCCAAGAGGACACTTGGTCCTCCCATCTGCTCCTCAACAGTTCTTTGCTCCAGACTTCCTGTATAAGAGCCCACCTCTTGCCAACAAAAGCCCTCCCTGCCCTATGCACCTCTCCTACCACAATGAAGTATCATCCTTGACCTCTGTTTCAGCCCCACATGTTAGAGATTCGTGCGTGCGGGGGTGTATGTGTGCGTGCGTGTTTGTAAGTGTGTTTATGTGCGCATTCACAGGTGTTCGTCCAGAGCCTCTCAGTCACCGGAAGTGAGGAGAGGCAAGGCACTGTACTATGGCTTGACGCTTCTAGGCAACATGAGCAGAAAGGAAAGCCAGGCCACAGTACCTGGGCTGTGCTGATGCACCTTTAGTAAATGGGAAAATCCCAGTGGGGCCATATTCCAAGTGTGACTGACCTACTGGATGGAGAGTCAGCACTGTACAAGAAGCTAAAACCATAGTGATGGGAATGCACCCGTGTGAGAGAGCCCCGGTGCCTGCAAAGCCAGCTGTGCACCGCCATGTGCTGTGCGCGGTTCACAGCCTCCTGCCAAGAGGATGCCTGATCCAGATCCAAAATGCTGGCCTGTGTCCAGTTTCTTGAGGGAGATATCTGCTCTCCCAGCCATGGCAACTGTCCACCAACCCTATTGAAAGCAAGTAGTGAGTCTCACCTAGATCTCCAAGTGTTCATCCCTGTGTGCAGGGCTCTCTTAGGGACCACCTGCCGAGGATGCGGAAAACAATCCCGAAACCCTCTAGAATAGCCACTCACTGGGAGCGTGGGCCATAGAGACTGGAAAGGAAATGCCTGTGACGTCAGACCGAGAAAGGAATCAGAACAGAAACAAACATGTGTGGTTGGAAAATTCTTAGTCACCACCACTCAGGTCCCTGACTCCCGAACAGGAAGTGACAGAGAAGAAACTGAGCAGAGAACCCAGCGTGGCTCTCTGGATAGACTCCACTTCCTGCTTCCTTCTTCCTCCATCCTCCTTTCTCTCCCTTCCTCCTCCTTCCTCCTCCTACTTTCTCATCTTCCTTCTTCTTTCCTCCTCTTCGCCCTTCTTCCTCCCTCTCCCCTCTTCCCTCCTCCTTCCTCTGCACAGTTATCCATTTTTAATTAATAAGTGCCTCTGAAAAGCCATGCAGCATGCTGTCAGACTTCATAGCCGGGCACGGGCTCTGTACCAGAGTCATCTCAGTCACCTTCTGAAGGAAAGCAGTCATGGATCCTACCTGCCACCAATGCACAACCAAATCCAGCCCTCCTAGCTCCAGCAAGACAAGCTACATGTGTCCAAGAAATAGACAGATGTCAACCAAGACCCCAACCCTGGCTCTTGTTAGTTCCCAATGCAGCCTAGGCCTCCTCCCCCACCATGATGGATGCATATTCGAGATCCAACAGGCGGAAAGCTATAAACCATCTAAATCAAAGCAGCTTTCTCTTCCATGTGTCCTGCTGGAGGGAGGTAGATGTTCCCTCCCAGGCCAGACAGAACCCTGGGATCCCACTGACTATGGACAAACTTGCCACTTCTCTTTGGCTAGCAAGACTGGATGGCACCCTCGTCTCAGGTCCTTTGATCTCCACAGAGCTCAGGCAGTCCCCTGACAGCAGCCTTGGGAGGGAAGATAGATTCAAGCATGGGGGGAAAGGGGGCAGGCTCACTTCTCTCTCCAAGGATTGGAATGATCCCAGCACACACTTCAGTGCCAAGAGCCAGGATCAGGCCTCACTGCGCCCCAGCAAGGCAGAACTATTTCCCAGGTGCCCCACCCCACCCCGTGAAGTGTCTTCTGTCCCCAGACTCCTAACCCCCATCTCAGCCAGCCTGTACACACGACGGCTGCTTCCCCCATCCATCCTGTGCAGGCAGTCAAGGTGATTGGCATGCGTCACTTGAGTGGGAACAAGCTGTGACGTTCCTCTGTGGTAACCTTGAGTAACCCATGTGACTCTCCTCTGCACCTTCCTCTGAGCTTTCTCTCCTCCAAGACAGAATTCATCACTGAGCTCTGGTGAAAGTCACACAAGAACAGGGGCTGGCCGTGCAAAAGACATGTTACCTGTCCTCGGCTGCCCTCCTCCACCTTACTCTTTAAGATACTCCACAGGCTAGGTCTCAGGACTCGGGTCTCAGCCAGCCTACATGCTTCAAAACACTTCTACCACCACTGGATAATCACAGGCCTAGACCTCCACACAGGGACTGGGTCCTGAAGCACAGGAGCAGGATGGGCCACCATTGCAGACATACCATGCAGAAACCAGGGATTTTTAAGTGGGGACAGACACTTGGCTTGACCTCTAGTTGTCACTAGTCCCAGAGGATCTCCTGGTAGCTTTCCGCCCATTACCCTGTCCTTAGTCCTGAACCAGGCTTCAGTGTCAGCTCATGGCCGGCTTCACACCAGGTTCTTCAGCCACAGGGCTCCTACAGGGTCTCTAACCTGGCCTCTCCTCTGAATTTTGGTAAAAATCCTCTCGCTGGCTGTACAGGGTTTGCTCCCATCTCTTACCTCACTTTGACTTGGGTCTGCCCTTCTTGTGTCCCACCTTCCTCTACACTGTGCAGCCAAGGTCTCTCCCCTCAAGACCTCTGCACACACTGCATGCCTCCCATGGGGGTGGGGCACTCCTTCAAGTACCTCACTTCCTTAGCCCTCTCTGACTGGTCAGAGAGGATCTCCTTTCCCCCCCTTTGGAGAAACCTCCTCCAATCAAGTCAGAGTTCTCCTGTCAAATCTTTGCCCACTGGAATAGTTAAATAGCCATTCCTTAGTTCTCCTCCAGCCACACTGCTAGCAGCTCCTTCCTGGATCCTCACAGTCTCTCCAGCTCTGCTTGGAGCCCAGTCAGTCCCTGCCTGCCTCTGTGGAATGACTGTGGGAACAAACAACCATCATGACAGCTTAGAGGGCAGCCCTGCCATCCACACCCAACACAAACACACATGTCACATGTCTGTAAAGACACCTCTGCACCCCCCACACACACACACACAGAAGTAGACATAGCAGAAGTGGATGTAGGGGGATGACCTAAAATGACACTGGTCACAACAGGGATGAGAGCTAGTACCTACAAAGCCACCAGCTTCCAGGCGCCCATGGTATCTCTTCGCCTACTCCTGCTGTCCCATAACATGGTCCTAATTGGTGCCTTACTTCCTAGGTGCCAATGCTCAGATCTGAAGGTCTTGCGCCTCTGCCCCACCACCACAAGATTGCCTGTGTGTTTTTCCTCTGTGTCCTAATGGGAAGGGAAGCCTGCAAGACGCAGACGTCTCCAACAAGGGGAGCCATCCAGCAGATTGCAGTCACTACTCAGGAGAGCCTAGTCATCTGGGAACAAAGGGATTCCCTGTTCGATGCTGCAGTGGTTTGCCGTGGCAGTGGACATTGCTGCCCTAATACACAATAGATACCCAGTGACCCACACTCCCAGGGATGCATTGCTCCCGGAGCCTACCATGTTAGCACCATCACCAACACTAGCTCTTACAACAGTGAGACACAGTGGACACAAATGCAGAAACTGAGGCTCAAAGCAGGGAACTGTCTCCTCAAGTCCAATCCCTCCACAGCCTGGGTACTCTGCAAGACCATGTTCAGGACATCAAATTAAACATTGTATGATGGCTGGTTTTATGTCAATTTGACACAATCTAGAGTTATGGAGAAGATGGAGCCTTGGTTGAGAAAATGCTTCCATGAAATATGGTCAAGCCTGTAAGCTATTTTCTTAATTAGTGATTGATATGGGAGGGTCCAGCCCACTGTGGGTGGGACCACTCCTGGGCTGGTGGTCCTAGGTTTTACAAGAAAGCAGGCTGAGCAAGCCATGAAGAACAAGAACAGCACTTTTCTATGGCCTCTGCATCAGCTCCTGCCTCCAGGTTCCTGCCCTGTTTGAGTTCCTGACCTGACTTCCCTCGATGATGGGCTACAGTAAGGAAGTGTAAGCCAAATAAACCCTTTTCTCCCCAACTTGTCTTTGGTCTTGGTGTTTCATCGTCTCAATAGTAACCTTGACGAAGACACATAGAGCAGAGGTTCAGGCTCTCACAAGAACATTACAGTTCAAAATAAATCTGGAGATGACATTGACTTTCTTGCTGTCCCCCAGCTAGTGTGGATGACCCAGGTTCTTAAGGTTTTACCCATAGTCTTTCGAAGCAGCTACCAAAATACCACTAACTTCCAGTTACCAAGCATCTAGCCACTGTACCCAAAGCCACTCACATGCCACAAAGGCCTACAAAGTAGGGACAGGGACAGCTGTGAGCACAGCCAGGCTCCAGGATCCCCTGACAACCTGATCGAGCAGGCCAGGTGTGGGCTCAAAGCTCCCTTGACTTCAAACTGTGTCCTAAGTGTTCCCTGTCAGCACAGGGCCAGTACTACCAGGACAAGCCCTCTACACCGTAGGATTAGAAGATGCTGCTTGCCTCTTTCTGCACACCGCCCATCCCAGACGTCCACAGGGAAAAAGTAGGATTATCCCTATGGAAAGACAACAGACATTAAAAAGAATATCAGTAAGGGGCTAGGAGATGGTTTAATGGTTAAAGACACTTGCTGGACAAGCATAAAGACCTGAGTTAGAATCCCCAGTACCCATGGTTTTTTTGTTGTTGTTGTTGTTGTGTTTTTGTTTTTGTTTTTGTTTTAATAAAAAAGGCCTGGTCATGCCACCTGAAGCCCCTGCACTGTGGGGAATACAGGACAGGGGATCACCGGGGCTTGCTGGCCTCCAGCCTAGCCCTAGGTTCAGTGAGAGACCCTGTCTCAAGAGAATAAGATAGAGAGAGGTACACCCTCAGCATATGCACACCCAGATGCACGGGTGCGTGTCCACTTGAGCATACACACACATATACAGAGAGAAAGAGAGAGAAAGAAAAAGAGAGGGAGAGATAGAGAGAGAGAGAGAGAGAGAGAGAGAGAGAGAGAGAGAGAGAGAGAGTCCCAGCCCTTAGAAAAGCCCGTCCTCCTTTTAAGCAGCCCGTTGTCTAGGTGAGGCAGGTAAAGACCCAGCCCCATTGCCCTCTCTATTTGGGATGTGCAAATAGCTCTTGTTTGTTCTCCCACGCTGCCTTCTGCAGCTCCGGCTTTTATCCTTGAAGTGCTGCTGATAAGAGAGTCTGGAAAATGCTAATACGGGAGGACCGTCCCTGCAGAGTTATAATGAAAAGCTTTACGTAAATTGTGATATTTCACTCCTGTCCCAGGTCTGTGAGGGCTTTATTAACTGCAGCCCCGTCTCTTTGGCAGTGTCTGCCGATCCACATTGCTGACTTCAACGCATCCAATTCATCAGGCATTTATCACGTGCCCACTTGGTGTCCGGCACCGTTCCAGGCAGTGGGAGGCTTCATTCTGTCAATGAATATTTACTGAGCTTCCGCTCGGTGCCAGGGAGACTGGCAGGTACATGAAACAGTGCAGTGAGCAGGCCTACCCTGCTATGGCCCAGGACATGGTGCAGTGAGCTCAGAGAGGTGCACACTGGGCAGGCTTCATAAAAGAGGAAGCCTTGGGCTCCTTCCTAGAGAGGAGGAGCAGGGTGTGCTGGTAAGGGGCCTAGACCTGTGAAGACCCAGGGAGAGGGAACCTAACAGAATCCACAGGATCCCTAATTGTATGTTTTCCTTAGGAAAGAGGCCTCTACATGTCACCTATACATGAACAGATGGGACAGGTGTATGTTACTGTCAGCTCTACCCCGTTATCTCCCAATCTAGCCTCAATGGAACCTCCAGATGGGAGGAATGAGTTGGTCAGTGATCCCTTGGATGTTACAGCAGCATAGAAGACTAGAGGAAGAGGGGAGAAGTTTCCAGAAGTAGGGAAGGTACCTATCTAGGTAACAGAATCTCAAGAAGGGCTCATGTCGAGGCCCCTGTGATGGACAGAACCCCACCCTGCCCCTCTAACTCCCATGAGACTGTTGAAATGGGGGCTGTGAAGAGGCTGTGGGGATCTAATGAGGTCATAACAGGAGGGCCTATTCTGTGATCATGGGATCACAGAAAGGGAGAAGCACAGGCAAAGCGGAGGAGGGTCCCCCGACTCCAGCTTTGCCACCATTGATCTGAGACCACCAGCCTTGAGACCACCATGTTGTGGGTTGACTAAACCCCATCTGTGGCACTGCACATCAGCTGGGTGCATGCATGCTGCCCGTAGCCCTTACTCCCCTCTGTCCCACTGTGAGACCCCAGCATGTCGGGGTGCACAGAAGGTTCAAGTTCCCATGGCCCAGCTGGCCTGTCTTTAGAGCTCATCCTGAGGACATGGCAGATGACTCGGGCCAATTCCCAGGGAATTCCACAGATTAGCCATTCGTTGGCCCCATGCCTTTGAGTCTGTAAGCACCGTAGAACCCCCAAGACTCTCTCTGAGACCATCAGATGAGATTCACAGCAGGGCCTGCTTTTCCATAAAGACCCCCCTGCTGTCACAGTCCAGATTCATGTCCCCAACAATCTGTCTTCTCCCCACCAGATCCACAGAGGTGAACAAAGTGACAGCTTCCATGCACTGTTTAAAACTGTGTTTTCCTCCAAACAAGAAAACATTTTTAAAATATTTTTTACTTATTTTTATTTTGTGTGGATTGGTGGCTTTGCTTACACGCATGTCTCTGTGAGGGTGTCGGATTCCCTGGAGCTGGAGATACAAACAGTTGTGAGCCACCATGGGGTTGCTGGAAAATGAACCCAGGTCCTCTGGAAGAACAGCCAATCCTCTTAACTACTAAGCCATCTCTCCAGCCCAAGAAAATATTTTAAGGCAGCAGAAACACCAACCTTTCCTTCCAAGAGCAAATTCCCTATGTTCCCTGCTCTTTTCATTAGTCGGCAAGACCACAAATCCAAAGCACCTCCAATGCTGGATCAACACCCACAAATTACCAGCAAGCTACCATCTTCCGTCTCAGTGTCAAATTAAAGATGTCAATATCTGTATCGTAGTATCTTTTTTGGGGGAGAGGGAACTGTGTGTGTGTGTCCAAGTGTGTGCAAGTGTAGGTACATTGGGAGGTCAAAGGTCAACCTTGGGCTTTTACCTCAGAAGCTGTCTACCTTGTTTTTTGAGGCATGGTCTCTCATTGGTTTGGAACTCACTAATAAGGCTAGGGTGGCTGACCAGTGAGCCCCAGGGATCCCCCTGCCTCTGTTTCTCCACATGCACAAGCTCAGGTCAGGCCTTACACATGCAAAACAACCACTTTACCTACTGATCTTATTCACTGTAGTATCTTCTTTAAAAGATTTTTTTTTAAGACAAAGTATTATCTTTAAACTTATAAACTTGTAAAACTCAGTGATCTCTCCAGAGGACAGTGTGGGACATACTCACCGACCCATGACTGAATGACAAGGCTTTGACCTAGAGTTCCATATCTGCCACCCTTCCCCAGTCTGCTGGAAACCAGATGGAGCAAAGGTCACTCACTGTCTCTGGCCTTCTCCTGGTGTACACAGCTTCAAGTTTCAGAGCCTGTCACTCAGACAGTCTCATCCAGAGAGTAATGGCTTCCAAACTGGTCCCTGCTGAGGTCTGAGCAGCCACTGTGCCTCAGATCCACTTGGGTGCCCATCAGTCAACAAGGTCTTATGTCCTGAGCTAAGATCTGCAACTGGAGCCATTTTCTCTGCCCAACACTCCTTGTTTCTCCTCATCTGAATGAAGGCTTTCCTCTTCTATCTGCTTGCTCCAAGGAGAGCCTGAGACCACTACCAAGCAAGGAATGAGACCACCCCCCAAGGCACCCCAAATCCTCTACTTTGCATGGGCAAAAATGCCAGCAAAGGAAGCCACACCCAGCATAGCAAAGGAGCTAGAGACAGTTGCTCTTGAGCCAAGCCCCAGACTTGCTCCAGCAGGTGCAATCAAGGTCTTCCTCATTCATATCATTTTCCTGAGGAGCACAGTAAGTCCTCCCCATCTCACGCCTGAGGACACTGAAGGTCTCCTGAAAAACCACTGGGGAGTCTGGGACACTATTTAAAATCACACTGAGTGCTCTTGGCTGCTAGTGAGACCTTATTGCTGAAGACACATGCATATACTTTAACCATAGGGCATGAGAAATCAGGGTGGTTCTGACCAGGAAGCTTCCTCCCTGCTGGCTAGCCTGCATTGTGTGGGAAGGTGGCAGTGTGAGCATTGTATGGGTAGGTGGTAGGCATATCCTAAATAGACAGGCAAGAAAGCAAATGAAGGAAGGACAAGACGCAGTGACTCCAGAACTGTAAGACCCACTCCTGGCTGTCATCAAGGTGGAGTCAGTCTCTTACTCCCTTGCTAGCCTCTCAGTACAACTGTGAAAATGGCTTAGGTTTGTAAGAACAGATGGCCAGGAAACAAATGTGCCTGGTTGTCCTGGCATGGTTGGCAGAGGCAGGAAGGACCTGTTGAGGGCTCAGAGTTAGTGAAGCTAACTGCTGGATGAAGCAGATACCCAACTCTCAAAGGCAGGGCATCAGGGCTCCCCAAAGAGGAGCCACACACTCACAGAGACTCAGAATGTTTGCCAAAAGATAATGAGTTGCCTTGGCAACAGCAGCCAGATGGCGGGAATGGGGTGTGCTATAGAGAGTGACCCAGAGCTCTGATTCCACTGAGAGACTGGGGGGGGCAGGGGGTGTGCAGCACTCTTGTGCAGGGGGTTTTATCAACACGTCTTCTTTTATGTGGCTGGGCTTCAAAACTTCAGAGGTTCTGAATGGTTTGCATTTTGCTTGGTGACCTGTGCGGCAGGGCTGTCATACACTCGTTAATGAAGCTCTCAGAGCAGTCTCCCGGGAGATGGAAGAAGAGCTTTAATTATTGCTTCCTCCTTGACTCCTAGCTAAGGCCCTGGTCAGATACCTGTGAGGCAGATAGGGCCCAAGAGCCTGGGCCCAGTTTTCATGCTGGGCTGCAGAGCACAGGTACAGAAACTGGGCCCAGTCCACTTGGGAAAGAAAGGCAGGGAGTTTGAAGTTCAGGCTCAGCTGTGGGTGCAATCCAGCTAGAATGGTCTCCTGTTGGAGATTACACATTCAGCAGAAGGGTATGCTATACAGCATGGTGAATTAAAAGGTCGGGATGCAGAGAAACAGACATTTCTTCCCAATTCTGTTTTCATTTTATCCTATTAACTGTAGATACAAATGTCACTCACAGGTTTTGAGTATTCAAAATGTTTCCTGTTCTAGGAATAAGCCTGCTCTGCGGGTGGCCTCTTTCTGCATCCACTCCCTCTCATGTGCCTCTCTGGCTGCTAAGACCTGCATAGACTAGGCCCCCTGAAGCAGAGAAAACTACGATCTTGAATTGGGGGTCTTCATTTCTGCAGACACCACCTACAAAGCAGGCTCCTGGACTAAGCCCTCAAACTGCATCTGAGACAGTATAATAGCTGAATGAAACAGGTTGTGCCCGTCACAGGGCTATATTGGTGGCTCTACAGCGTTCAGTTTCCACTGGAGTACAGGGAGCTCTCCTGAGGACAGTTCACTTTTATCTATGCATATTTGCCTTTTTGCTTTAGCTGCTAGGAAGCTCTCAGATCTGTGGCTGGACTTCATCATGACATGCACCAAGCCTGTCCCCACCAGTGTGGTCTGATTCTTCTTCATTCTCACGCTTGCTTTATCTATCCTGTTTCACATGATTTGTAAAGCTTTCTTGATTCTTTTTTAATATGGTGGGGGAAAGATTTGTTCACAGAACACAAGCTCTACACTGTCAGAGCTCTCAGTAGCCAGCATCCAGACCACAGCTGAGAGTTCAGCTCTGTCTGAAGATGTAAGCATCAACGGAGGAGGGAGAGGGAGGAGGGAGAGAGGTAAGCACTGAGTGAGAAGGAGATGCCAGGTGTAGGCTTCATGGGCATGAAGGGCTAGTGAGAAAGCTACGCCTGGGGTGAGAAGAAACTGTACAGATTATAGCACTCAGCCTCAAGAATGACAAGATACACAGCTGGAGCTGGGGTAACAGCTTACCCTGTCTGTGGCTGAGGGGGCACCTAGGGATGAGGGCCTAGCTGCTCCCCACAAAATCGAGGGATGCAGTCATAACTCCTTCCCAGCTCAAGACCCCCAGCAGCACTCCAGATGTGGGTCATGCACCTCATGATACAGCGAGAGTCCCATGGCACAGTTCCCTAGCAGCTGAGACTCTAGCTGAGAGTCCCAGGATGGAAGGAGTTCAAATATGAGTCTGCTTGGCTCACAGAGAGCTAAGTGCCTTCCAATAACAGGCATGACCCTCCTTGTACAGGGAGCTCCTCCTCCCAGAACCAGGGTGCTGCCTGACACTCCACATGCTCTAAACCTAGGGGTAGAAAACTACCTGGACGTGCTTGGTCTTGCCTTCTCCCAGCATGGGTCATGGAACCCAGACTTTTGACATAAAGTGTTTGCTCTGCTGAAGGGAAGAAGGGAGGAAGGGAGGGAGGGAGGGAGGGAGGGAGGGAGGGAGGGAGGGAGAGGGAGGGAGGGAAGGAGGGAGGGAAGGAGGGAGGGAGAACAGGTACAGGTGTCAGCTCTTGACCAGAAGCACAATAAATGTCACAGTGTCCCACACCAAAGTTCCCTAGCTTCATCGTTGGAAAGTGTCTGCCATTGTTAGCTCAGAGAGCTCTATGTCCTACTTTGCCTACAGTACTGGCCACTTAGCTGTGAAGGTTTCTAGGCTATGGGGAACCAGAGAAACTCAAAGCAGCATGCAAGCAACAGGAGGAAGCAACACCAAGAAGTATGGCCACATCACTGTACACGAAAAGAGGTCAGTTTAAACAGCACCGTGGTGACCAGGCAGCATAGGACCCCTGGCACTGTCTAAGTAGCCCCTGATTTGGTCCAGTTGCCACTGACAACCAGATAATTCCAGCAACTGGCCAGAGCCCAGCACGTGCCTGGCATGAGACAAGCACTGAGTGACTGAGCAAACAGTTGACTGCTAGGTTTTCTTTGCAGGCATTTGGTAGGAAAGCTCGCCAGGATCAAACCCATCTGCAGCGTTCCTTATCCTTATGGCTCTGTCCTCACGCAGTCGACGATGACTCCAAGTTAGGGACAGATTAACGAGCATATCCACTGATATTCATTTCTAGGACATAGGCTGGATCCCAAAGACATTGTCCATCAAAGGCTTGCAAACTGCTGGTCCTCTTTTCCCTTCCAGATGAAGAAACAGGCTCTTGAGAGCAAGTCTCTAGATTCTAGACTCTAGAACATACTTGGCCATGACGAACCTGTCCCCTCGTCCCCAGAAAATTGCATCATTTGTTTTGGGAAGGCTCTCATCAAAAACGAGAATTTAACATAATGTGTCTGCATCTGCAGCTATCGGGGAGCCAAGGGTGGTGGTGCACACCTGCAATCCCAGCAGTTAGGAGGGCAGGAGACAGGAGGATTGTTCGAAGTTTTAGGTCAGCCTGTGTTACATGGAGTAAGACCTGGCTTAAAAAATAAGTCTTCAGGCAGCAGAGACAGTGTGCCAGGAAGACAGGAGAGGGTGACAGGAGAGGGTGACAGGAGAGGGTGACAGTCCACAAGAGGAAACAGGGTTGAGTTAAGGCAATCCAGGTCAATGAAGAATCGAGGAAGAGCCACTTCTAGTCAGAAATTGAGTGAGTAATGCCAACCACAGTCTGCTCTACCCAGAGTACATGTGCAGAGGGCACTAGCCAGATCTTGGATCCATGTCAGATGCCCTAACACCATCCCCTTGGTGACCTCCATTACCATAATAAGCTCACTCCCAAGACAAGTGCTCAGAACACTATTGTGTCTCATCCTTCTGAGCAGCTGGGGAATGGAGTCCCACTCCTGAGCTCTGTGGGCAGAAGGATGTGTGGGGTTCAGAAGACAAGGACCCTGCCAGCACCATAGTTTTCAAAGGAAGGAGTCAGTTTCACTCTGAGTAACTTCAAATCCACAGCCTTAAGCCCTTTGATAAATTGCCACCAGGCTCCTGCCTGGCCCACACAGAAAATCCTGAGTGACCCGGGAATGCTGGGATCAGCTAGTTTGAAGGAGCAGTTTCCTGGGAGAATGGTCTACCCCAACTCCAACATCAAGCTCATCTTGGCTTCTGAGATTCCCAGGGCCATGGCTTTGCCGCCCAACTTGGCACATATCTCTGGTTCTGCTGTGGGTAGCCTGACTCACGATGAGGGGAAGGGGAGGGAAGCTTTGCTGGAGAACAAAACACCCCCTTCTCCATGTTGTATGTAGACCCCCTTCACAGGGGCTCGTTCTAACATGCATGCCACCAGAATGTGACATCATAAAGGGCATCCTACTGCTCAGTCTCAGGCCATCAGTACAGAGATATGGCGGGGAATCTTGTCATGCTGTAGGTGGCACTCCCAGAGGGAGATTGGGGCCATGGAAGGTGATAAACAGGGGACCTCATAATTCAGACCTCCCGCTGGGGCTCCCAGACTCTGACTCCTTTGACAAAGAAGTTGCATTATCACATACAGCAGCTGATGATAGAAATGGAGGTAGACACAAGATAGAGGAGACTAGGTCCTAAGACAGAACGCCACCATCTCCTCTCCACCCAGGACAACCTCTGTTCTTTAGGACTTGCCTAGGCACAGACACACCATGAACAAAATCACAACCAGACAGAATGTAGGGGTCCTCTCCGCCCTTGTTAAAGTTAACATGCATTACAAAGAGCACAAGCACAGGCCTGTCATCTCAGAGTAGGAAGGTAGAGGCAAGACTATCATTAGTTCAGGGGCAACCTGGGAAAAAGGTGGGGGGGTGGCATTCATTGTTAGCATCCCCTCATATGTTCTTCACTCACTGAAATGACAAGAGCAGCAGGTTCCCATGAGGCCCTAGGACAGGAAGGCTCACCTGTAGCACTAGGTCCCATCTCTGTGCCCCTGCCCCTTGACCAACCACCCCTTCCTCGATGGCTTGGCCCCTGTGTAATTTAAATACTTTCAAATGAGAGATACCCACATGCCCCTCTTTGTCACTGGTGTAATTTCACACACTTTGAAGTCCTCGTGTCCC
The DNA here is from genome assembly GCF_004785775.1 of Grammomys surdaster. NCBI lineage: Eukaryota > Metazoa > Chordata > Mammalia > Rodentia > Muridae > Grammomys > Grammomys surdaster. The sequence goes on along the minus strand of NW_021620993.1, from coordinate 3,511,254 downwards.
CTCATATCTGCCAATGTGTGCGTGGACAGTCTTTGCAACCTCCGACTACTGCTCTCCCGTCAAAGGGCCACATAGTCTTGAACCCTTGATGGAGCCACTTATAGCTGCCTCAACCAAGGTCATCACCCTCCTTCCTCATCGTCCCTGGCTCCCAGCACTCCTTCCCTGCCTTGTACTGCAGCAGCATCCCAAGTGCCATGTTGGATTCCCCTCCCCCCACTTCTTCCTCCCTTTAATGGAGCAACATCTACATGGGTTCACGTGTGTGATACTCAAGAAACATCCAGCTCCCCTTACCACCTATTTCCAGAGGCTCAGCAGGTAGCCATCCACACCGAGATGCAGCCTTTTGGATAGAGCCAGCAGCAGCCAGCATGCCTGGTTCTCTGATCCCAGAGTTTAAAGAGATTGCCAATTCTACAATCTGGGGCCTAGACCCTAGTCAGTTAGGCCCACTCCTTTCTGGAAGCTTCTGGCTCTATGGAAGCTTCTCACTCCACATATTGGCCTTGAGTCTCCGTGTCTGGGTCTCTCCTCTCTCATTCCCAGCCACGGCCCTCCTGGGCAGGATCCATGTACCAGAGGGGAACTGGTCCTCCAGCAGTAATGCCGAGGTAGGCAGATGAGGTTACCCAAGCAACCTCACACTTCAGGTAAAACATCATCAGTTATCAGTCCCCATGGTCTCCCATAGGTCCTGAACTCTAGCTGCCTGCTGGCTAGACACTGTACACTGGGCTAGCTGACCATCTATCTCATTCCTACAGTCAGACAAATCCATGCTTCATCCTGATGTCTGCTCTGGGAAACAAAACCACCATAGGACCTCAGACAGGACTATTTTGTGGGGGTCCTAAGGCTGAAGGAAGGCTGAGTGGAGGAAAGAAGCCTCCTATGTGGTGCTCCCCTCCCACCTCCCTCAGCTGTTATGAGAGTCCTACCCCAGTTCACATTGTACATTTACATCTGCTTTGCATCCTCCTAAATATTCATAAGGGATGCTGAGAATCTCATCAGAAGCTGGCAGCCAGATGTGATTTAAAACACAAAGCCCCCTCCACGCCCTGAAAATACATCTCCTAGCAGCCAGTTAGAGCAGTGAGGAGGGGTGCAGATCACCTCAATCCTGAGAAGCAGGTTCTGATACTTCTGGTTCCATCTGTGACTCTCCATACCCTGAACCCCAACCCTGCTGCATTAGTTCAGGGCTTACTGGGTGGGAAATTCCAGCCCTCGGGGTGAATAGAAATGATTAGAGAGAAGGGTATTGGAGAGCCCTGGCCACAGTGGAAACTGGAGCGGAAGCACTCTGGAATAATCTGGAAACTTTTGCAGGCTTCTACTTGAGGGTACATTCTTCCCTGCCTCTGCAGGAGTTCAGATTATGCCTGAAGCATAGGATCTGATTGCCATTATCCCAGGCTGGGGGTCCCAGATGGCATGACTTCTCGAAGCGTCTATCAGCTGGAAGTCCCAAGCTCCACCTTAGGGCCAGCTCTCCTCAAACACACAGAGGTTTGGCCTCCACGGAGGCCTCTGTAAACATGAGCCGAGGTCCCCCAGGCTCTCTAGAATGTAAACTACAAACTGTGCACATTTACAATAAAGCCGCATGCCAGGCAGAATCGGAATGGCCCATTATTCTCATAGACAATTGATTCTTGAACCTGCGTTATTTTCCCATTTTATTATCTCTGAAGTGAGAATGTGTCTTTTAATCAATGCCAGTTCTCAATGGCAGTCACATAATGGTGGTTTCAGGGTACATCTGAGGATTTCAGTGCAGATGAGATCCAGTCTTTGGAAGTCAAAAACTGCAAGGCAAGACCATACCTCTTTTATTGCTGGTCTCTGTCCTTGCCTAGTTGTGACACACTTGTCACCATAGCTGGCATAGATGGATGGATGGGTGAATGGATAGATGGATACATGGATGGATGCATGGATGGATGCATGGATGGATGGATGGATGGATGGATGCATGGATGAATGGATGGATGCATGGATGGATGGATGGATGGATGGGTGAATGGATGGATGGATGCATGGGTGGATGGATGGATGGATGGGTGAATGGATGGATGGATAAATGGATGGATGGATGGATGGATGGATGGATGGATGGATGGATGGATG
>NW_021620993.1:3433272-3509108 GCF_004785775.1 Grammomys surdaster | reverse complement strand
ATGGATGGATGGATGGATGGATGGATGGATGGATGGATGGATGGATGGATGCATGGATGCATGGATGGATGCATGGATGGATGGATGGATGGATGCATAGATGGATACTTGGATGGATACATGGATGGATACTTGGATGGATGCATGGATTCGTGGATGGATGCCAGAGAGCACAGAAGTTACCACTATCTCTTTGGTACACCCCTAAGTCTAGAAGAGAGACTGCTGAGTCCTTAAGCTTCCTTTTCTAGGAACTCAGAGCTAAAACTCAGAAGCAGAACCTCTCCTTCCCTGACATCCTCCCAGTCAGGAGGCCCCTCTGCTCATGTTACATCTGGTAGGCGCCTAGCTAAAGCGAAAGGGAACTATTTTGGTCCTCACCTCCTTGACAGTGGCTTCAAGGGAAATGTGGCTTTGGGAAGATTCCTTTGCCAGTGAAACGGCACATTTTAATTTTAGGTTAAGTGTTCTAAGCCACAATTTTCTCAGCAACTATTAGTTGCCAGACATGTCTTTAAAAATATCCAACTCCAGGAGATGGAGGTGGAACCCTAGCTGAGGGGGTGGGCTGCCCCCAACCTGAACAGGGCAGAGTCATGCCCTCACTTGAGAGGACCATAGGCCACCCTGTGGTCACACGTGTTTCTGGCATGTAAACACATGCTCAAAGCTCCTGCAGCAGCCTGCACTTTAATCCTGGGTGGAGTCCTTGAGCACGGCAGAAGTCTGGGTGTGATTTAAAAGCACACTAGTCCCTAGGGCTAAGGACAGAACAATACACACAGGGCCTGAGAACCACAGGCATGTCTTTTCCTCACAGCTCTGGAGTCAAGAGTCTCAACTCAGGATCACTGGTAGAAGCCAAGGTGGAACAGACTGTAATCCTAGCACTCACAAGGGTCAGGCTAGAGGATTATGACTTGGGCTTCATGAGAGTTTTCCTCAAAGAAGAAGAAGAGGAAGAAGAGGAGGAAGAGGTAAGGGGAAGAGGGGGAGAAGGAGGGAGAGGAGAGGAAGTAGACAGAAATTAAGGGACACACACAATGGTCTGTAGAACAAGGGCCTCAGGCCTTCATGACTTCAACCATTTTCTCAGCCTCTGGTTCACTTTGGACTGGAGACCTGTGCCCTGGTCTACGCCTCACCTCGACGGCTCTGTATAGGCCTCCCGTCCCTCCTGCTCAGATGACATCATTGAAAATCTTTAACTTAATTCCATCTGTAAAAAACACTCTCGACAAAAGTCTCTCTCACATGCAGTAGGGTCTATCATGAAGCTCTGTCTCTTACAGCCCTCTTGAACACATGTGGCGCTTGCTGTGGTCAGCAGAAGACCCACTTCCTACCCCGCAGCACCACTCAGCCCTGCCCAGCCAGTACAGCTGGCTTCCTCTACGATTGGCCATTTTCCCGTCTCACCCATTCAAGGTCTTGCTATTTCAGAGTCCCAGAGCACTATCCACACCATGGCATCCACCCAGTATCATCCTGACAATGGGGGGTCAGCTCCACCAGGTATAAGCCCTCAGGGCTCTTCCAAGCCAAGACTAGGGCCTAGGAAAAGGGCACACCAGTGACATTAACTCTGAATCTGCTGACATGGCCTTCTCCATCTCCTCCCTCCTCCCTTCCTCCACTTTATCCTTTGTGCCTCACCCTAGACTTGAGTCATTGCCCCTTACCATGGGCTGCTATCTTTGAACGTCACACCATCACAAGAACCTTGAGATACACTTTTAGCTCTACCTCTTCCTGGAAGCCTTCCCTGATTCTTCCCCACTTGTGGTGGTTTAAATATGCTTGAAACAGGAGTGGTACTATTAGGAGGTGTGGCCTTGTTGGAGGAAGTGTGTCATCATGTGGGCTTTGAGACCCTCCTCCTAGCTGCCTGAGAGACAGTCTTCTTCTAGCTGCTGTTGGATCAAGATGCAGAACTCTCAGCTCTTTCTCCAGCACCATCCCTGTCTGGACACTGCCATGTTTTCTGCCTTGATGATAATGGACTGAACCTCTGAACCTGTAAGCCAACCCCAATTAAGTGCTGTCCTTTATAAGAGTTGCCTTGGTCATGGTATCTCTTCACAGCAATGCAAACCCTAACTAGTTTTAGGTAACAACTTGAGAGACACAAGATGGCTTCTCCAAGGAGGAACCATGCTAGTTCCATCCCTGAACCTCACAGCTTCTCTGGCTTCCTGTAATCTTAGCACATCACACCGCCAGACTAAGTTGGTGTCTCCTTTATGTTCCCTCTAAGCTTCCTCACTCACAGGAACACTCTGTCTCAACAGGTCACTGTCATCTCTGAACAAGATGACACCTAGCACTGGCAGGTCCTTACACAGATAAGCAGAAGTCTATCTGTCTTCTTCCTGCTCAGACACTCAGCCTCAACCAACTCACCTGTGACTCACTACTAAGTTCAGGCCATCAAAGATAAGGACGAATTCCAGCCCACTGTAGGCATCACCATTCCCTAGGCACAGAGACCTGAGTTGTTTAAGAATGAAGAAGTCAAATTAAGAGCAAGCAAACAAGCATCTGTGCATTTGTTTCCCTCTGCTTTTTACTGGGATGTGACTAGCTGTTTGAAGTTCCTGCCTTGACTTCCCACAAAGATAGTCTATAATCTGAAATGATGAAATAAATTCAATTTTTCACTATACATAAAATAGAAAAGACAAAGATGAATGGATGCCATTGGCATAAGAATGGATAACAAAAAATGTAATATATCCACAATAGAATTTTCTGGTCAGCAAGGTAAGACAATATATCATTTACAGGAAAATGCATTAGCTAGGTTTTCACTTAAGCCAGACTCAGACAGAAAGCATTACGAGTTTTCTTCCACATGTACACAAGGCATGGAAGGGGACCTGTAAGAGGGGGATAGGGAAGATGGCAAGGTGGCTGTGGTCAAACTGCACCATATACATGATCAGAATGCCATGAGGAAACCTGTCACTCTGTGAATAAACACACACTAACAAAGTTATGCTTTAAAAAAGAAGATAAAGCCCTCTAAACCATGAGCCAGGATCCATGGAGGGCTTGCAAGGGCTTAACCCTGCATCTGTTTTCTCCTGTATTCTTCCTTCATGGGTGGTTCAACTCCAGTGAGATGGACTAACCATCAACCCCAGTCCTCTGGGCCGCATCTGAGAGGAGAAAGCCAATAGGAGGCGCCTTGTTCCAGCTTCAAGGGTACCAGTTTTGTGAACCTCCTGCCTGCCCCCTTTAGGTAGGTGAGGGAGGGGGAACTCCAGCTGGAGCTAGTCCTCAGAACCAGGGGAAGCTTCTCCCTAGAAGGTTTCTCCAAAGACCCAAGCAGGTGTTTTAAAAACAAAACAAAAACCTGAAAACACATATTTACGAATTTTAACACCATGCTTCTAGGAATAAGGGGTGGGGGGTGATACCAAAGGATCCACCAGCCTAATAATAGCGATGGTTTTGGAAGGCACCAGGAAAGGAAAATCCAAACCCTCCCTGTTTTTCACAGACCCTGCCTTGTAGCCTGGATAGACACTTCCCAGCTGAAGTGAGGCACACAGTAGCAGTTTCTATAAATATTTGTTGAGAGCCCATCAGCTGTTCTGTGGGATATCAGAGACCATCAGGCCCTAGGGTGGCACAGAACAGGGTCCTGATCCACCACCACAGGCCTGCCTGTTGGGCCTCCTTCCCTCAGATCTCTGGAACACCCTTCAGCCAACCATGGTGCCTGAGGAAGGTCACAGCCTCATGGCCAATAGCCAGGCTTGAGTGAAGGACATGGACAGCCTTGAACACTGGGACTGTCCCATTCTTTCCTGCAGCAAGGGATGCCCCTGCTTACTAGTTTTAGGTAACAACTTGAGAGACACAAGACGGCTTCTCCAAGGAGGAGCCTGCTAGTTCCATCCCTGAACCCCACAGCTTCTCTGGCTTCCTGTAATCTTAGCACATGACTCACATAGTTGTTTTTCAGTTTGTCTGACCCAAACTACCTGGGAGCTTCTGAGTGACAGGGATATGGTGACCTTAGGACCCTGCTAGGCCTGGTATATACTAATTCTTCAGATGTGGGTGGAGAATTAGTGAGTGAATGAATGAATGAATGAGTAAGGGAAGGAAGGAAGGAAGGAAGGAAGGAAGGAAGGAAGGAAGGAAGGGAGGGAGGGAGGGAGGGAGGGAGGGAGGAAGGAAGGAAGGAAGGAAGGAAGGAAGGAAGGAAGGAAGGAAGGAAGAAGTGATTGAATTGGTACAAGAGGCACTCCAGCTTGCTGACACCATAGTCAACAGCAGGAAGGACACAGACCCAGGCAGTCCCAGCAGGCTCCATGACATCCTGGCATCAATACCTAGTAAGGCCTCGAGCACAGTCCCTCACCTCAGGAACCCTCAGAGTACACTGTGAAGTTTTACCAGCCCCATATCTCCAGCACAGAAGGGACCTGTGACACTCACAGAAGCCATAGGCACCTAGAATCCAGGTTGGCCGAGCCTGTGGGCTTAGGTGAAAGCAGGGACTGGGAGAGGCTCCATGGCCATAGACAGGAGCTCAAGCCAGAAAGGCAACAGTGAACTCAGAACTGGAAAGACTGTTAGCTCCATGTCAACATCACAATCAGGAGCTGACCAGACAAGACAATGGCTTCTTCATGTAGACAAGTAATCCCCACACTGATGGCATCCTAGCTTCATACCAAGGCTCCCAGGAACTCTAGGACAAGCTCCTTCCTACGCCCAGGTGAGGACACAGGAACAAGCAGGGGAGGTACCACCCTGCCCCCATGATGACCTATCCTTTCTCTAGTACACCACCCTGAAGGACTTCCAGCCATCACCAGTAATCTCTAAAGAAGTAAATGGGTCCCTATGTAGTCGCAGCCTCCCTTACTCCCCCTTTCTCTTCTTCCTTCCCACTCTCAACCTTAGTCATTTTGCCCAATTTCTCAAATAAAGAAGCCACTGCTTGGTGAGTGCCATATGACATCCTAAGTGTCTGGTTCCAGACCCCTACATGACACTATGCATCCTCCTGGGAGCAGTAGCCAAGCTTTGGGGTGAGTACCTGAAACCAAACCAGAGAAAAACCTCAGTAGAAGAGGCTAGAACTCACCAGACATGAGTAAGTCTCATGGTGGCTACCTACCACAGCAGAGGGTTTCTAGGAAGTAACTTCTTCAGGCATAGTTGGGCAAAGACAGGCAGTACTCCAGATTCTGGCTGGATGGCTCATAAGACTCAGAACACACAGCCATGAAATCCTCATTGAAGAGGGTCATAGAAGTCACTACCACAGTAGATGAAGGAGCCAATGGTTGTTGATGAATGAATGGATAGATGATGAATGGATAGACAGACAGATGGATAAATGGATGGTTAGATGATGGATAGGTGGGTGGATGAGTGAATAGGTAGACAAAGGGATGAAGTGGTGCATATGGGTGAACACATGGATGAATGGGTGGATAATTGTGAATCGGTAGGTAGATAAGTAGATTGATGAAGGGTAGATGTAGGCGAGTAGGTGAAGGGACAAGGGGCACATTCTTATACCTAGAATGAATCAGAAGACAGATGTGGTAGTGACATTCTTGCCCAACTATGTCTGAAGAAGGTGGGGGTTTTGGCCTTAGGCCATAGCAGGTAAGTAGAGAAAAGATAGATAGATAGATAGATAGATAGATAGATAGATAGATAGATAGATAGATAGATAGATTCATGTATACATATGTACATATATACATAAAATACGTACATATATAGATACATAGACATATAGATACATAGGTAGATGATTGATGACAGGTAAGTAAGGAGGTAGATGATGGATGGTACACAGCAGATAGAGAGATGATAGATATGTACAGAGATATATAGATGACAGATGATAGATTGACAGATAAATTGACAGGTGATTGGTAGATTGATAGATAACTGGTTGATTGATTGGTGAATAGACTGCTGGAGATTAATAGGCTGAGAGATGATTGACAGAGGAGTGGATGATATGCGGGGAGAGGGAGGGAGAGCACACAACACCACAGCTTCCATTGCTACTGTTTGCCCAGAAAGCTGCATGGATTCAAAATCAAGAAAAGAATCCAGAGGGCCTCTTGGAGGAGGCAGCCTATGAGATGTTCCCAGAAGGCTGTGCACAGGCTGGCTTGGTGAAGCAGACAGAGATGTCTGACCCTGCATTTGTGCTGATTCTATTAGCATTTGCATCACCTGTTACTGCCTTGCTAACACCATTTCTATGAAGCTAATTTCCTTATGTGCACCTCCTTTCCAAAGACCCCCCATATCTCACCCAAATCTATTTTGTATACACATAAAATGTATTTATCAATGTTGTTCTTTTTGCTGGAATGAAATGCAAATTGCACTTCATACATAATGCAAATCCCCCAAATCTGCACAAATCAGACAGAAGCATCTTTGGTCTGTGCTCACAGACAGCTTTTCAAAGACAGAAGACAGAGATGGGTGCCCAAAGAACCTGCAAGGACCTCGGGACCTTTGCTGGGTCTCCCAGCACCTTCTCTGCCTCCAGGGAGTACATCAATGCCAAGGCTGGTCAAAGGGCATTTTCCCTCCTTTATTAACGCTCTGCCCTGGGTCTCCAGCAGTGTTCGGCTGAGTGTTCAGCCTCGCCTCGCTCCTCATCCACCATAATTGAATAAGCAAATGCCTCTTCTTTAATAACTGAGTTTATTAAATGCAGAATATATACAGCTGATCATTCAAGGAACTAATTTGCAAGTCTGAGCTTTTGAGGGATTGTTTAAAGAAGGATCCATATGTTTCATAAACCCAGGGTGAGGTGGGGCACAAGGACAGGAAATCAGTTTCCATGGCGTGATTAGAGCCGCATGAGTGCAAGGCCAGTGTCTCAGTCCTGTGGGGCATCCTTGGCAAAAACAAACATTTACTCAAGAAGGCCCACAGTCTGCCTGGCCCAATAGCTAAGTATGACACACTTATGACCATCATGGTGTCCCATGGGGGCTTCCTGGGAGACCCATCTCCTCCTAAGCTCACCACAGAGGTGTCACCAGCTCTCCTGCACCCCTCCATTGGATGTAAAAATTAGCATTCAAAACCAGCGTGGACACCTGCCAGCTACGTAAGACTGGAAGGAACAGAACACAGAGGCTCTACCTAGTGCAGCCATCACAGCACCTGGCACTGGTAGACGGATCCAGGCAGGCATAGTAAGACAGTGTCCCATATGTGACTGCAGACAGATGCTCAGGGAGCCTGTGATCAGGTGATTTGGGGACTAGAGTGTTAAAGTTAGTCAATGTGTTCAATTGCAGACTCACCAGTCTTTGAAGGCTGCTGTACAAACTGGCACACTCCCTAACCTTGCTCATCTCCCTTCCCTAACCCATCGAGAGGCTGCAGATCTGCCTCCAGAGAGATGCAGGCCGGCTTCTGGGAGGCTGGAAGGCTGGTCCTTCTCACCTGGAGGGAGCAGAAGTAAAGCCTGGTGTGGGGGGGGGAGGGGCAGGGGAGCTCTAGAGCTTGACAGGAAGGATCTGGAAACTGACTCTGGACTCCGGATTCTTTGTAAGTGGGTTGGCTCCACAAACCACCTATTGGGGCTGAACCCAGCCAGGGAGTCTATATCCCTAAAGCAGTTGGCATACCCAGAATCACCCAAAGACCTGGGTGGATGTGGTGTGAATAACTGCCACCGGGCTTCTCTGCTGGAGGACACTGGAGGCACTGAGCCACCCCCAACACTACAAGAGAGTCACCTCTACACCCTCCTGGGGTCATAGGATGTGGGGTGATAAGCTCAGGACTGAACACCATGGAGCTCTCATCAGAGCTGTGAGGGAGAGGGAGACGGAGACGGAGAAGAAGCTATGGAGTTCAGATGCTGGGGCCAATCCTGGGACTTTCCAGGGGTTGCACCAGGAGAAGGCAGGCCTGCAAGGTCTTGTCCACTGGGTGCTCACAGCACCCCCCCCAAGGAGTACACAACAGGAGAATGTCAGTCTTGAGGAAGTCTAGGCTGCTGTCTTTAAGGTGTTGGCCAGACAACACCTCTGCTGCTGCTCAGGGCATGTGGAATCTGATGCTGGGTGTCTATGTTCCCAGGCAGAGACTCTCAGACCTCAGCGGGTTTAGCTTCTCTGAGTATCTATAGGTGGCAACACACCGCCCTGATTAATTTAGAGTCCCATGTTGGTGGCATGAAGGACCCACAGGCACCTGTGATAGAATTCATCAAGTTCCCATCCACCCACTCATTCGTCTCTCCACCCACCTGTGCATCCTTCAGTCATTCCTCCACAAACACCTGCTCAAACCCACTGTGTGGAGCAGAGTGGGGTAGCCATGAGGTCATGTGATCCACAGCTCCTTCCCCTCACGTCCTCTTCTGAGCTCCCTGGGCCACCAGTAATTTGCATCAGTGATGTAAATTACTCACAACACTGCACGTTGAGTGGCAGCCCAAGTCTTGTCACCAAGGCTCTACTGATGCACACATGATGCAGGGAAGAAGTGGCTGAGGCCGGCACCCATGCTCAGCCAGTGAACAGCCAAGGCTCATATGGAGCATGACCCGCTGGTCGCCAATGCTGATCAGAAAGATGGGGGAGACCCCACCAGGTGAGCCACAGCCGGAACAGTGCCGGCCAGCATGGGAAACCATCTGCAAGCTGTGCCAAGGGAGCCCTGGCCACCTCACCTACCTCCCTGTGGTTACTCAATCCGAGGCCTTGTCTGCTTGCTGGGAAGATGCAGACCACACAGATGGCTACTGTGAGTTCCCTGAGCTCAAAGCTCGGCTCAGCTGCTGCTAGTTGGGTGACCGGCAGCAAACTGATTTACCTTTCTGTGCCTCCGTTTATTCATAGTACCCTCCTCTTAAGGGAGTATAAGCCAGTAAGTCGGTCCTTGCTTCTGTCCTCAAGCAAGAAAGAAGTCTCTAGAAAAAATGTAATTTAAAAATTAATAAAGACGTCTCTAGAAGGGCTTGGCAGCTGACACTGGATCAGTACTTGAGTAGAAACATGCCCAGTCTCAACCTGAGCAGTGATGCCAAAAACCATCTTGCCTGAGCCCTGACCTAGGTAGAGGGGGCCCTGGATGTGTCTAGGGAGGAATGAGGCTGGAGAGGGAATAAATGTCCTTCAGTGGGGGAGTCTATGATGTCCCTCCTCATCAAGCTGGGACATGCAGGGAAGCCATCAGGGATCCCTCAGCAGCAAACACAATCCTAACTCTGGCACGTCAGGACCTGCCATTGATGATGGGCTAAGGTCATCCTTTTCTCAGCCAGCCCTTCTCACATGACAGGAAATTAAGGACATAGACCACACTTAAGGAACAGAGTTCCATCCCATCCCTGAGGACAGGGATCCACATCAGGAATGGGGGCTTTTCCTGCACTTACTCCTAAAAGTTTGAGTTCAAGTCCAGGATGACTAGGCCCCATGAGCACCTACCCACTGTACGCTAGTGAAGGGCAAGTCAGCCACCATGGCTTCTGATGACAGGTACAGTTCTGACTGGAGAAGGTTAGCCTGGGGAAAGCTAGGGCCTCAACAGAAGAATCACTTGAACCCCAAGAGGGAGACCCCAACTTCTCTTCCTGGCTTCCCACATTCCTTCACGCTGGCCAGCATCAACCTTATTCTTTGCACAAATGGACCCTGACCTCCCATCATGGTGTTTGTCCTGAGGCCTCCGACTCCTGCACCCTTTCCAGACACCTCTGTATCTTCATTCCCTGTGATGCAAGACGCACGGTAAGGGAGCCTTCCACCCCACATCCCCAAAGGCTGCCTCTTCCTGGTCCTCACTGTCCGTGCGTATCCCCATTATGTCTGAAGCAGAAGTTTATGTACTCATGACTTAGCCCACCTCACCCCCAATTTCAAGCTAGAGACCATATTCAGCCTGAGTCTGTCTTAAAGACGCAGAACCAAAAAAGGGCAGAGTAGTGAAGGAAGGGCAAATCTGTCCCGCGGCTTCCGACTCCACCCCAATGCACTACCTGAATGACTGCCAACATCTACACCAAAACAGCCCCCAAAATGCTTCCCAGACTCTCCCTACCCCAGGTCCATGGTCCTCTGGAGCAGCCCTGGCTGCAGCCTGAGACCAGCGCTTCACTTGCCAGGCTTGCACACTTCACACACAACCACACATCACATGGCACTCAACAGGAACTCAGATTCCACGTCTGTCACCCTGGGGCTCATCCTCAGGACACACATTCACACATCTGCCCATCCTCACTACACCTGTGACCTACCTAGAACCCAAATAAGCAAGTCTGCAGCCTGTGGTCTGTTTCTCATGGCTCCCAGCTCAGCCTCTGGAGGTCCTCGCTACTGTCTCCATGGACGGGAGCCCTGTGTCTCTACAATGCCGTTGCTTAGATAAACAGTGGTCAAGGGTCAGGAGGCAGGACTGCTGCATGACAGACTCAGGATGAAACACTGGTATGGAGCACGGAATGGTCCATTCTTGGGGATATGGCTGGCCTCTGGCCATGATGCTAGTAGAGTAGGCCATGTGTCATAGGCTACACCACTCACAGGCTGGACAGTGTACATCTCCTCAGTCCTCCAGAGGCCTCAAGGCATGGGAAACCTGTCAGGTCTTAGCCTAGAGGTGTGACTCCAGGCTGAGGCCTCTAGGGTCTGTATCCAGAATGCTGACAAAGTCGGTACCCATCAACAGTGATGCTGAAACCCAAGTGATGCTGCCAAGGTGATTTTCTGCACACCTGTTCTAAAATCTGTCAGAGTGCTGCCTGAGAGCCATGGGCCAGCTGCAGACTTCTGCATCTGATTTACAAAGCTTCCTCTATCCAGGGCACAGGTGAGGAACAACATGGCGTGACTGCTGTAGCCCTGGCTTGTACTTGGCATGTCACCAACCATTCCCATTTCTCCTGAGGTATCCCAACTAGCAAATAGTTCAGTCACTTGGAATGTCACGAACACAAGGGAAACACCTACTACTTGGCCACTTGGAAAAACATTTATTGTCAAAAGTAAAATTGTTCCATTCTTTCATTCTCATTATTTTAAAAAAAATGTATATTCCATGAAAAAGTCCATCCGTGTAGAAATTCAGAACCAGGGCTGAGGAGGTAGCCCAGCAGGTACTTGCCACACAAGAATGGAGACCTGAGTTTGAATCCCCAGAAACGAGGTAAAAAGACAGGCTATATGATAGTGATATGTATCCCAGTTCTGCAGGGCAGACACAGATGGGTCCCTGGGCTCACTCATTGGCCAGCCAGCCTAACCTAACACATGAGCTTCAGGCCAGTGAGAGACTCTGTCTCAAACAAGGTCCACAGCACCTGAGATATTAATAGCCTTTGCTTGGTGAGGTTCACATCAGTGTGATTGTTTGTTTGTTTGTTTGTTTGTTTGTTTCCATTTGTTCTGTTTTGTTGTTGTGTTCTCACCTGGCTTCTGCCCACAGATTGGTTCTGAACATTCATGATCACTGATTTACGAGTGGCCTGTAGTTGACACTAAGTGTCCTGTGGTTCCTTAGCCATCCCTCCACCACTGCCCCATCGAGCACTCAGAAGCAGAATCCCTTATTGATGTGTAAAAACTAGCATAGAATTTCAAAAAGCAATTTACACAATGCTTCCCCTTTAGAATTTCTGTTTATTTTTCCTACATTGTCTTATCACAGGCGTATCTACTCTTCGTTTCCCTTCCTGTCTGGTTAGAACCACCTTTCCTATTGATCATCATCAAAATGATATTCCCACCTCAGCCCACCTTGTGAGTTGTCCATATTCAAAGTGCCCGTAAGCTTCACTGGGCAGGCCATTTGGCTTTTTCCCATGCATTAGGTTGAAAACCACTCTTCCTAAGAATCTGCCCCTCTCTTCCAGAACCCAGAACTGTAGACAAGAAGATTCCTGTCTCACTTTTACCCCTGGTCTTTTCCCTTTCAGCATTTTCTTTAAATTCTTAGTTTCTAGAATTTTATCTCCTTTTCAGATAAAGAAACTAGAGTCCAGTGAACTCTTTTCTCCAACCACTTAGCCTTCAGCTGTAGGGTCAAGAACTCTGTGGTTGCTCCTGACCCAGCACGCCCTGTCTTTCCCTCAGGCTAAGCTAGCCTGGTGTCCTGGTGTTTGTCTATCCTAGGTGGAAGCCTGGGAAGCCACCATTCCCCAGCAAAGCAGAGAGAACGTGCTGTTCCCACTGTCTATGGCTCTGGCCTCTGTGCAGCACCTGACACATATACCATGAGTATCCTGATACCAGCTAAGCCCATCCTTTCTTCCACTGATACAAACACGCACCACAGCTGCCTTTTAGGCCAGGAGACCTGCAGACTATCAAGGGTCATCAGGAAGAGGCCATTCCACAGGATCCAAGACACATCTCTAGGACATAAATCCTGGGAGGTCTCTATGGAAACAAGAAAACGTACAGACTGTTTTTATGGAGACTTTCTATGCACTGGCTAGCGTCTGGGACTCTTGAAACCCCACCAGGAGTGCTGAGAATCCCTACCATAGGGGACCAAGGATCCTTAAGAACTTAGATAGAGAACACCACAGCCCACTAACCAGAGTGATGCCGAGACATGACTCCCAGGGGACCAAATGCTTGCAGTCCCTCCCTTGTAGAAGACATATTTTACCTCACCTCCTGAGAATTCAGGCCTGTGCACCCTGGACAGCACTCACAGGATGTACTTCTTAAAAGCTGCTCTCACGAAAGAGGAACAATCAGGGTCTCAGCATCCCTCTCATACGAGGCACATGCATCCCTGCTGCAGCAGAGGAAACAGCTCTCCATCTGAGTCTGGCCTTACTGCACACTCCTCTGCTCCTTCATTTCCACAACTGTAAAATGGGACCACATAAGACCCATCTCCCAGCATATGTGTGAGGCTTCAAGGTGATGATGCGACCAGCTCACAACAGTGCTTGGTCCTATGAGAGGTCACACATGACAGTTTTGGGATGTAAGGAGGCAGCAGGTCCAGGCAGCTCTGTGACCCGCTGTAAGGTGGCACAGCAGCATGTCTGCTTCTGCTTCCAGTGGGACACTGAGATGTGAGAAGGACTGAGCTCCATGAAAAGGTTGCATAGAGAGAGTAGACCTGGCAGCTCCAAGCTATTAGGGCCTTTGGAGGACTCAGCCCTAGCCCCTGACCCAAGCAAAAGGCACAAAGGCAGGAGAGCCAACCCAGTCTCATGAGTCATACTAGCAAATAGCACTGTATGCCATTGAAAGTATGGAATGTTTGCTGCCGCAGGTGCTCTGGCCAACGCACACTACATGTTCCCGCACACTGTGGGTAAAACGGATCACAGTATACATGAAGGGCCCTTGATGCTTCTGGAGACAACCAAGAACCACCCATGCTGTCATGACTACTTCATTCCCAAGTACCAAAGTACCATACATAGGCTCTACTTGTGACTTCTTTCATGCCTGGCCTCAGAGAAGCTGCCTCACTCACAGGGTGGTGAGGTGGATGTTCTTCCTCTCCCACAGCTGCCTCTTGAGGCTGCATGTTTGTCCTACCAGAGCACAATTTGTAACATTACGATATTACAAGTCCCACATAAATGTGTGCCTGGAGGAAGAAAATCACAGATGAGAAATGAGAGACGGAGTCAGACAGAATCTGAAACTAGCCAGAGGCCAGCACAGGTCAGTGAGCAACTACTTTTCCCATGCCAGACTCTTTTGAACATGGTCTCCAATCCTTATGAGAAGCATCAGGGAGAGGCGACCACCCCATTTCTACAGATAAAGAACTCAGAGCCCAGAGACATTGAGAACCTTGCACAGAAAGGATGCACAGTTGGTGTTGCTGTTTCAGAACCTGCATCTCCCTACTGTCTCACACCACTCTGGATCTGTCTCACACCACTCTGGATGACACCAGAAGCGAGACCTTGCCTATCTCTTCAGCACACCGGTAGAACATCCTCTTGTTGGCCAGGGTCCACCCTGAGCCATCTTCTTATCTAGCTCCTCCAAGAACTTGAACAATCACAGAATTGCCCCAGTTTAGAGAAGGTACTGGCTCAGGGAAACACCTTGGCTGGTGACCACAGAGGTGCTGCTGAACTGGCCCTAGGCAAACCTTGAGAACTTTTCCTGGTGCCTAGGCTTCCTGTGATGGACAGAGATCAGTTCTCAGATAAGTGAGCAAATCCTTGTCTCTGGCATCCTTCCCAGGGAGCCCTTTCTCTGGAAGAGCTCTGGATTGTTTTCTAAACATTTCAGATGGGCTTCTGAAAACTGGGCAGTCACGCCAGCCTTGTCCTCAGGTAACAGAGCCATCGGCAATGGTTGCTTGGTCTCAGTTTCACTCCTGCTCCACCACCATCTAGTGCTTCCACAATGGTCCTCCAGGGACCATGGTCAAAGTCCACCAGGTCCTCCAGAGTAGCAAAACCCAGCTGCCCCTGCCTCCAGATCATGGTCCCACTCCAGCCTCAGTCACATTTATAACAAAATGGGGCACCAAGCTGCCTGCCAGCTCTCCCAATACCATGCCCATCACAAATGCATCAAGAAAAGCACACACAGGAAGTGCCTGCTAAAGGCTCATGGGCCTGTATCTTAGTTTTGTTTCATAGGCCGAGCACAGGCCCCAGATTCACAGAGCAAGTGTAGAGGAAATGGGTTTTGTGACATTCAGAAGAAATGTTTGGGACCACGTACGGCATTGTTTATCCACTCTGATAATCTGCTCAGGGGTTGCACTGAAGACCTGTAATGATTTTGTTCCTCTGGAACATTAGAGATGCCGGTAAGCATGTCTGCCCTAAGGAGTGTACACTCAGTAATCCTTGGCAGCCACAGCAGGCTCTACCAGATAAACTCTAAACAGGGAGGCCATGCCACCTCCATTCTGACACAGCATGACCTCTGCTCACTCCTACATTAGCATGAAAGCTACTAATGGCAGGAGTTTCAAGAGCACCCATGGTCCCTCCAACCCCTTAGCGGGGTCATACCTATACTGACATCAGCCTAGCTTTGCAGACTTAGGCTCTGCCCTAAGTGAAGCATGCCCATGAGCATCCATTGGGTAAGGACAGGTGCCAGGCTTCTGGGGTGCTGGGGCAGGAGACATCTCCACTGGGACAGAGCCTGGAAGGAGTATGGCTGTGGGGTGGTCAGGACTGGGGACAAAGAGTCCTGACCCATGCAACAGGACATCCTCTGGGCCCTCTGAGTACTTGGTGCCCCAGTCTCAGGGGACACATACAAGGGACCCACCCACCCACCAAGGTCAGGAAAGGTACTTTCTGGGTTATCAGAGTTCAGGCTATCCCTGCCCTTCCCAGAGCCCAAAGGCACATCCGTTCCCACCAGCCCTTTAATAAGTACTTCAAGGTCTGACTCTCAGACACAGTGCCTTGGTTTGGAGTCACTGGCAAGAGTGACCAATAGTGTCACATGACAGCGGCCACAGGATCCTGGCATCTCTGGGTAGAGGCAGGAATGCAGGTTCTACCAAGGAAAGAGTCCTGACTGGTGTGACCAGCTGCTCAGAAGTCAGACCTGAGAGACCTGTGCTGGGTCACAGAGTACCTGGCCACTGAAGCTGGCACTTCCTCCTGACATCTATGCCCAGCTGTAGCTTCTGTCAGTATTTACCAAATTCACCAAGGATGGCAACCATATGGTGTGAAGTTACCAGAGAGCTGCAGGACCTGCAAAATGTACTCTCAGAAGTCACCACCCAGCCAGGAGTTTGGAATCAAACACCCTCCTGCCACCTCAGAGAGGGTGATTCTGTTCACTTCTCTGAAAAGAGACCCCATTGGGAAACTCTGGGGGCAAGGGTCAGATGGCAAACTGGAAGAGAGTTACCTCCAGGTGCCTGTAGGATTCTAAGTGAGATAAAAAAAAAAAAAGAGGCTCAGCCTCCATACCCTCTTCACAGCAGAGAGATCTCATCAGGTTGTCCAGGGGACAGGACCCAGACCTGCTGTGGCCATCAGTGCCTGTCTACGGCTGCTGAGTTCACAGGGCCCAAACAAGCAGGCACCTGGATTCCCATGGCTGTTTCCTCTCCTCCCCTGGCTGCCCACCCAGTTGGTCAGGGAGGGGTAGAAGGCCAACTGGGCAGCCTGGCCCTGGCATCCTAGCTGTTCTGCCTTGCATATTAAAGTGCCCAGTTTCCTTACCAACACAGCCAGCCCCCACATCACCACCACCACCAAGAATGAAGCCTGCTGGGGCAGCCTCTGTTGGCTCCACACTTCCCTAATTGCTCCAAAGGATTTCCTTGAGTGTTTAACAAGAGTGTGGGTAGTGGGTAGGCAGAGGAGGGAGGTGGTCCCAGCAACAGCTCAGAGGGGGTCAGAAGAGCTTGAAGCTCCCTGGTGGTTCAATGAGGCCCTGAGGCTCAGAGCCAGTGATGTGGGGCCAGTCCAACACCCCCAGTGCCTTCTCCCTACCCACCCCTGGGAATGCAAGCCCCTGAAAGGGCCTGGCAGGGCTCCTGCTCGGCCATTAATTAACATGCAGTGTGGCAGCCAAGAGCAAGGAGGGGACTGAGGCCTCTATCGAGGACGGACAGTTTAGCCATGGAAAAGCATACCACCACAGAAAGGGGCAGGCTGTCCTTGGGGAGTACTGGGCATACCACCACAGAAAGGGGCAGGCTGTCCTTGGGGAGTACTGGGCATACCACCACAGAAAGGGCCAGGCTGTCCTTGGGGACTACTGGGCATACCACCACAGAAAGGGGCAGGCTGTCCTTGGGGACTACTGGGCACACCACAACAGAAAGGGGCAGGCTGTCCTTGGGGACTACTGGGCACACCACAACAGAAAGGGGCAGGCTGTCCTTGGGGACTACTGGGCATACCACAACAGAAAGGGGCAGGCTGTCCTTGGGGAGTACTGGGACATCTCTACTGCAGGGAGAGTCAGAAGCACTCACTCCAACTCCCTGAGCATACAGGCCTCCACAGTGGGGGCAAGGGAGGAGCTTCAGGGGGCAAGCTGGAAAGCCACAAGCTCCAAGGCTGGAAGAGGGCCCACTCTGTATGCCAAGAAGAGGGCCTGGCTCTCACAAGGCCCCATCCATGTGTTTTGATCGTCCAAGATCTGGTTCCTGCTATAGGGACTCAAGTGGGAACAGAGGCAAAGGCAGGCAGCTCAGCAGAGCCGGGAGGGTCAACTCCACACTGCAAAGAGCAAGTGTTTTCCGCCTGACCATGGGACTCAGCACGCCCAGCACATACCCCAATCCCTCTAGAATCCCCTTGTCAGCCAGCCCTGCCTCAGTTCCAGAAAGGAGCATGGATCTGACAGTGGGTGAGCAGACTTCGTGGGTGGGCTCTGAGGCCCTGCTGCTTCAGAGGCCCATTTCACCTCCCGGCATACACCAAATCCAGTTGCTGCCATTTCCACCCCAGACAGAAGCTAACTCTGCTTTGGCAAAATGGAAACTCTCCATGTAGTGGTGGAACAGGCAACAAGAACCTGGACTGGGGACAGTGTCTGTCCGGCAGGTAGGTGCCCTTTCTGGTATCTGCTTTCCTTTTGAGAGCCTGGAGTTTGAACAGAAGGTAACCTTGTGACCAATCTTCAGAGAGAATCCTGGACACAGCATCTTTACTATGTCACTGGCTGTGGGACTAAATGACTATGTATACTCCCCTGTGGGAAGATTCTAGAAACTACTGCCCAGTTTCCTGAGCTTTATCCATGGACAATCCCTGTCTGCTGATCTGGTGTCTTCACTGGGATTGTCTTTAGCCCTGAGTGTGATCATACACTTCCTCTGTGTGTCTCCTAGGGACAAGCCACACCCCTTTCACCTCCCAACATGTACCAAATCCAGTTGCTGCCATTTCTACCCCAGACAGAAGCTAACTCCGCTTTGACAAAATAGAAACTCTCCATGTAGTGATGGAACAAGGCCCCAAAGTGTATACTAAGATAGGACCTCAGACCCCACACAGCAGAAGATGCTGAAAGGCCTAAACTCAAAAGGCAAACTGTTGCCAGCATTGCTCAGAGAATCCTGGGGTGTCATCTTTAGGATCTCCAGTGGCTGCTGCCACTACTGTGAGCTTCCTGGTATCTCCTGTCCTACCATGTTGTCAGGTGTCAGCTCAAGCCAAGTGACCCAAAGGTGATTTGGGACTGATGGGGCATAGGCCTGCTTACTGGGGTGATAAGCAAGGGTGTAGGCATACTTACAGCTAACTGATACAAGACCAGCAAAGCATCAGCTGGGGTCCTGAGAGAAGTGAAACAGAAGGGTGGAGCAGTCTGTCAGGGCTTTGTGGGGAGGCTTTACCCATATGCTGACAGGGTCAGAACTGGGTCTCAAGAATGAACAGGCTCCAGAAACAGAAGAGAGGAGTGATGTCTGTCCATAAAGACAGAATAAAGGAGGAAAACCACAGTTGCTGGTGCAGGGCGAGGCAGGGAAGAGATAGTGGAAGGCTGCACAAGATGGAAGGGCAGGTCCAGCTGAAGATTCAGGGGTGAGTGAAGGTTTCAGAGAGGGGCACCTAGTCAACCTTCTTCCAAGGCCCTGCCCACAGAGGCAACATGGCAGCTATGGTCAGGGTGGGAGTGTGATGTGACAACCAAAAGGAGCCACCAGCCCCAGATGGTGACATGCTTGCCAACCAGAGCAGCACTCCTGGGGCCCCAGACAGTCCAGCTGAACCTACTGGAGCCAGAGGCACCATCAACACTGATTTGTCCCGCTGTGTCTGAGTATTAGGGTTCAGTACTGAGGAGACTCTCCACTCAGTTGACCCACAGCACAATGAGGAAGTATCTCTGAGCTCACCCATGAGTCATACCTGAACTCACTTAGCCATTGCTCTCCTACTTTTGGAATAGGAGCATGGCACACGGTGCCCAGGAAATCCTGAAACTCATGGTAGAAGAGATGGTCCCTTTTATGTCACCAACCAGAACCCACAGGAGACAGAGAACATCGGCGCCGGAGCAGAGGCCGAAGCTGAGACTTTACAAAGCTGCGCATGCTCAGCTCACCAAACCCCGGCCCCTCCAGCCTGGGGAAAGCTATTCACCTGCCCGAGGCAGAGGAAAGCAGGGTGGGTGTGTGGGCTGCACTGGGCCTCCCCAGCTAATGAGGCAGGTAGGACCTCCACATAATAGCTCTATTTCCAGCTACCCTGGGACATCAGTTCACTAGAGCATCCAATCTGATGGACCCACACCACCAAGGAAGAAGAAAGTCCAGGGGCAGCCACAGAGGGAGCCATGGGCCCAGACAGCTAAGTTCCAGGCTGCAGGGATAACTAACAAAACTAGAGGTACAGGCAAACCTGGATTTCAAACGAACAACAAATTCTTAAGAGTTGTTTTTAGGTAAGTGTGTCCCATGCGATATGTGAATTTGAATTTCAAACAGGGCATCATTTTTAACATCTAGCCCATGTGATATTTGAATTTTAAGTTCAAATAAGATGAATAATTTCTTAGTTGAAGTCTGTCCCCAGGCAATATCTGAGATGTTCTTATTCCAAAACTTTTTCCATTGTTTATCTGAAACTGAAGTCAGCAAAGGATCCGCACAGTGTCTGGTAACTCTGGATCAAGGCAGGTGTAAAACACAACACTCCTTCCCTGGCAGCTACCCACAGAGGAGCTCTGCAAACAGCGGCCCTGCCCATGAGCCTTGTGGTTGAGACTCACACACCGCAGCTGCCCCTCCAGGGAGACATTTACAATTAGAATTTACAATTCTAAATGAGCCACAACAGAGAGGTGAAGGCCACATTAGAAGGTGGCCCTCAGGGTGCAGAGTCAGCGGGGACCAGAGAAGACCACTTGGACTGGCTAGACCTGAGGCAGCACCCTGAGATCCAGCCATCACTGTTTCCAACCTTCATGATGGGGGGGAGGGGAGATGTCACACATCAGAAGAGGAAACTCGCTCTAATTACCCTCACTCCAGAGGCACTGAGCTCCCAGCAAATTAGAGTTTATCTTTCATTCCGACTGACACTGCGTTACGTATCAAACAAATTATGAGTCCCCAGGAAAGACTCGGCAAGGTAATTTGCGGGTGAAACATTTCTTGGAGAAGTGAAGCCTGATTAGAGAGGATTTGGTGGGCTTCCCTCTCTCCTTTTCCCAGAGTAGGTGAAGGGGGCTTGGCCAGGGACCAGGCCTAAGGCCACTATGCCCCACCCCACCCCACCCCACCCCGCTCACAGATGCAGGAGGCTCTGGAGTACCAGAGATTCACACAGATGCTTGGGCCCTACTCTCTGCTTTTTTGTTTGTTAGCTTTTTAAACAAGGTTTCATGTAACCCAGGCTGGCCTCAAACTAGCTATGTAGCTAAGGATGACTTTAAATTCCTGGTCCTCTGTCTCCCCTTCCTGCTTGCAGGCATTACAGGCAAGCTCCATCAGACCTGGTTTTATGCAGTACTGGGGGATTGAACCCAGAGCCTCACAGATGCTAGGCAAGTGCTCTACTAAATAAACTACACTCCACACATTTACACTCTACCTTTGGGGTGAGTATCCCAATATGGGGGGGGGGGGAATAGAACAATTACCACAACCCGGCCACACGGTGTCCCCAGTTTGAAGGCCAGAGCTGAAAGTGGAGCTCACACCCACCAGGACACTGGGTCCCTTCTTGTGGCACCAAAACCCCTCATCCTACCCACAGGGGCCGGGTACAGAGCAGGCCCCACAATGCCCACCTTCACCATGGCAGTTTCAGTGAGTAGAGACAGGTAAGGCAGCTGCCTTGCCCTCTTTGATGAATCTCTGAGCTTTTCACTTCAAAAGACAAAGACATCAAAGGGTAGTCTCCTTCCTCCTATGTCTCTCTCTTAACAGGGGAAAGGGCAAATGTTCTATTCAGAGCTTCTCAGCCAAGCCTCTGCTTTCTATTTCACTGGCTTCCAGGACCATGTGCGGGTCCTGCCCCACACCACTCTTCATTAAGTCCCCTTGAGGTCTGCAGCCTGAGGATAGTGACTTTGGTGGGGGGGAGGGGGAGAGAAGGTCAGGAAGATTGAGAGAAAACAAAACTCCTCCCAGAAGACAAAGAAAATCAGAAGGTCTCTAGGGCAGCCATTGGCCAGGAGCCTGGAGGTTTCCAGGAAGGTAGGTGAGTTTCATAGGCAAGGGACCTTGCAACCACTGTCCTGTCATGGACCCTTCATAGCTGAGCTCTGGCCTTTCTCTAGAGCCCAGAGCTACTACTGTGTCTGGTACAGAGCCCCTGAGAGTGAGGACAAGCCACTGACTGAGCATTCATCTTCACTGTCAAGCTGGCAGGATTTAGAGAGACCTAGGAGACAGGCTTCTGAGGTGACTGTGTGTGTGTGTCCAGGGAGGTATTACTGAGCGGGGAATGTGGGTGACACCATCCAATGAATCGGTGTTCTGGACTGAGTAAAGCAGAGAGAGTGAGCACCAAGGTTCCTCTCAATCTGCTTCCTAGAGAGGGAAAGGGTTCAGGGAGTGAGGATGGGAGGGAGGAAGGGAGAGAGGGAGGAAGGGAGGCAAGTTGTCTGGCACAACAATACAGACTCCTGGTGAGCAAAAGAAAAACCCAGAAGTGGCAAGATGGTGATGGCTCTGGCTAAGGATGGCCAGAACCTCCAAACAGTCTGCCTGAGAGGAGTCCCTTGATCTCAGGTCAGGTCGTATGAAGTATGGCCACAGGACCAAAACAGACCTCAGAGAGACGCTGAGAGGGCTTGTGCTGTTACCACTGGGGGTGGGGTAGTCATTTCCTGAAGCATAGGGCAGAGGGAGAAGGGATCAAATCCAGTCAGGCTCAGGAGGAAGCCCTCGCCCCTGGCTTAGCTAGTTAATGACACAGGCACAAAGAGGCTTGCCCAAGACTTAACTTCTGCTTCACCCACTGCCCTCCATGTGTGCACACTCACCCCAGGTTACATCCCAAGTACAACCCAGCTGCTCTGTGTCAACGGCACCCCTCAGTGGCCACTTCGAGGAATGGTCTTCCTGTGGCTCATCCCTAACTAGTTCCTTCACCAGGGCCTTGGCTTCCTGAGAGGATCATGAACAACACACCTGTGACTTTTCATGAGTACTAGGATCTAGAGCAGCAGCAGCTGGTGGTACCAAGGGCCCTGTGTGGGTCTCCACAGCAACACCCCCCCACCTCGACAGCCTCTTCCAATTACATCTAATTGAGCCCTTTCAAGTCCCAACACCCAAAACTTAATGAAATCACTGCTGATTCTTCCAAGGGCATCTTGCTTATGGAAGAACATGATGATAACTTCATCTTACTCCTGCAAACACGGCCACAGGTCATGCCTTGTCTTTTCCTGTAGAGCCTGAGAAACTATTCTGAGTCTGGGGGCTCCCACTAGGATTTTAGTCTTGGACCCACTGTTTTCACTGGCTGGGTCTGTAGTAATGACAAAAAAAAAAAGTATTGACAATATGGATGTGTCTGTCCCTGTCTCCAATCCAAACCTAGGAAGGTAAGGGTGGGATGGGGCAGGGTGAGGCAAGAAAGCAAGACCAGCCTGGGCTACAGAACAAAAGTGAATATTATAAAAGGATGATTCCAGATATGAGTGATGAGTCTTCCAGGTGCATCCTCCTGTGGTCCTGTGAGGCATCGGCACAGGATCTCAGTATACTGAGGTTATTCCCACTCTACAGATGGGAAAACAGGGGTTCAACAGTTAGTCATTGAATCGTACCCTCTCTCCTCACTAGTGACTTCCCCTGGGCGGGTGGTGAACACACGGTTTGCTCATGCAGCCTGTGAGTGGCCCTGGAGCACACACCTACCCATGGCAGGTGTTGGTGAAACCTGGTAGATTGATAAAGCAACTAACAACCCTAATGCTGAGATTGGAACCAGGCCATGGGGTCCAGGGCTCAGGCTAGTTGTTGTTCCTGCCATGACTATGAAGGCAGAAATGGGTGAGGTCCTCCTGGAAAGACAGCTGTGATGTGGGCAGAGCCCAGCAGCCAAGGGTATCTCTTCTAGGGAGGTCTGCTGTTGGCCCACAGAGCTGCTGGAAGAAAAAGCTCCTTTCGCAATCACAAAGGAAAACTGTTTGAAGCAGGAATCCCTTTGGACTGCGGGCTTTCTCCAGCATCGGGAAAGGCCATCTATTTTTATTGCAATCAATTCTGTTAAAGTTGGATTTACTAAAGAGAACGGTGGAAATCATCTTGTTATCTTGTAGCTCAGCAGAAACTTCAATTTCTATTTCTGTTCCTGGCTGGACTCGAGGCCCTGGACTCCTCTGTTGCCTCTGCCAGGAACTAAATATAGCCATCTGTAACCGTGTATCACAGAGGCAATCGTCCTGAGCTAACTGAGCCAGGCACCACCCTCTTGCCCTTCACAGATGAGTCTGGCCCCTGGCCGAACCTTGCAAGTCCCCCAAGGCTAGGTCTCCACCTAAAACATACAAGATGCATCTTATCTCTGAGAGAAGTTGGCCTGGATTGGAGTCTGAACCACAATGACTGACTGTTGGGCAGCAGTGGAAGCCAGGGTGCTGCTATGCTCACACGTACCCCTCACCTGGGCCAGCTGCTCTGAAGTCTGTCACCTCCTGGTAGGGGAACACTGTCACCAGCTCACCTGCTGGTAGGGGAACACTCTCACCGGCTCACCGCCCTGCTGGCAACAGACACGCCA
Organism: Grammomys surdaster; assembly: GCF_004785775.1. Lineage (NCBI taxonomy): Eukaryota > Metazoa > Chordata > Mammalia > Rodentia > Muridae > Grammomys > Grammomys surdaster. Next base: position 3,485,464 of record NW_021620993.1, on the reverse strand, counting down.
TTGGCAATCACACCCATCAATGCGTGATGACCTCAGAGTCTCTGAACCTGCTGTTCTGCTACCTGTAATGCTGGGCCCCAGACTCCCCACCCCCACCCCTCTGTTCCCTCACAGAATGCCCTGGTCCCTTTATAATAAGACTTCTTCTGGCCTCCTTTTTGAAAATGCCAACTTGATCTATGTTCACAACCTCCCTCCCCAGTTCGTCTCCATTGCACACACATGCGTGCACACTGACATGTGTGCTACACAAGTGTACAAGTGTGACTGCACACATATGGCAGAGCACAGGTACATGTGAACCAGTGTGTGTTTACTGCCATATCTTGTTTGGCTCCTGTTTAGAGCAGGACCTTAATGGTTTCGCTTGCTGCCCCAGCCTCTCAGCCCCTGGATGGATGCCTCTCACAGACAGGAGCCCACGAAAGAATTCTGGATGTGGGATCCATCCTGTGGACTCAGCAGTGCCTACGCCTGTCTGTAAACTCAGTTATGGCAGTGACAACACAGCCTGCCACAAACTGTGGCTGTGGCATCCTGCCAGGCACCTCTCGGCTCTGCAGGTCTCTGCTTCAGGCATTGCACTTCCATCGGAGCCTCCCATGCCAGCCGCTGAAGGCTCCTCACTGCAGGTGCCCGCAGACCCGGGGGGTACAACCCACCCAATTTGCAACAGGGGCCAGGTCCTGAGGGCTGCCCACCTACCCCGTGTTCATGGCATCCAGAGATGTCTTTGCAGACAAAGACACTTCAGGGCTGAAAGGACCAGGCCTGGCTTTTGAGTGACCTTAGCAAGAGCTACACTTCTCAGAGTATTCGCTGCCCATTCTGGAAACAGGGTCTTCACAGCTCCAGACTTAAGGTCTTTTCTGCAGGTTCTAACAGACCCTGGCCTCTCACCAGATCCATCTCTGCCCACTCACTCACTGCACTGGACACACTTGAGCACTGGCAGAGTGTGGTGTGGGCTACATCAAGAGCAAGGTGAGGTGTGGAGCACCTTCCAGAGGCCAGCACAGGGTCACCATCCACTGAGTCAGTGCCTCCCCCTGACTCAGCAGGTCCTATGTCTGTCCCACCACAGAGCCCAGCTCTCAGCCCTCGGAATTCCCAGTCTAACATCTCCTGCCATGTCTCTCCCGCTGGCCTGGCCCAGACCAGCCACTTCCTCACTGGATGCAGCCTGAATCTGTGAAGACAGGGACAGGCTTTCTTCAGGGTCAGATCCCAGGGAGCCCTTTATCCAATGGCAGAAGGAGATAGAAAGAAGCTGGGGGAACAGAGTTCAGCCAACACTGCAGACACTTTGTGACTATATACACACCATCAATGAGCTTGTCCAGACTCAGGGCTACCTGGAGCTGCCCCTGCTCCAGCAGGCTCACCTAGCCATGACTCTGCCAGGCCACTCCTACTGCCAAGGTGCTGTGTCTCCTATAGGCACCTGGACACATCTCTCTCTACCTTGGGAAAGAGGACCATACCTGTTCCTACCTGGGACAAGTGTCAGGGAGGCCAGGATTGCACAGACAGGCACTAAAGTCAGGTTCCTGGCCTCAGCTAACATGTACCAGAGGAAGCTGAGTGGATCTGGCACAGGGTGGTTTCAGTGTTGGTTCCATAAGCAGGAGTCACCAGGACTCTGCCCATCCTGGATCTTGGCCCTGCCTCTGCTTATGCCTCTCAGTTCTCTGGGTGGACATGGACTGAGCCACTGGGGCACCCACTGCACTGCCACCCACAGATGGAGTTCACAGTAGCCCACAGTGGCTCAGAGCAGGATGAGGAAGAGAAGGCAGTCAGCTCACAGCAGGGCATCCTCTTGCCGAGGCATGGCAGCTGGTGTAGGCTGAGGGGAGGGGGGTTTACACATTATGCAAAGCCCCAGCACAGATCCAGATCCAAGCAAGCAGCTATGTCTAAAGGTCATGGACCACGAGGCTTGGCAGAGAAGCAAATTAAGAGCTTGGATGGGAACCCTGGGGGGCTACAGAGATGATAAAAAGAATGAATGGGCATCCTGGACTGCCCAGGCTGTAGCATAATGAGGCCACCTGCCACTCACTAAGTAGAGCACCAGGGCTTGGACCCCTGGAACCAGTAGCACCCAGAGAGGAACCCAGAGGGACAGCCCTGCACTGCCTCAGACCACTACAGCCTCCTCGGCTACTGTGGCAGTGTCACCAGGGCATGCCCACCTTCCTCTCACCCATCAGATGGGGCTCTCCCTGCCCCTCCCTCCTCACCAGTCTTGCTAGAGCCCAGGCCTCTCCCCACAACCCTCTATGGACCATCCCAAAGGTCCCTCAAGCTCACAGACTCAGACACTCCAGCCCTTCTCCATGCTGAGGCCTAGGACATGAGCGATAGTGGATAGTCGCTTCATCATTGCCACCATTGTGCCCTCAGCGCTGGTCTCAGGGTCTCTATTGCTGTTTGATGGAACACCATAACCAAAAGCAACTTGGGAAGAAAAAGATGTATTTCTGTTTGCAACTCTCAGATTGTAGTCTGTCATCAAAGGAAGTCAGAACAGCAACTCAAGTAAGGAAAGGAAAAAGACCATGGAGAAACGCTGCTTGCTGACTTTCTCTTCCTGGGTTACACAGTCTTTATTATGCACCCCAGAACCGCCTATCCAGAGATGGCACCCCAACAATGGGCTGAGCCCTCCCACATCAATCACTAAGAGATGGCACTACAGACCTGCCTACAGGACAATCATATGGAGGCATTTTACCAGCTGGAAGTACCTCTTCCCAAATGACTCTAGCTTCTGTCAAGCTGACATTAAAACTAACCAGTACAGCACCTAAACTCAGCTTCGCAAACCTGAACCTCCCTCTGGCACCCGAAGCCCTTGTTGGAGTGCAGAGACCAGGGCAGTGGTATCTCTGACAGCACTTGGGTAGTGGTGAGGTCACACGTCCATAGGCTCTGTGAACCTGGCCATAGAAAAGCAAACACAGGGCTGAGTAAATGGGTCGGAGAGCTAAAGCTCTAGCCTTGCACATGTGAAGCCCTGAGTTCCATCCCCAGAACCGAAATACAAAGGAGAACCTCTGGGGCCTTGTTACACACCCCAGGACCGTCTGCCCAAAGATGACACTACCCACAAAAGTATTCTATGCACAAATATAAAAACATAGGAGTGGGGCTAGAGAGATGGCTCAGCAGTTAAGAGTACTGGCTGCCCTTCCAAAGGACCTGGGTTTGATTCCTAGTACCCATGTGATGGCTCTCAACCACTGTGACTCCAGTTCCAGGGGATCTTACACTCTCTGAGACTTCCGCAGGCAACGCATGCTATACATGCAGGTAAAATGCACATAGACATCATTACGTTTCAATGACTGTAGATGTTATCTATCTGGATACCATCTCTCTCCCAGTAGCCTCGTTTCACTCGAGATCCTGCCTGAGATGCTGGGGGCTGTTTCCCTCATCTAGGAGCATGGTGACACTGTTCCCACTTCAGTGACACAGATGTGACCCCAAGACAGTATGTCTCACCACAGCCAACCTTGTCAGTCACTCTTAGACCATCCTCTGTCCCCACAGAGTAAGCAGAGATCCAGCCTGGAGGCCAGGAGGATCCCAGGCTCCCAAGAGGAACATCACAGCCTCCAACACCTGGAAAACCAGTCCCCTTCAGCAGGGCTTTCTGAGCTGGAAGACAATCTCCACACACAGGGAAGTTCCTTCTAGAAATGCTCCCAGCACCAACACAGGGGAGGGGGCTCTTCTCCCCATGGGGGTAAGGGACGATTGTCACTTTGAACTTTCCAAGTGAGGGATTCCTATCAGTGGGGGTTAGCTATTTGCTGCTACATCCTGGGGGGGAGGAAATAGGGGAAGAAGAAGAAATGGGGCCACTCATGGAGAAGAGGCTCCCTGTTTCCTAAGCATAGAGAGCAGAAGAGAAAATCCCACAGGCAGACCTGACCTGTTTTGTTTTGTTTTGTTTTGTTTTGTTTTGTTTTGTTTTGTTTTGTTTTGTTTTGTTTTTTCGAGACAGGGTTCCTCTGTGTTGCCTGGGCTGTCCTGGAATTCACTCTAGACCAGGCTGGCCTCGAACTCAGAAATCCGCCTGCCTCTGCCTCCCAAGTGCTGGGATTAAAGGCATGCATGCGCCACTGCTGCCCGGCTAGACCTGACCTATGACCCAGGGAGGACCCAATGGACAAAACCAAACAAAGATGAGAGTCCAAGGACCTCAGAGGCAGAAAAACCTGTGAGGTAGAGCAAGCCTCACACCCAGCCCCTTCAGGAGCTGGCCCAGTGCATTCTGTGCTACAGATGCAGGTGTTTGACCCTGACTGAGTTAGCAGGTACATATCTAGCCAGCTGCAGGGGTGCTGGCCCCTTGTCAGAGGCATCCATGGGCCTTTTTAACTGGATGATAGGCCTGGGTCATACAGGCAGAGTCCCTTGATCCCAGCCTGGTGAATATGTAACCATCACAGAAATAGTACAGCTAAAGTGTAGCTAACCCAAAGGCCTGACCACAGACAGACCTTCCAGCCCTGGATGGTATAACAGGTTCTTTCTAGAACTGGCTCAAGGCCATGTTTCTGCTTTTCCTGTGACCCCCTTATTGTCAACTTGTGTGGGCAGAATGGCACCCCCTTCTGCTTGGTGAGAAGCTTGGAATATGGAGGGGCTGATGGGCACAGGATCAGTATGTGGTGGGGACAAGAGAAGTCTGAGGCTTCAGTCCCACCTTAGTCCCCAGCCCACACACAGCAGGTGTGGTGGTTTGAATGAGAATGGTCCCCATAGGCTCACATCTTTGAATGATTGGTCAAAGGATAGTTGGTAGAACTGTTTTGGGAAGGATTAGGAAGTGTGGCCTTTTGAAGGAGATGTGTCACTAGGGTGGGCTTTGAGGTTTCAAAAGCCCATGATAGGCCCAATTTCTCTCTATATACCTTCACCTTGTGAATAAGATGTAAACTCTCAGCTACTGCTCCGACATCATGCCTGCCTGCCTCCCTGTCTGCCTGCTGCCATGCTTACCGCCATGATAGTCATGGAAACTGTAAGCAAGCCCCCAATTAAATGCTTCCTCAGTTGCCTTGGTGACGGTGTCTCTTCACAGCAATAGAAAAGTAACTAAGACAACAAGAAGAAACTGTTGAGAAAGACACAGCTTTCTCCCCCATATCCACAGGCTGAAGCTCACTCGAGGACTCCAGAACTAGACAGAGCCTCTACAGAGGTCTTGAGTTACAGGTCACTAGGTAGACCAATGTCCAGTGACTGGCATCTTCCTGAGTGTAGGACATAGAATCACACAGGGATGATGCTGTGAGAACCCAAGGAGAAGATGCTGCCTAGAAGCCAAGAAGAGAGAACACACGAGGCTTGTCCCCAGCCCCACAGCCTCCCTGCAGCGAGGGGTCCCAGGTTCCTCCTCCTTGACTATGTAGAAAATCCCGAGTGCCCCGTCACCACCCTAATTAGCCCAGCTCTCACCTCATGCTTTCTCACCACGTGGGGAGAAGACACTTTTCTAGAGAATCTGAGAAAAAACCTTGGCAGGCTCACTTCCCCTCCACACAGTGGGGTGCAACGGCCAAGGAGCATATAAGCACCAGGCCTTGGATGAGCATGGAAGGCCTTGGGGACATCTTCAGTTGAAAAGGGGGTGGATTCAGAGTTGAGGTCACTCTTGTCTAGTCTGAAGGGCCAAATGTACATCTAAGGGCTGGTTGCCTCCAGGTGCTAAACAGGCATGCTCGATTTCCTAGCCTGAGCAAGTATGGGGTGTGTATGAGATGAAGGTGACACCCTTCACCTCAACCTGAGTCCATGAATCACCCCCTAGTGAAGCCTGTCAATCAGTTAGACCTCTGTAACACAGTGACAAGACCAGCTGGACGTGCAGGGGAGTGAAACAAGAAAGAGCCACACCCAGAAGTTCCTGGATATCCTCCAAGCCATGACCTAGAGAGGAATCCTAAACTTGGGGCCGTCTCTTGTCCTCCCTATATGCTGTGGCCAATGGCTGCTCCACCCTGCAACCTGCGGTCTCTCTGCATCTTAACCAGAGCCATGACTCGTGGGGACAGATGGCCTCTGGATTAGTGGGTCTCAGGGGAAGGGGCCTCTGTGTTTTGTTATCTGCAAGGCATCTAGCAGGCTGTCTCTGGGTCTCCAGAAATGTCTGCGCCCTCCACCTGTTAGTAATAAATCCCCTTCATAAATTTCCACACCAGGAGACCCTCAACGAGTCTTAACCCTTGAGAGAACAGGGCTGTTCTAGCTGGCGCCTGGGGAATGTTGCACATCCCCACTACAATCCCGTTCTGGCTCTGAGTGCTGGAAAGATAGTCAGAATCTGCAGGGTCAGGCCTGGGGCAGACTCTGACTGTGACCCGAGGCTGGCCACAGGGCACTAGGTCACACAGAGGTCAGACATGCTGTCATCTTAGAGGCCTTGAGCTGAGGAAGCTGTTTGTGGTTCAGATACACTTTCTCACTATGGTGTTGTTCGGATGAGGCCCCAAATTCTGTGGTATTAGTCCACAGGAGAGGGAACAGCACCAGCCCTCTTGAACCTGGACAAGTGTCTGATAATGGAGGTGACTCCCACTGATTTCTAAGACTGGGGCCTAGAAGGCTCCTGACATACTGAGAGGAGGAAGACATGTGAGAGAGCCGTGATGGAGGGGCCACAGCAGAAAGCCCATGGCAGACAGACATAGCAGAGAGCATGAGGAGATCTTATAATGGAGAGTCACAGCAGAGACCCAGGCCTCTCCCAGCAGAGAGCCACAGCCTAGGTGGGACTGAGCAAGAAGGATCTTCGCCACTGTCACTCCTCTGTAGGGCCCCTCCCACTGACCCAGGAGCCCTGGGCACTCTGCCACTGTGCCTGTTTTTACTATGCCAGCTCTGCTCTCTGCCCGTGTGTCCCTCAGCGGGTGGCCCCTTCCCACTGCTCTCTGGTCTCACCCCATTGCCTCTCTTCTGAAGCATCATAGAGACTTCACTACTCAACTCTTCTCACCTTGGGTACAGCCCAAGGGTTTGGGTACAGGTGCAGATCCCCTCACAGCAAGGACTTCAGAGCACTCTGCTGCCTCTGCCTCAGTGACTGATTCCCCACCCTCCAACCCCCAACTCCTCTTCTTCAGGCTAAAGCAACCACCAGTCTACTTCCTGTCTCCTTTGATTTCCCTGGTGTAGTCATTTCATAATGAGGAAATCAAACAATATGTGGCCTGCTGTGACTCACTTAGCATAAGGATCCAGGGTGCAGCCATGTTTTACTCCATGTTTGTACTTTGTTCCAAATAATAGTCTATTGTGTGGATACACCACATTTCGTTTACCCAACACATCTGCAGCTGGACAGTAGGGTCACTGCCAGCTCTGGGCTATTAAAGTATGACAGAGAATCCATGTGCAAGTCACAATGAAGACATGAGCTTCACAGTCTGCTTCAGAGGGAGCCATATTTTGTCTCCCCAAAGGGACACACTCATCCTCATCTCTGGCTCTCACCCCCCCCCATGCTTAACCATCTAACTGCTCAAGAACCTTCAGGTTGTTATCTAGATTTTTTTTTTTAACACGGTAGTGACTGGGTTTTTATGTCTCTGTCTATAGATCTGTGGTAGTAAGATCCAAGCTCTCCACTGAGGCAGGATAGGCCCTGCCTGAGTGGCTACCTCTTGCCGGATGTTAAGAAGGGACTTGGAAAGTGGGGGCTTAAGGTCACACTTATCTCCAAGGCTTCAAGAGAGTCTCCCCTCCAGGAAGCTGCTGGCCCTCTTCTGGATGAAACTGTCCTTGATGCACCAACTTTTCCAACTTCAACTGTGCTATGCCTTCCTAGTGTCGTGTAAGCCCACACCGGCCCAGAACAATCCCCTGGCATGTTCCAGCTGCATGCTTTATCATTTATATTGCTAGCGGTACTCATTGCATTGGTTAGTGGCTAGTGGTCACACTCCTACGACCCTAACTAAAAATATTTCTTCAAGACAGGGTTCCTCTAGGTAGCCCTGGCTGTCCTGGAACTCCCTCTGTAGATCAGGCTAGCTTCAAACTCTGAGTTCCACACCTCTGCTTCCCAAGTGCTGAGATTAAAGTATGCACCACCACCACCTGGCAACCCCAGCTACACTTGCAGGCCTGGGATGGGAAGTCACCAAGGAAGGGCTAGCCACATAGAATGCCACTTTATAGACCTTGTGCCTCTGGCTATGCTACCAGAGGTGGAGCCTGCACCCTGCCCCTACCCCTGACAAGAACTAAGGTGGCTCCTGTGTGCAAAGCCAAAAAGCCACCAGAAGTGGCCGCCAAAGATCAGGAGCGACTCCTCTGAAGCGCTTGTTCTGTTACAGGAAAGAAGACAAGAAGAGGTGGTAGGATTTGCTCACAATATCTCTGGGCAATATGGCCAACCCCCCCAGGAGGCGTGGCCAGCTCAGTCAACACAATTAGATGCTTAATCAGGCGCCTCCTCAGCCTGACGAGTCTGCCCACGTGAGTAACTGTGATTTATTAAGACCATTAAAGCTTTCTCCCTGCCCCATCTCTGACAAGCCACTGAAGCACTGCTTTGTTTTAAAACAAGAAAAGAAAAAAACATTCTCTGAGGGAAAAAAAAAAAACCAAACCTGTGTGGGTGGCACTTAATTAATCATTTAGTTTCTACGGCAGTTTGGAAACAAGAAGAGCAACACAGGGTGTGCAGGAAGTGTCACTGGATCTGGCCCCCTGTCTCTTGCTGTTGCTCGGAGTCCAAGCTTGTGGGGGAAGGAACACTCATCCAAAAGTCCACAGCGACCACAGGACACCATGCAAACAGCACCTGACCCGAGTCTCTGCACACTGAACTTCCCAGCACTGCAGAAAAATCCATGGCCCTCCTAAGCCAGAAAGTGGCCCATCCACTTGCCTGAACCAATCTACTCCTCTAAGTGAATGATGGGTAGATACTTTCAGAAAACTGCTTTGAAAATCTGCCATACCTCAGGCCTCTCCCTCTGACGCTCCACCCACCCTGACTCCCAGAAGGCACCAGGGTACAGAGCAGAACACCATGGTGGGCTGATGCCATGCCATAATTAACCTGTGCCCCACACAGGAGGAGCATGGGCTGTCACCTGCTGTCCCTAAGCTTCGGTTTCTGCTTCAGGACAGCTCCTGTGACTGAGCTTGTGACCTCAGCAGTGGGCATCTCCACAACAGAGCTCCCTCCATCTCACAGGACAGGATAGCAGCGGGCCTCCAACTGGCGGCCTCAGCTGGGTTCAGCAAGTTCAGATTCTGCTTCTGGGATTGGAGGGGGCTGTGGCTGGTCTCTAAACATTGCTGGTGAATTTGTTCTGAAGCCATCAGATGAGTCCCTGGTGGCTTCCAGGAAGTGGGACACCCATGCCTATCATCACAACCATGTGGCCACATCTCTCGAGTGTCCATCACCTCCTAAGGACATGGACAAGAGACGTGCAGAAGGCTTCAGGGCAGGTACAAGGGTCTGGGATGGAGGTGTCAGGGACAGGGCTGCTGTGTCTTTAAACAGTCCTTGGTTCCTCAGGGCCACATGCCCACCCCACCAAGGCTGAGAGTTGCATGGACTCAACAGGGAAATGTCATTAAATGCCTTCAGTCTCTGCAGAGAGGAATTATTTTTGCTGGTCTGGAATCAATATCTATAATTGATGCCTCCAAAAAGTTAAATGGAGGAAAGAAAACCTTCTCAGCTCCCTAGTCCTCGGGAGATTTTGTTGTGACAGAAACAAACGAACACATGTGTCCTTCCACAATATTAGAATTTACTGAATAACGATAAATTCTCATTTAAGCAACATGAAATAACTTAGGGTAAGCCGTGGCCTGATCAACAGCTTTCTGGGCAAACAGTTTGATGTCCTAACAGTGAAAAGCAGGCTCGCATCTGACGCAAACTTCCTTTTTTGGCTCTGAGGCAGAGGCAAGGAGAACCATTAAGGTCCACCCTCAGCAAACAGATGGGGAACACCTGGCCACGACAGGGCTGCTAGCCAGGACTGTGGACACCCCTCACCAGGGTTCCCCCAGATGTCTAATAAGACGTTTAGCTTAGCTAAGTCCTCAGGAATACGAACATCCAGGGCAAAACCTTGGCTTCTGGAGGCTATAGGATGGCTCACACTGATAACCAGGGGCCAATTTATACTCAGGGAAGCCAGGCCTTGGAGGCCACCACCTACCTAAATCCACCCTGTTAACTGTGGTTAAGGAAGGCTTGAGCCCTTATCCCTGTGATGCCAGCCAGATGTCCCACCTCACAGGCTCTCAACTGTACACCCTAAAGCACATGAAGCCATGGAAAAGCCCTCAACATCTTTGATGCCCTCCTGGCCCTCTGGGACACAATGCCCCTGTACAATGCGGGTTCTCTTCTGACTCATACTGAACAACTGGGTGCTATCTTGGCCTTCTGTTTCTATGTTTGTCATACACCGAGTAACCCAAGCACACTAGCAACAGACTCTGGACTGTTGGTGGCAGGTGCAGAGGCCGCTCCCCTCTCCAGCACAGGAGCCACCTGCCACTCTAGAAGCCACAGCAGCCCTAAGTCCTCAGTGTTGACCAGCAGACGACACTGGGCCTCCAGCTGTACTGTGTGTTCTGTGAAGCCAAAGCTGGACAGAGGGGCTTCAAGGTGGTGGCCTAGACAATGGTTTTACCTTTGCCGTGAGTCTAGACAGATGGCTCAGCATTTAAAAGTGCTTTGTGCTCTTCCACAGGACTTGAGCTTGGCTCCTAGGACTCAACACCAGGCAGCTCACAATCACCTGCAAGTCTAGCTTTGGAGATTCTCACACCCTCCTCTGGCCTCCATGGGCAAACACACACATGGACACATACATGTACACAGGCACCTCTGCACCTGTCACCAACAGTCAGACAGAGTCTGTTGCACATACACATGTGCACAACACACACACACACAGATGCACACACACACACCAGTCATTTTAAGCCCTTTTCCTCTGGTTTACCTGCAGCTTCTCCTCTATTGCCCACACACAGCCCCATCCCCAGGCACACGCTGAGTACCACAGTGCCCATGGCCATGGTAGAATCTGGTCCTAGCTAAAGAAACAGCCAGTAGGGCAGGGGCTTGCCAGAAGTAGTCAGTAGGAGGTTTCAGAGGGGGAGAAGGTGTCATGGCCCCAGTGTGAAGAGTTGGCCCGCTCCTGAGCTAGCAGGGCAGGAAGCCTCTGAGGATCTTGGGTTAACATGTGACATCAGCGCCCAGACCTCAGAGGACAGCCTCAGTGTTGACAGTGGCTCTCCTGAGCTCTGAGGAGCCCCAAGGTCACAGTCACTATCCCTCTTGCCTTTGTACTGGAGGAGGTGACAGGACTCTAAAACACCCACAGCCAAGTCCCAGAGTCAGGCATAGGTTCTCTAATGAGGGACCCCTGTGGATGACACTGAGGAGCTAGGAGTGGGAGGCAGGATTGTCCACTGTCATCACAGGTCCTCCCTGAGGGATCGGAAGGTTATTGCCAGAAAGAGACCTGTGGTGTTAAGAGCAGAGAGGCAACATGAGAGGGAAGTTCTCAGAGTCAGAAACTGAGGGGACCTGCAGCAGCTGAGCAGATCCTACACAAACACACACACATACAACTACACATACATACACACAACCACACATACACACAACCACACATACACAAACACACAAGCACACACATATACAAACACACACACACACTCCTCTGGAAGAGCCAGGCCTATCCACCACTGACATTGACTCAATGTGGCTAACTTCTGGTGTCCAAAACTAGACAAAGACAAACAAGCCTGAATTGTTTGAATAGCCATTTTTGTGTGGCCCATGGCAACAGCCTCAAGTCACACAGATCACATCTGAGCTTCAGGTGGACCCACCATGACCTGGGTGTTCTATGAGGTAGGAAGTCCCCCCTTCCAAGGCTGAGGAAACCAATCTCTCTTTAACATCTCTATCTTCCATCTACCAGCAACTCAGGCCACTCGGCAGAACTCAGCATGGAGCTCAGCACCGCTGAGCACTGAGCCCACAGCACCTTCCTTCCTAAGCTTCCTATGTAGAAATGCCCACAGGCATGGAGTCTGCCAGCTCCAGGCATTCTCAAGTTTGTTTCCTGTACAAGCAGCCGTGCTATGGCCTCCTCACCCGGCACAAGCCCAGCCCCACGCTGACCTCACCTTCTCTCAGCAAAGACCAGACACACTGGAATGTGCTGACTCAGCTAAAGGTGAGCTGCGCATGTCTGGGGTGCCCAGAAGGCACCCTCCAAACACCCTAGAATCTCTAAAGGCTCATGAGGGCCTTGGCACTCCTTGGAGACCACCACAGACATGGCAAGTGCCCACATGGCACTTGCTGAATGAATCTGTCTTCCAGCTGTCTCTGGCAGGCAATGCTGTAGGCAGAGGCTGGTTTCCTTCTTGGCTTTCCAAAAGGATCTCCATCTGGAGTTCACCTCCACTCCAACTTCCTACAAACACTTCAGCAATCACTAATGCCAGGCTGGAGGCTGAAGGCGCCCAAACAAAACCTCCCAGACGGATTCCTGACTCAGGAACCAACCCCACCTCCAGGTAGAGTGAGCTCATTCACTCATTCGATGAAGAAATCTCACAGCTCTGCTGGAGAACTAGGAAGAAAATCCACCCCCGGGAGGGGGAACTATGGGTAGTCCTATCTCCTGAGACCCTGAAGCACTGCTCCCAGAAGTATCGTGACCTCTCTAGGTCCCTCTAGAGAGGTGCTGGCCTGGGAAAACCAGGCCTGGTTGAGGGCATGTTCAGTCTCAGAAGCTGAACCCTGCTGAGCCCCAACGTCCTAGCGAGCCTTTCTCAGTTCTACAATGAGAGCTCTGGCCAGGCTCCAGAACACCTTATAGCCATCGTCCCTAACCCTACACAAGGATTCTCAACTTCGTTGGGTTCTGACTTTTTTAGGGGGTATACCCAAAGCTGCTGAAATACATCAATGTTAAACAGAGGTGACTTCTCGAGGTCCCTGTCTCCAGAGATATGATAACCATACCATTTCCTACCCCATTTCCCCAACTCCTTCTCATAGGGCTACCTTGCATGACCAGGAAACAGAGTTCCCCATGGGCATGCATGTCACCTCACCTGCATGTCACCCTAGAACCTGTCACCACAGTGTATGCTGATCCACAAAAAAAAAAACAGAGACATCAGACAGGACAGCCACTGAGACATAGACAAGCTTCTTTTACACGAGAATGGCCTCTACATTGGCCAAGTGACTCCAGGACAGCAGATTTGGGGACCACCAGGTACACACAGCAAACTGCAGGTATAAAGGGTGCTGTGGGCACCTCAGAAACCACCGCTCTCAGCAGTGGCCACAGCCCAGGGCTGATACCGCTTGGCCCAGGTGGTTGGGGGGAATGGCATTCTCTACAACAGTGATAACCCTCAGTGAAGAAGCCAGAGGGGGTGAGAGATGGTTGCTGAGATTGTTCTGACTCCTCCCTCTACCCACAATGCATCCTGCCCAGTGCACCCTCCTGCTCCATTAGGGGTACTTGGACTATACATAGTTAGAGACAAAACTCTACCCCCACAATCCATGTTGTGGTTGCAGGATGGGTTTGTGAGTCCAGACTACTCGTTCAGTATTTCAGCCTCTGGCCAACAAGAGGAATTCAACAGAATTCAGAGCTTCATTTGTAGACATCTTGGCAACCTTGGGAGATATAGCCATCTTTAACCTTACTCTCACAGAGTGACTTAGAAGAACTTTGGGAAGAAAGCAAAACAGAGAGCCAGAGTCCAGGCAGCTTGAGGGACACAGACTAGTGCCTACAGCAGAGTCTCTGGAGCCAGACATGCATGAAGCCAGTACTGGGATGATTCAATTCTGAGTGGATTCCATTCTCTCCCTTCAGCTAACCAAAGCTGGGCTTCTGTGACCCGTGCCCAAGAGTCCTGGTTTTGTGGACAACATTACAGGGCACACAAGCAGAGAAGGAAGTGAGAGCATGTACGGAACCCTCACATAACTTGAAACCTAACTGGGGAGAGTTGTCGGCCAGAACACAATCAGAGCCAAGAGTATGGTGTGCAGATGCTGGGAGAAGAAGACAATGCAGCTTCCCGGAGATGAAGGCCTTGAGTGACACTCTTAGGAGAAGCCCTGCACTGTGCTGCACCCATCTTCTGTTTCCATGTGAATTACACACACACATACCACACACACCCATACACACACACCACACACATACAACACACATACACATACACACATATACACACCACATACATATACATACCATGCCCAGATATACATACCACACATACACACATGCCACACACATACACACACCACATACATATACCACACACACACACATATACACACCACATACATATACATACCACACACACACATATACACACTGCACACATATATACACACCCCAAAAACACATACACACACATACACACACACATATACACACCACATACATGTACATATAGACACACCACACACACACACACACACACATAGGCACATAAACATACACATATACACATGCACCACACCCACACTGCCACCACCACGTGGACAGGAAGCTACTGGGCACTCAGGTCACAGGAGGGGACTACCACCCAGATAACAGGGCGCTCTTGATAGAATTATGCAGACCAACACTTGAGCAGCCATTATCTACCTCCACTACTGTAAAAAATTCCCTTTTCAATTTCTTCCAGAGGAGAGAGAATAAAGGGGACTAAGGATTAAAGGATTAGAGATGGCGTCTTAGCCACACATGGCCCCTTCTGCAAGTGCCCCCCACCCCAGCATGCCTGTTTCCCTCTTAATGGCCCTTGGGATGTGTCTGTACTTGGTGGAATTCCACAAGAATAAATCTCGTCCTTTAAAAAGCAACCTCAGCAAGTGTCAGGAGATGACCACATGCCACATGTCGCTGCCTGCCCTGAGGATCCGCCCTAGGTTCCTCTCTCTTTCCCCCACCACCTTTAGATGTTTTCCAGTTCCTCCAGGCAGAAGGTTTGGGGACTTTCTTTCCTGTAGTAGAATGAGGGCTCAGTGTCAGAGCCCGCATTTATTACCTTGAGGAAAATATGCAGAAATGTGAGATTTCTTGAACACAGTCTGTGGCCATGACTCAACTCCTCTGTTAACCAGCAGGGTTCTGAGAAATGCAGCTGGCCTCCGTCCACTCAGAATCCTGTGGTCGCCACGCTGCTTGGACTCACTAGGCCTCACTAGGCCTCACTGTAAGGTTTCATGGCCATGGAACCAACAGGTAAAAGGGTTGGGAGCCCTGACAATCTTCCAAGGGAGACGCCTCATATGCCTGTTTTATAGGGGAGCATGTTCAGGGAGCCCGGACATCATCTGTCTGATACAAACAGGCAGGATGGTCACAGCGGTCACCTGTGAATCAGTATCAAGTCAGCAACAGAGGCACGGACCCCAGCAGACAGAAGGCAAGTGGGTAAGCAGGGTGAGCAGGGTCCATCCTGACACTGTTCCTGAATGTCCTCTACCTCTTACACCTCTGCCAGTGTTACAGGGGGCGGGGGGAACCTCCTTACAACCTCACTGGACTTCTGCCTCAGAGCCTTCCCCCCACAGCTCCCGCCCACCTGTGCCCTGGTCATCATGGGCCCCTCCCACTGGGCTGTAACCTTAGACAGGCAGGTACTAACCTAGCCATGTCAACCCCTTGGGTCCTGTGAAGGGTCTGGCTGGGACATCCCTTACAGCTTCTTTGAGGATGAATCAGCTACTCCAAACACATCACTAGCTCTGAAACCCTGTCTGGAACAAAGTCAAATTAGGCCAAGCCCAGGCATAGCAAAGGCTGGCAGACTAACACCTCAGAGGCCTTGCATGGCACTCCCCTTCTTCCCTGGCTGTGCCCGGCCCTGACCCCACGGGTTGAAGGGGAACTCAGGAGACAAGAAAACCCAGATTGGGTTGGTCTCAGAACTTACAGACCAGCTCCAAAGAGGTGAGGCTGCCATCATGCCTGTAGCCAGCTCTCCCTGGCTCCAGCATGAAGGGGCGTTCCACCAGAGATGCTCTTTCAGCACAATAGGGCAGGTGGGCTGACAGGCATCCCTCGGATAGGAAAGGAGGTTCCAGGCTTGCCAAAAAGAGCCCTCCTTTCTTCAGGACCACAGGAGTCTAAGGATCCCAGAATGGGACACTTAGACATTGGGACAGTCAGAACCTTGGGGAAAGCCTAGGGAAGCAGGTGACAGACTGGAGGGTGGGATGACAGGGTGGCTGAAGGGACAGAATGTGAGTGGGTCATGGTCACTCAGCAGAGTACCCAGTATATGTACCTCCATCAGCCCTGGTCAGTCACATTGCCTGAGGAACAGGACAAAGTTCATGAGGTCAACAGCTTACAGAGTCTGCACAGCCAGGAGAACAAGCCAGGAGTATGGTCTCAGGAAAGGGTGGCAGCAGAGCCACTGAGGCAGGCAGGCTGGGCTCTCCTTGAGATGCCCTTGGGGATCTCCTTGGGTAGATGTCCCTGTATGTCACCCTTTCCCTGCCCACAGACTGTGCATCTTGCTCCTGGCAAGTCTCAGAACCCTCTACCTGCTCAGTAGCTTTTAAGCCAGCAAGAGAGTAGGCAGCTTTCCAC
The DNA here is from genome assembly GCF_004785775.1 of Grammomys surdaster. Taxonomy (NCBI): domain Eukaryota; kingdom Metazoa; phylum Chordata; class Mammalia; order Rodentia; family Muridae; genus Grammomys; species Grammomys surdaster. Next base: position 3,468,797 of record NW_021620993.1, on the reverse strand, counting down.
AGTCTCCATGGCAAGACCAAACAGAGAGGCTCCCAATAGGAGGAAACAGAGGCAAGTTCTGCAAGTGCCAGAGTGAAGGAAAACCCAGGGGAGGGGAGGCCAGGCTCCCAGGATGGAGGCAGAGCACAGAGTCACACACTTCAGGGTTTCCAGGATGCAGGTAGCAACACACATAGAAGACTGTCATGCTCATCAGGTGTCCCAGGCACAGCGCCACTCAGGGACTCTCACACCACCCCATTAGCAGTGCTGACTGAGCATGGGACCGGGGCCCCAGAGCCTTCCTAGAGGTAGAACTAGAGTCATGGAGAGAGAGCATGGGCAACAAAGCTGAGGTGGAGACTAAGTGACCTACTATGTTGAGGCTGACACAGTAGGAACTAAGAAGCCACATCCAAGTGGGAGACTTCACGCATGCAAGGAGTCCATTGCAGAGCCTTTGACCAACCTCCCACGTTCTGTAGATGACATCCTAAGCCATCTTACACATATCCATAAGACTGAATCAAGCAAGCCAGGGGGACCTTTGCGTCTCTGAGCTCAGAAAGCCCTTGAACGAAGTCTGACACACAGTGTGTCTACTTGAAAGGAAAAAGTAGATGAGCACTGCCCTTCTATCTGGCCATGCTCAAAGTCTCTAGCAAACAGTAGCCTCACCACCACCACCACCACCAGCAGCAGCAGCAGCCGCCACCACCGCCTCTGGAAACACAGTAGGATACAGGGCTTCCCCTTGCTCTGGAAAAGAGGGACAGTAGGTCTCCCTGGCATGCCCCAGGTGGCCAGAACCAAATGCCAAGCTGGAGCAGCCAGGATAGAAAGAGGTCACCTCAATGCCACAGCTTCTCCTGTACCAGTGGCTGCCACCCAGAGCCTCATCCAGGGAAGGAGCAAAGCCAGCACTGAGCTAGAAGCTCAAGGGTCCTGTCCTTACACCAGCTCCTACCCCACCCCCCAAGTGTAGGGTTTCAGGTTTCCTGGTCACTGCCAGACCTCTTCTCTGCCTCCAGTGACAGGGAAAAAGATCCTGACTTGCTCTTAAGAGGTAGCATTCCAGCCATAACTCTGATCAGGAAACTTGTGAAAATCCAGATGTCAACAGGAAAAGCGCTCTTCAGAGACAGCCTCTAGAGATGAGTGTTCCGTGAGGGCCCGAGGGCCTTCGTTTCAGTTGAGTGGGCAACTCCGGAAATAGGAAGAAAATGAGACCACGTGGAAGCCTGTTTTAAGAAGTAAGAAAATTATGATTTCTGGCAACTGTGTGACCGGCCCCTTCCCTCACGGCCCAGGGGCAACAGTACCTTAGTGGATGGGGAAGCCGAGGCCCAGTAATACAGGGGAGAGACCTTCCTCAGAGTGGGTACACAGCAACCCAGGAACACCAGAGCTCAGCACATCAGAGCATGCATGGAGAGACCCCATAACCATGCATGGTGGGGTGGGCAGGAGGGAGCAGAAGGGGGCTGCAAGCAGGAGGGACCCTGTCACTACCTCCAAGAAGGGCAACTTTTTAGTCTCTTTAGAAGTGGCATATCAATTCCTGGACGCAGAATGAAGCCAAGGCCTCAAACACATGCAGAAGTCATCTGAGGGGCTCCTCCCCTGAGGATCCCCAGAATTGCAAAGCTAATATCCCCTAGAGGCTGACCCCAAGGCAGTGAGTGCTCCAGGAAGAACTGAGGGTGACTGAGTAGGTCAGCAGTGAAATAGATAAGTGCTCTGTGTGGAAGGTTCCCCCTCCCCATAAACCTGAGCCCCAGATCCTCCCATCTGCTCTTTCCAGAAAGTTCTCCAGTGACTGCACCTGCCCACAGTCCCCAGTCTCTGTCAACCCTCTTTGACAAAGGCTAGGCAGTGTGTCCCCTGGGTTTTCTGCTTGGCTCTGCCTTTCCTAAGTGAGGTGAGACTGAGAACAAGGACACTATTTAAATGTCTCAACTTCCTTTGGGAGCCAGTGTTTGCTCCCCATTGAGCACCCTGGCTCCTGGCTGACCCAGTCAGGTGGGAGGGCCGAGGCTGGTTCAGCAATGGGCACAGCCTGTGCTGTAGTCTGGCTATACAGCTTCCAACAGGAGCCGGGAAGCTGCTTCCCTTCAGCATGGCTCCTCTTGGGCAGCGACATACACCTCTCTTGCTTACTTGCTCCCTGGCAGAGGACCTTGGACCTTGCAGCACAAGATAGAAATTCTTTTATGCTTACAGGAGCTCAGGAGCTGGGCCTCTGAGTTGGCTCAGTGGTCCCTTGTCATAGCGTATCAGACACCAGATGTTAACTGAACATCTACCATGGAGGCCAGCCTCTATGAAGGCTCAGTTCTCCATGATTCCCGTCCTTGGCCCAGCCCCACGTTTCTTGGCATATGACTCTCTGATGGATCTTCCAGAGCCATGACCCTTACCCAAGAGACAACCTCTTTATTTTCACAGACTATGAAATGGCGGCTCCTTCCATTAGAAACAGAATGCAGGTCATAGCAGCATCAGGAGGACCAGGGCCTCCATCACCAGTAGGTACTGTAGAGGTTTCTCAGGCCACTCACAGTTATCCTGTATCTCAAAGCGGCATATATGCTGTTCCCAGCTTCAAAACCCTCATGTCTCTTCTCAGATGTTTTCAAATAGATTAGTTATGTTTTGATAACTTCACAGGAAGTTGGCTTCCTTTATACCCATCCATTTTACAGTAACTATACCATCCACATTCTAAGAGAGTGCCCCTCCCCCATTTCTCCGGAGGTGAGGTGGGTGGAGTCTATGGCACAGAGAGGTAGGAACCCCCATGCCAGGATGAGGGGTCCATCAAGCCAAGAAATTCCACACTGTGTGTGCTGGGGCTCTCCTCAAAGCCTAACTCTGAGGAAGGCGGAGACCCAGCAGCTGACTCAATTTACAGAGAAGAGTAGTATTTGGGTTGCAGGACTCAAAATACCCAGAAGCCCTTCTTGGCCATCAAATGATAAATCAGACAACAAACTCCAACAGGGTTAAGCGGTATTGATGGCAATAAATTGAGAAAAACATAGGGATTTTTATTGAGTGCTTTATTTTTACGGAGTGAAAATTGAATTACTTAGCTGGTCAATGAGGAAGTCAATAGGGAAAAATGCCTAAAAGCTAAAAGGAAGAGAGGGGGGCATGAACTTGAAATGTAGCCGGTGGCTTCCACAACGCATGGAGGACACCTCTGCCTCAGGATGGAGACTCCCACCCGGGGCCCAGTTCTCCATGATCCCCACCCTTGACCCAGCACCACACCACACAGTTCTCAGTCCCACAAGTTATAGATGTGGATGCCTTGGGCTTGCCAGCCACCTCTGTCTCGAGTCACAAAAGCACACTAGTTCCAGCAACAGCCATGCCACCTTCCTTCCTGGGCACAGGCAGGCCACGGCACGCTCAGGGTTCTCTGGGGATCGCATCCATACACCAACCTGGCAGGGGTCAAAATTCAAGGCAGCACAAAAGAGACTTTGCTAGTTCAAGTTCATGCTCGACCCAGAAGTTAAACAGACTTGCCCTGTTACCCAGTAGTTCTATTTCCAAGCAAATATCCCAAGGATCTGAAGCCAGGACTAAGGTTCCTGTGAGTTTGTATTCACAGCTTCATTCACTACAGCCAAAGGGGAAAAGAATTTAAATGCCCACCATCAGAGGAATGGACACAGAATGAGTTCCATCCATACAATGGAGTATTATACAGCCCCCAAAAGAGAGCATGTTTCCACACGTCATAACATGAGAAGGACATGGAGGATATGAAGCTAACAAGCCAATCACAAGACAGAGACTGTAGCCTTGCTCACATGAGGTCCAGAGCTGACAGATTCATAGAGTGATAACTACCAGGCCTGGGGAATTAGCACTTAGTAGAGACAAAGTTTCAGCTGGAGAACGTTCTGGAAATGAATGTGGGTATGGTTGCACAGCAACACAAGTGCCCTAACGCTGCTGAGCTGTGTATTTAAAAATAGGTACAACACGAAATGTTACATAACCACAATCAAATCATGACAAAGAAAAAGAAAAATATTTATTTTAAAAACAATGTTTACACTTCTCATTTATGTCGTATATATGTGCACACGTGTGTGCATTCGTGCATGCCATGGTATATGCATGGAGGTCAGAGGACAACTTGCAGGAATCAGTTCTCACCTTCCACCAGGTAGGTTTTAAGGATCCCACTCAGATCCTTAGGGTTGGCAGCAAACACCTCTACCTGCTGACCCATCTCAATGACCTCAAAGTATTTCGTATATTTTTATAAAAGAGAGAATTTGTGTTCAAAACTAATGAACTTCAAATCATGCCTGGGGCCCTTAACGGCTATGTCCTGCAAGCTTTGAGGACAACTGCAGGCACTTGGTTCACGACTGTAAATGGTAGGGAAGTATCATCTCTACAGTGAAAGGACGCAGGCGGCCTGATGTGGCAGGTACTAAGGGGCTGTGGTTATTCATTTATTGTCCCTAATCCAGAGCTCTAGGAAACAGGAGAACACTATAAGGAAGATCAAATTGCACCAGAGGCAGAAGCAGGAGGCGACCCTGACAGGCAGAGACCACTTCCTCCTGAGCCAGGTGGGGGACCTATCGTGACTCTTCACAAAATAGCGAGCACAAAAAAACAAAAACAAACTCCAGAGGAACTCTCAGACTTAAGATGGATCTGCACAGGAGCCCGCCCTTGGCCTGGCTCTCCTCTTGCTCTCCTCTAAACTCTGTCCATGAACATCAGGAAATGGCGTCCGCGAGAGCCAGGCTGTGCTCAAGTTGAGGCCAGCTCAACATCGGAGCAAATCATCTGCTTCTGCGAGAAAATTGGTAAGGACGGCAAGCGTTGTTATTTTAAGATCTCCGAGCCGGTGTGAGGAGAAACTAATTAAATGATTGTAATTTTCTGTGCAAATAAGCAACTAACTGCTACAGAAGCACAAACTAGGAAGGGGCTTCTCCACCTTCAAAGAACGGTGGGCTTTTTACGTCTCATTTCTACCTTTCCAGGGCCTTCTCTCCCTCCCTCAATGTTCAAATGATGAAAGGAGCTTAACTGGATTCAGGGTGATGAACCCTCTGTGACCTGCAAAATGTCAGCGATCCTAGGGTGTCACAGAAAAGGCCCAGTGTCTGCTGTCACCATCACCCAGCACCTATGCAGGCTGGGAGCCAAGTGTCTGTGTCTTCAGTTTCCAGCCTTGTGGGGCAGGTCCAGAAAGGCATGTGATCACATGAACCTGCCATCCCCACCATGCTGTGGCTTCTTTGTCAGTCAAAATCCAGATCACACTCACGTAAGACCCTGAAAGGGTTTCCCATACCCAAGGCAGCCATGAAATGATCTGATACAAGTATGCACTCTGCTGATGACCATAACGTGCAGACCAAAACCAGCCTAACACATGTAGATGAGTATCCACATTTGACAAACCATACATTCTGCAGGGTTAGAGCACTGCCCTGTTCCCTGCACCCTGAAGGAATAACCCTGAGTAGCAGTCCTGGTGACATCATTACACTCTCGGGGCTCAGCCTCCCTTGGTAACCCACAGAGTATCCAAAGAGAGCCATCAAGATGGTGAGCAGAAGTAAATTCCCAAAGTATGGGTCCCAGAGGGTCCCAACCAGAAGGCAGCCTGTAAGCTTGGGGCCCATGAAGGCACTCAACTGCCTTTTCAGGCAACTCTGAGCTCATTCACATCACCCCTGACAAGTCCTAACCTGACTGGAAAATCATCGACATGGAGTAACGTCAACTCCAGAGAGGCCTGAGCAAGCCACAGATTGCACTCTGACCCTGTGGGTGCACACAGATGAGCTAATGTGCGACCTCCTGAGAGTGCGCTCTGGAACCTCCTGCAACTACAGACTGAAGAGCCCCTTCATTAAAGCAGAAGTGGGTGTGTGAAGTGTGTCAGGAGCTTTACTGAAGGGCTGTCCTGGCACCTCTGAGCTAGGCTTCCTGATGGCAGCCTCCTCTGCCTGTGAACTCTCCAGGCTTCTCAGCTCCTCACCTCCCTTCTGGCCTCAATATCCTTGCTTTCTTTCCCAGTCTCCACCTCAGACTACGTGAGGCTCTTCTCCTTGTCCTTCAGACTGGCTCCATCTGTACCTCCTCCAGGGAGTCTCCCCAGATCCCTCACCCACATGTTCACACAGCCCTGAGGACAATCTAGGTAGAATTCTGTTTCTACTCAGCATCTCACCAGGCAAGGTCTTTGCTTTATTGGGCTCCACGCTGCAGCCTCAACAGTTAACCCTGCCAGGTACACAAGAAATGCTCAGCAAATATTAGCTGAGTCCACAGCTACTGGGGGCTGGATCTGCACTGTTGCTAGAAAAGAAAGAACAAGGAAGTGATGTCCAAGGGCCTGGAAAACCACAGAGTGGAAGACTGCATTAGCAACATGCTGGCCAGGCTCCACCCATGCTAGCCAGGCTCCACCCATGCTGGCCAGGCCCTACTTATGCTGGCCAGGCTCCATCCATGCTAGCCAGGCTCCACCTATTTTGGCCAGGCTCTACAGGGTGCTCAAGCTAGACAACTAGCCTGACACAGAATTGTTACTCTTGCATTACCAACTAAAAGCAGGCTCAGAGAAGCTCTATCCTCAACCAACCAGAACAGCAGAAGCAGGGGAATCTGACTGCACCTGATGCTGGAGTCCACACTGGAATCTTGGGGCATTAAGGGCTGCACCTACAGCATCATTAAGAAAAGGAAGCTGTCTGTACCAGCACTGAGGCTTTCAAGCCCTTCCCAATGCTGCTCACCATAAATAAATATAAATAAAGTATGAATAAATTAAATGTATGCACAAAGTTCATAGCAGGGTCAGTAGTGATTTGGAAATCAACAGGCACTGCTGTTTGTGTTACAGACAAGGAAACTGAAACTCAGGAAACTATGGGTATGTGGGGAACAGCACCAGCAGAGGCAGACAATGGAGGGGTGGGCTTCTGACTGAGAGTGGAGTAAGATCCCGGGATTGATGGAGAGACAAGTGGGCATGCGGGTGGACAGGACAAGGTCCCTGGGGTCAGAGGCAGAGAGAGCAGCATGAGTCCCATACACAGGGGCTCCCACTAGTGACTCTATCCCCTCAGCCTCTCACCCATGCTGACACTTATCAAGGGTGGCGCCATACAGGGACTCACACTTCGGCCTGCCCAGCCTCCTCCTATCCAACGCTGACAGTCCTCAGCAGGGCCTAGAACAGACATCTCATCCTTTCTCAAGCGATCCTAACTCTCAGGGTTCAGTGTCTTTACGAACGCATGGAGCCTCCCAAGCACGGCTCCTGTGACTCTACTGCCCACACACAGAAGCTGAAAGTCCAGTCTACGGATGTGCGCATGTGTGTGCAGTCACACACTGCACACTACACACACACACACAAGTACACAGGAGTTGGGGGGTCAAGTCCTCTGGACTCGGGGTTGCCCACTAGAGCATTGACCAAGACGGGACCTTAGGGTCTATTGGAGGGCCTGGGAGAGTGGAGCTAGAGACCATTTCGGATCAAACCTGAGGTGCCCAAAAAAGATGACATGAAATGCAGGGGACCTCAATCCACAATGACATCACATCTGTTGATCTTGGATGAGAACGAAGGTAGGCAGTTGTCTACTGCCAGCCAAAGATGTTCAACAGGGAAGAAGAAGTCGGTGGTGCCACCAGAGCCGAGAGTCTCTCTCAGATATGGCCAGGAAACCCCTGAGAGAGTTCCTGGCTCAGGTGACCTGCACTATGGTGGAAGTAGGCCTACAACCCTCACAGCCCCAAATGGCCCCTCTCATCCGGGCTTTCGCTGCTCCCATGCCTAGCTCACTGACCTAGTCAATTGACTTAATTTTCCTCAGACGTCACAGTTGAAATGAGCTGCCTGACCACTTCCCAAACTCCATCTGTGACTCTTCATCTTCCCCAGCTGAGTGTGAACTGCAGGCAGCGGGGGTTCTTAGGGTGCTCCCACTAGACTTCAAATGTTTGTATGAAAGGATGCCATCCCACAGGCTGCAGAGCCTGTTCACTGACCTGAGTGTGTCAGACTGGGCCCAAGTGAAAATGCAGCATGGCTCCCCTGCCCTCAAGAGCAGCCCTTGGTGTCACCCTAACCACCTCCCTCGCAAAGAAAGTTATAAAGGATACAAATGATTACCCTTATATGCATATTCTGGTGGAGTCCCTCAGCATCTGTGATTCCTCCATATACTGCTGTTCTACACGGCACAGGACCCTGGGGCACCCTCAGCACAGGACCCTGGGGCACTCCCAGCACAAGATAGGAGACCGCTAGCGTGTGCACCTGTGGTTTGCCTCCCTAGACCCTGTGCTATGGTACACTGCTCTTTGACTGCCACACCACAGGCATAGCTGTCTTTCTCCTCATCCCTCATCCAGACACCAGACTCAAGGTCCTGACAGGCTTGCACTCCAGTGGCAAGCACCTGACAGCCTCTGTGACAGACACTCAGCATGAGCCACAGCATCCTTGATCTCTGTCTCACTTGGGTGGCCACTGGATGCTTTGGTGGTGGCTGCAAGGACAAGTGCTCGGTGCCTACAAGTGAGCTGCCAATCTCAGCTCCCACGGGAAGCCAGACCTCTGCTCCAGCCATAGAACAAAGAGAGATGAGCTCTCAGGAGCCCTGAACTCAGGAACTCGCAGTGCCCAGGAGCCACTGAGATACTTCTAATACAAAACCATAAAACCACAAACACCACAAAACCACAGTTATGGGAAACAGGGCTGTAAGTCAGCTTTGTACCAGGCACGGACCCATTCACTTCAGGTCTCAGAAGGTCTCGGTAGGCAGAGACTGACTTGGAGCCTCAGAGCCCAGCACTGAAGAAAGTAAGAAGCTGGCACAGCAGGGGACACCGTTCCTCCTAACCTGAACACCTCCCTCAGGCTCCCTCTCCCCAACACAGCCAAGGCATAACACAGACCAGAAGCCTTTTCCCAAAGCAGTACAGAGCCCTGCTAGCCTCAACCCTGCACTCCTCCTGTGGCCTTTTGGGCCACCCCTGAGCTGGATGCCAGGATAACCTCTAGCTACACACCATGCTGTGCATTTCACTTGGAAAATCTGACCCTTGTACAACCAACCTATGCACCTGCAAGTCCCCTTCCACAGCGAGGACAGAGGCCCAGAATATCTCCTCCATTTTTCCTAGGATCCAAGGCCAGAGGGGTGATCCTGAGACAAACTCAGGCCAGCAGGCTCGGTAGCCAAAATATTCACCACCCTGACACTGCCATGGGCTCTTCAGCCACACATTTGGGGACCATGGGCAACCTTTTTCCCTCCCAGCTTCTTGTTCAGGCTTCTGCTCCCACACAATGTATTTGGTGTCTCTGTGTGGCACCTGTGACCTTCAAATTCCTACCTAACAGGTCTTGCCCAAACTGTCTGTTCAGCGTGAACACCCTCTTTCTCTCCTGTACTCTGCTACTCATCCTTTGAGCCAGCCCTGAGGCTGCCTCTTCTATGCTGTCCTCCCTGATGACATCCTGATATCTATCTCATCTCTCCCATCAGGTGACTGTGAGTTTCAGGTGCTTTCTCAGAGGATGACAAATGAGACCTGCTCCCTACTCTTGGTGGCAAGATTGTGTCAGCCCCTCCCCCAAGGTCCATAAATTGAAGTCCAGGACCACCAAACAAGTGGGTCAGGAGTAGGGCTTCTAACCGTGATTCTATTATATTGAGCTTGCCAATGTGGCCTTAACCCAGTTCCCATACAACTCAGGCAGAGGCCATGATTCCTCTATACAAGAAACCGAGGCCAACAGCCTGCCCTTGACCTACCACAGAGAAGCCACCTTCTGACCTGCATCAGGTTCTCTGTATTTATATAACATGACACAGGATAGGGAGTCAGTCCAGCCAGATGCCTGGAGTGGAGTATACTTAATCTGCCCAGAATTATCTGTGAACAACCATCACCACTTCCGGAGACACAGCACAGGCTAGAGAGAAGTAGCCAGTCAGTCTGAGGACCAGAGATGGGACCTGGCTATGGATAAAGTTCACACCCAAGTTAAACCATGAGCTGTATTCAAATGTTATATGGGAAGGAACCCAGGTGAGCCATGCTTAAAATAAGGTCCATCAGCAAGCAATTTCCCCCAAAACAGTACCTCCCACTCCTACCAGGCTAACAAGAAAATGCCACCCCTCAGATGGAGCCCAGCACAGGGGTCTGCTTCCCACCTTCGTATAACCTATCGGCCTCCAAGGGCAGTGCGCAGATGCAGAGCTCTGTGTGCACCGCCCAACCCAGGCCCATCAAAAGGCAACCCTGGTCGGTTTCCACGAAGGCTTCATCTCACTTGTAACAATGTGTTGCCACAGCTAAACGTCAGCTGGAGAGGCCCTGTTTGAACTTCCAAGCGAGTCCTCTTCCCTATCTCCATGGGAGCGGGAAGAATCGAGCCTTTGCAGGGAAAACTCACATATGTTCCCAGAGCTGGAGTGACAGAGACTGTCTGGGAACCAGCTTGAGTCCCGCCATCCCTCAGCCCATCCCTTAGCAGGATGCGCTCGCTAATGCCATTTCAGAGAGTCTGTGCCCCTCCCCCACCCCAGCACTCTTATTTTGAAAAGCACCTGACATGATAAAGCAAATGCTCTGCTCTGGGCCACATCAGCAGAGGGCAGAAGCAAGCAGCAGAAAGGCAACTCCATAAAGACAGCACTCACAGTCTGCTCCCGTCTCGTCCAAGTTTGCAGGGGTAGTGCTTCAAGCAAGAGGTACAGCCAACTGCCAAGTGCTGGCTCTCATCTTTGTCCCTGTGGCTGCACATTGAGCATGGAGGAGGAGCAGCGAACTTCCAAGACACTTCATGTGCCAAGAATGTGCTGTGCACAACCTGATCTGAGGGAGTCCTGTTTAAAGGAACCGGTTTCCTGAGGCGGCTCTCAGTGGCAGCCCTCACCCATCGTTTTCTATTCCTGGGTTTTCTTAGGCAAGGTAAACCTGAGCACATCCCCAGTCAGGGTATCTGAAGAGAAACCCATCTTCCGTATGGCCCAGGGCTGGGTGCAATGAGTAGTGAGAACGGAGGAGACGGAAGTCAGAGAGATGCCCGGGCAATGTTTCCATGCTGCTCTGTACATTCAGCATAAGCTAGGTGCCAGCTAAGTGCCAGGCTGAGCTCTAGTGTCCACCTCTTACACCTGCCCCCATGTCATAATGGCTGCAGAAGAGGGTCCCTCGGAGGTCAGACAGTCATTCTCCATCCTCAACTCTCCAAGGAGCCTATTCAGGGCCCGGGCTGTAATCTCATAAGGGGTTCAGCTGGACACCAGCCCATCCTAGAGGCAGCTGGTCCCCTTTCCTGTAGATCCATCACTCCCACCTGGTACCTCACTCCTTACCATGAAGCTAAGTGACAAAGTGACAAGCTAGTTGGATTAACCACCTTAGCACCTCAGATCCATGGAACTTACTCTCAGTGTGCTTCTGTCCCTTTCAGTTCTTATGTTCTGGGCTACCATTCAGTTCTCAAGACTGGTCCAGGAGTCCCGGTTTATCTTTAGGTACTAGCCAGCAGCATACCTAGAGCATACCTAGAGTTGGAGGGCTTGCTCAAGGTGTAGCTGAGAAGAGCATCAGGGCACCTCCACACCCCTCTTGGGAGGAGCACCCAAGTACTCTGTTCAGCACCCTGACTGCCCCCTGCTGGCCAGCTGCACCCACAGTACCAGCTCTGCCCTAGGAGGGCTGCTAGTCTTCCTGGAGATGCCATTAACTTAGGGGCCAGTGAAGGCACCTGCATCCTGGATGCAGCCAGCCAGTAGGGAAGGGGCCAGCAGGACTGGGGTTTGGGCCAGCCAAGGCCACTTGGTTGTCCCTTCTTGAGCACAAATAGAAGCCTCCTAGCAGTTATCAAGAGTGCGAGGATAGGAGACAGGAGTGCCCTGTTAGGTCCACCTGATAACCCAAAAAGGAAACCCACTCACTCCACTTCCCAGTGCATGCAGGGACTCTGGCTTATGCAGTCTCCTCAAAACTTAGAAGGAGAAGAAGAGGTGGAGTCACCTACTGGGGGGTGGGGTTGGAGTGGAAAGTCTGAGTGAACTGTGGTGCAGGCAGTGAGGAGGGATTCCTAGCTCTCTTCATGGAAACACACTTCCCTGGATAGCACAGACTTGCAAACCTGGAGTGTACATACCTGGGACTCCCCAGAGGGGACAGAGTGACTCTGGCCTTTAACAAGGAAAAATAAACCACTTGGGGTACACTACCAAAAAAAAAGAAGGGGGAGGGGCTGGATCCTAGAGCTGGAAGTGCAGAGGGTGAAGAATGCTGGAGATCTCCAGGCAGAGGGGGAGGTATGGGAGAAAGGCAGAAAGGGAGTTGGCACCCTGCACTAAAGACCACAGAATGTTAACTAACATTAAAAACCCCGTGGTCCAGGCAGACCAAAGACAGCCGTGGGACACACGAGGAGAAGCAATCCTAGAATATCTTCAAACAGGACATGGAACTGACAGGGATATCGTGGACCCCAAGATCGGCGAAGATGAGGTACTTAGGCTCCAGAGTCGGCAATTCCAGAGGTGCACTCTGGAGCTGCTGAGTGCAGTGCAGTGTGTGGGCGACCCACCCACCATCCACGCGGCACAGAGCTGGGTAGCCCTCAAGGACCCGGAGTTGTCCCATGCTGCCCAGATCCTGAAGACTCTAGGGACCTTCCCCGTAGCCCAGATCTAGAGGCCAGGGATACTTGTAGTCCCCAGATCTTCGGAAATGCCTTTTGAGGGAGACCAAATCTCACAAATTCGAGGACCCTTCCAAAAGTAACCCATAGCCAGAAGCCAGTAGGGGCGCCGCCGAGGTGACCCGCGTCCCCCAAGTAGCCAAGAATGCCCAGCAGGAGTGACCGCGGGTGGTCCGGAAATAGGGGGCTGTGGTGGTCTCCCTGGGTATCCCGATGTGTCCGGTCAGAGCCGGGGGGCGTACGGAGGTCACTTACGCTGCTGTTCTCTCCTGTCCAGTGTACCATCGCCTGGTTGTGCGTCGCATCTCCCTTGAGCACGAACGACGTGCTGATGAGCGAGACCTGTGCGCGCGAAGCCGAAGCCGCACCGGCCACCGGCGCCGCCCGAGCCCTGCGCCCCTTGCCCGGAGCTGGGGCGCCATCGGTGCTGGGACCCGAAGCAGAATCTGGACCGAGACTTGGGGCGCTGGGCTCCGATTCTCGTGCCTGCGGTTCCTTGCGATCGCTGGACTCTGTGCGTCCCGTGGACAGCAGCCTGGTGACCTGCACACCAGGACTCTGGTGCTGGGGCTGGGGGGAGCGCCCCATCGCTCCGCAGGCAGCCACCAGCACCAGCAGCAGCAACGGCCACGAACGTGGCCAGCACATCGGTGGCAGAGCTTGAAAGCTCCGGTCCGGCGCAGTAGGGCCAGGACGCTTCGGGGCACTCGGGGGTCCCCGGTGCGCCATGGTCGCCGGTAGGTATCGGCGGGGCGGTGCGGGCGACACCGCGGCCGGGAGAGCGGGAGGGAGCTGGGAGCTTGAGCAAGAGCGCAGAGAAAGGAGCCGGGAGGGAGGGAGCGCGGGAGGAGGGGACTTAACGCAGCCACGCAGCCAAGGGAGCACCGCCACCTGCTGGCCGCACTTGAGCCACCGCAGCTCTGGGCCTGGCCAGACAGGGCCAGGATGTCCTGAGCGCAGTCACACCTCCAAGATCCCTTCCTTCCTTCACAGTGACTCCCAACCTTATCCTCGCTCCTCCTCTCCCACCCTCTTTCCATCCTCCCTGACTTTTCCGAGGCATTTACGAAGCATCTCCACTTGGCCAGCCAGAGTCCCAGGCACTTGGGGCACAACGGGGAGCAACAAAGGGAAACAGGCCACACCCAAGCAGCCCGCTTGGAGGCCAAACAACTCCAGAGCAGCCTGTCAGCAGAGGTGGGGAGAGCGCCTCCTCTGGGCGCTGCTGGAGAGTCAAGGGGATGCCTGCAAGTCAAGAAAACCAGAGAGATGTTCTAGGCAGGCAGGACAGTGCAGGAACCTCCGGGTGTCACCCAAAACCAACTCAGTCCCTCAGACTCTGGCTTTCTCTCCTACCTCCAGGGGGAGCCCCTGAACAGAGAAGACTGCACCTGTGTAGGGAGGGTAGCAAGGAGAGAACAGAGAGGAGAGGTCCCAGCCAGATGGGGTAGGCCAGCACAGAACGCGTGAAAACTAGAACCAGAGCGTACCAAGTCTTTAATTCAATGTCAATAAAAGCAGCCATCATTACCAGCCCCTCTGCCATCCAGGACACAAAGCAGGAGTCTGCCCAAATAAGGCCAAGAGTACAGTTGAGCTTTGTCCCCTCGGTCAGGCCAAGGCTTATCCTCTCAGGCGCAGGGTCCAGGAGACAGGGAGATAGAGATAGTCACTGAAAGGCCCCACTACCTGCTGGGTCTCTTCACTCGCAGAGCAAAGAACAAAGTATCCAGCAGTCTGAATGACTACCAAGGTTGAACTCCAGTGCCCCCTCCAGGAGTTCCTGTTCAGCACAGGTCACTTGGGCAGGGCTCGCTGTGCTGAGCACTGAGCAGGACTGGAGCTCCCGCCGGGTGTTCTAGAAGGCCTCCTCCTGTGGAATGTGCCCAGTCTGCACCCTGATGTAAACTTCCAGCCCGCAAAACTCAGGAGCTGAAGTCCAAAGCCAGGCAAGAAGGGAGAGTGCACAGCTGTGGCAACATTTGGCCTAGCAAAGAAAGGCTAGCGAAGCCAATCAGTATGGGGCTGAAGGGGGTGGGGGAAGGACAGGAAACTAGGAGATAATGTGACTGACTCCCATGTGCCTTTCCCAGATCTGGGGGGGGGGGCAGGGGGGATGGAAGGGGTTCCAAGTCATAACTATATACCGTCACAGCTGTGGCCTCCAGTTTGGGGTAAGTTTGACTTTGTTGTGTTTTAATTTAAAAAAAAAAAAAACGCTTCTAAGCAATTAAGAGAAAGCCTCAGACCGTGACAGACTACTGAACACCTACTATGTATTGGAGATTTTCCTAGGGGCCTCTGTGCCTGGCAGGTTGCCACTACAGATTATCATATGCCACCTTATGACTAGGACAGGTAATGGGTAGAATTATCTCCATTTACAAATGAAGAACCACATTCAAAAGTTCAGTTACAGCATGAAGTCATCCAGACTCTAACCCAGGTGCTGTGATCAGAGGTGGCATCTTTTATACCACCTATACCTCTTACCATCTGGCAACGGGGCTCTGGGACACTATACCACTCAGGCACTTGCCACCTAGTCAGGGGGAGATGGAACTACCACCGGCCATCCTAGTCTATCTGAGGCTCAGGTCACAGAGACTTGGTCAAGGTCCCCCACGAATAGAAGAGTCCAGGCCTGGCATACAGGTATGATGCCCTGCTGAGGCTCTTTCCAGAACAATCTACTGCCTCTGCTCCAGTGAGGATACAGGTATTTAGAAGAGTATGTCTGGTTCATCTCTTCCATGATGAGCCCAAAGCTGTTGGGATCATTGAGTTTACAGCCATGGCTGGACCCAGGGACACCGATGAAGGAGAGGAGGCTCAGGTCCGGTAGGATGGACAGATGCCTATGAAAAGGCCTATCTCAGCTATTAGCTGGCACCCAGGAGAAAGGAACATTGCTGTGTAATGAAGGGTGAAGCTGGGGTGGAGGGGAAGCCCCACTTTATTTTGAAATGACAAGGAACTGTCAACTAAAGAAGCAAGTGTCGAGAGGGAGCCAGGCACAGCCACCACAGGTTCTGTCCTAGCAGAGGGAAGAGCCCTTGAGTGCTGATCTCACTGCTGTGCTTAGGAGTAGCTCAATTGGTATTCAGAGGCTGACCGAGTGGAGTTGGAGTGTTTGAAGCAGGGGAGTGAGATTATTAGCTTTTTTATAGCTGCTATCCTGGCCTTGAGGACAGGCAGAGAGACCACTTAGGAGGCAACTCCTCCAAAGGGCTAGAGATGTGGGAGCTGGAACAGAGGCGAGAATAAAGGAAAACTCTGCAGAGATCTGTCACTCCACTTCCAATCACTTTGCATTAACCTTCCTCAGAAACCCACAGCAAAGACTTGCACACAGATGCAAGAGAGAGAGGTGTAGGAAAGTGAGGACAGCAGAAAAAGCTGACCGGTCGGTCACCTCTAGGCATCACATCTGATATCTCCAGCTAGAGTAAAGAGGGCATGCATGCATGTCAGCAATGGATGGCCAGCAGGGTAGCCAGAGGCTCAGCAGACATGGGATATGAAGGGCTAATGGAGGAACTGAACATGAAGCCTTGAAGGAGTCTCTGGATCCAAGTACATACGGATGGTATGATTCAGCGTTACCCCTGCATGGGAATCAGGGAAATGCAATCTCTTCAAAGCTGTAATGCTCCTGGTATTTAAAATACAGAGATACTGAGGCAGAGCCTGTCTCAGACATCCTCTGGCCCTGCCCCCTGCTCCATACCCCACAGGGGATGAAAGGTCGATCCTGCTCCTGGGACCTCATAGCCTCAGTGACACTAAGTGTGTGCTCCAAGGGAAGAGACTGCAAGCCAGTCCAGCAATGACCTCAGGCTCTGGTCCTAAATGTCCACAGCAAGCCAATGTGGTTCCAGGTGGACTTACTCACAAACCTCACATATTGTAGACAGTAGGGAATGTGTCCCCACCAGAAGCTCACATGGGACACAGTAAGGGACCCTGACTAGTCAGTGTCCTGCTTCCTGGGTATTACACCTCCACTTGGCCCTCGGATGCCTCCCTGTCAAATAGGCCCAGCCTGCCTTGACCTTGTGCTCACAACTCAGTGCCTGGGCCAGCATGTGCAGTGTTTTCAGGGAACTGGTGGGAAATGTAGGCTCCTGGCCCCTCCCAGACCTAGGAAACCCAAAGACCCCAGGTGTGACCCAGGGCCTAGGTTTTATCACATCCTTTGGTAGATCTCATACACCCCAAACGTGAAGTCAGCCCTATCCCAGTGTCCCAGGCAGCATTTCGAAATAAGAAAAACTCCTGGTCTCCAGTTTTCTGAGATATATAGACTAACCACAGCATTCAGTCATCTGAAGTTCCCAGGGTGATTTGACTGCACATCCAGTAAAGACCACTGTCCCCATCATTTTTCCCAATGCTGGGGATGGAACCCAGGGCTTTGCACATGACAGAGACAAGTACCCACCCCACCCCTGAATGATGACATAGTGGGGTTTTTTGGTTTGTTTAATTTTTTATTTTTTCTTCTTTTCTTCATTCTTCTTCCTCTTCTTCTTCCTCTTCTTCCCCTCTTCTTCCTCCTCCCCCTCCCCTGTTCCTCCTCTTCCCTCCTCTTCTTTTTTCCTCCTCCTCTCCTCCTCTTCCTCCTCTTCTTCCTCCTCTTCTTCCTCACTTTTGAGACAAGTTCTCACTATGTAGCCCTATCTGCCTGTAACTTAACTGTATAAGATGGCCTCAAACTCACAGGGATCCACCTCCCTCTGCCTCCAGAAGTCTGGAACCAGAAGCATGTACCATTACATCTGGTCCCAGTGATGGAGTTTTATGAGATGTCAGGGAAGATGAGAGTGACCATGGTAGGCCTGGAACCTCAGCACTAAGAAATCTAAATAGCAAGTCTAAGGTCAACCTGGGCTACATACACGATCACCTCCCTAAAAAGTAAAAGAGGGATAGAAAGAATAGGAACAGGGATAATAAACTAGGAGGGAGAGGAGACGACAAATATAACCAAAGTTTAAGGTAGAATAAAAAATAATTTAGGGGCCAGGCGGTGGTGGCACACGCCTTTAATCCCAGCACTTGGGAGGCAGAGGCAGGCAGATTTCTGAGTTCGAGTCCAGCCTGGTCTACAGAGTGAGTTCCAGGACAGCCAGGGCTATACAGAGAAACCCTGTCTCAAAAAACCAATAATAATAATTTAGTAAGGCAAATTGGATTGAGGAGGCAATAAATATTAAGGGCCAAGCACACAGTAGGACCCCAACTGAAAGGTAAGTGGGGCCAGCTGCTCTAATTATCTGTTTACAAATCCTGTCCCTTGCCAGTCCTGTGACTACACTGTGTCCCAGGAAGAGGAGATGTATTGTCTGTTGCGTAGTTACTCATTGTACTTGCTCATTAAATGTCACAGCTTCTTTAAGTTGCCAAAGGGCTCTAGAGGTGATAGGTTAGTCTTCCTACATGTGACAAGGCTGAAACTGTGCATCACCCAAAGTGGGGTCTGTCTCAGAGACAGATAAGGAACCCAGGATCGAGTATCACCAGAAACAAGGGGCTCAACCAAGCAGAGGCCCCCAGGGCACGCCCCACGTCTTCCTGCCGTCTCTGGAGGTGGTGAGTGGCAGGGACTCTCTTAAGGACTGCTAAGGATAAAAGGCAATAGCTCTGAGCCAGGAAGATCAAGTGCGACATCTCCTTGTCAGGTTGTCAGGGGCAACAGAGCAAGGCAGCAGGGACTGCGGGTCAGATCCTTAACTGGGACCAGGAGCTAGAGTCTGAGGCATAACAGCTACCTCAGTGAGCCAATAGAGAGAGGAGAGAGGTGGGGTCTGCAGTCCTGTGGTGTGGTACATTTTAAAGGGTTTGCTTTGTGGTAGAGTCAGGGGCTCCTTGACCCTTGGAACACATCTCCGTGGACCAGCCAGCCCCAGGATGCTAACGAGAGGTATGGTTAATGAACTGCAAAATGAACAGGTTAGTTTCTTCCGTTCATCAAGGGTTGACCGAGCACCTGTTGTGTGCCAATCCCTGCCTTCCTGAGCTGACATGCTGGCAGCTACTGACAGACTAGGAAGAATGAGAAGCGACAATCACATCACAGTTCAAGCCTGGAAGAGAGAGAGGTGAATGCATGTACACACACGAACACACACCACTTACCAGGACACACCCTGGTAAGGTGGCCTAAGAAAATGCCTACTAAGACTGCCTCTTAAGGGGCCAGCCTCCTATCCCGATGGAGTCTCATTTATCATGCAGACAACTGAACCTCTGCACCAAGTTCCAAAGGCCATTTGGAAAATAACTGTCTCAGGTGCTGCTGCAATGACCTCTTTAGGACAATAGTGGAGTAGCCCTAGGGGTCCCACTGGCATCCTATGAGATGGAGTCTATGACAGTCTATTCTGATACCTGCCCTGCAGTCAGAGTACACATTCATTTAAAAGGCAAGCATTTACTAGGCACCATGTTCTGCCTAAGAGCATTCTTCACTCACATTCGGGCTGCTCCTGTTGCTGTGCTGTGACCCTCCCTCCCCACCCACCCATAAGCATGTGTCATCCCTCCAACATCTCCTCCAATTCTCTTCAGCTGTATACTTTGGGTCTCTGTCTCCCCATCTGTCAGAATAGAAGATGGGTTCCCTTAGGACTCCAGAAAACCTTAGCCCCTGGGCCATTCTCCAGACAGAAATCACTGCTGACTCTCAGTTCCTCTAAAGAAGTCACATGACTTTGCACATTAAGGACTGCAAGGTGCTGCAACTTAAAGCCCTATTTGACTTTGCTTAACTTCCCCAACTCTTTGACCTTGTAGTGCTTTATATCTGTTTAACAGCTACAAGCACCCTGGAGAGCACAGGCCATTATGGAAATACGTGCTGAATCTGGCTGAAGGAAAAGTAAGAATTTATTCTGCCTGAGGTGCTGGTGCCCAAAAAAATACAAGTGTGCAGGTATTGTGTGATGAGTCAGGACCCAGTGGAAGCAAAACACACACATACCCCCAACCACACACACACCAACCACATACTACACACAACACACACACACATTCACAACTGGGTAGAGAGGCACTAGGCTACCCAGGGAGCAAAGCCGTCCCTTGGTAGAGGCCAGCCTCTGGGAAGATGGGTCCAGAGGCTTCAGATTATCATTCTAAGGTGCCTAGACTTTATTCTGAAGTCCAAGAGGAACTTTTCAATGTTTTTAAGGATAGCAATCATGTGGTCAGATCTACGAGTCAGAAAGTGAGTCTGGCAGCTTCTAGAGGCTGGAGGGAAAGAGCAAAGCAGCCAGGACAGTGGTTCAAGTTAGGGGCACTGGAATGTGAGCAGGGGGAGAGGCAAGTAGAGAAGGGGAGACAGAAGCCCCGGGACCGAAACCATACAGGATGGGAATGGGTGTTCGGAGGCATGGTGAAGTTCCCACATCCAGAAGGGAACTGTGTGAAGAAGGTACCAGTTTATCTCTGTGGATCTGTGAATGCCTGGGAGTTGTCCTGGAACAATGAGCCAGGGACAGCCAGATGGGGCTACCATGCCCAACTATCCTCACATATCAGTGTGTACCCCAAGTAAGGTTCATTTTCTCCCTTCCCAAAGTCCAGTTTCAATGAAAAACCAGGGGTTCCTCCTCCATCTTTAGCTTTACCTTCTAGAACCTGTGGCTCTGAGCATATATGACAGAAAAGAGAAATCCATCAAACTTCGAGATGTTCGAGAAGCTTGGGACCTGGGAGTCCCTCCATCCATCCCATCGCAGAAGCTGGGGAGCATGGGAGGCTGGAAGGCACAGAAGCATGGGGTGACATGCAGACACTGATATCACTGCCCTAGGGAGAGCACAAGAGCCATTCAGGAACAGCCACAGGGGACTCGTGACTGCTAGAAATCAATGGGAGGACTAAGCAGGCAGTACCCTAAGTACCTCTGAGGCTATGTCTAAGAACTCATGACTGCTGGAGGTCAGTGGAGGACAAAGCAGGGAACATTCAGAGTCTGTGTAGGCCCTTGAGAGATGACTGGGGTGTTAGTGCAAAGCTCCTGTTTCCAGAGATCCAGTTTCTAGTTATTTAGAGAGAGTGCCCCCACCCTCCACTGAGCTTTTTGGTTCCCACACAGGCAGCCAGGAGCATTTGGCAAGGTCTGAGCACACTGCAGCCCTGGAGCTCACCACAAGCCTTCCCATTCTAGATTTCTCTAGAGGACTCTTCCGGAGCCCTCGGTTTTCACAGGCATTTGGAAAGCAGCCTCACGGCGCTCTCGTTTATAAGATTCATTTCAGAAATCACAAGAGTTTTTTCTGTTTTGTTTTGTTTTTAATCAATTTATTCAATGTGAAGCCAACTTAAACTGTTTTCAGGTTTAAGAGTTCTTATCATAGCATTTTGGTGGAAAATCATGGCTTGAACAATTTCAGCTTGGGGTTGATTAAAACTCAGTTTTCCTCAGAACAACTTTTTTAATGAAAACTAGAGGGCATGCACAAGCTATAGCTCCACACTGCACCTGTGAGGCTAAGTAAAACACCCCCAGTCTGGGACTATAGGAGTCCTAGGACCCCAGTTCTTGTTCGCCACAGAAGATTCTTGCATGTTGAGGTGGGTAGATTGGTGGGAAGATATATGGGTAGATTGATGGATGGGAAGGTAGGTGGGTAGATGGCTGGATAAGTAGGTGGAGGATGGATGGATGGATGGATGGATGGATGGATGGATGGATAAGTAGGGGTAAATGATAAGGTGGGTGGGTGGATGGATGAGTGAGTGGGTGGACATCCATATGGATGGATGAGTGAGCAAGTGTGTGGATAGACGCATAGAATGAGTGTGTAAATGGATGGATGGAAGACATGGGGTAGGTGGATGGATGGCTAGTAACTGGATGGGTGTGTGGGCAGGTATATGGATGCATGGACTGTGAGTGAGTGGGTGAATGGGTAGACAGATGGATAATGTGTAGGCAGGTGTGAGGAAGGATGGATAATAGATAGGTGGGTGGGTGGGTGGGTTAGCACGTGGGTAAGGATGAAAGGGTGATGGGGCAATGAACACGTAGGTGGATATGCCTGTCACTGAAGTTTTCTAGATCTTAACTTCCCAGCTACAGCTAGTGCTGTAGCCACCAATGAGTTCTAAAGAAAATCTCAGGTTGAGGGTCAAGTGTCCTGTCACCTCTGAAGTTCAAAACACACTGAAATCCCTCCCCTTGGCACCATGTTCCTTCTCTACTAAAGGACATTTTACACAGCCTCGGGCAGGACAAACTTTCAACCTCATATCCAGCCACTGCTTCCTGCTTCATCCTTAGGTCTCTCCTCTCTGCTGAGAAGCACACCTCTGGGATGCAGCACTCATACTTAAGATCAACTGTGAACATTGGCAAATCCTCCCCAAAGCTGCCTAGGGTTGATGGAGACACTGCCTCCATGCTCTGGAATCACATGCCAGTACTCCAGGCTGAGGATGTTTGTGCCTGAGAGCTTCAAACCTTCAGAGAGGAAGAATAGAGTGCACAGGACTCCAGCCCAAGGCCTTTTCCATGCTCCCTTCCTTGCTGGGTAGACCCCAGGTTAGCTTCCAGTTCTAGCTGACCCTAAGGTCAAGTAAGACATGCAACAAGCATGAAAGTTCCAACAAGAGGAAGCAGCCAGGCAGACTGGACATGTCTACATTCTGAATGTGCCCTTTCCACACAAAACCCTTACCAACATATATAAGGCTGACGAGGCTCAAGTGTCTGAGGCTAGCCTGGTCTCTGAGCAATGAAGACATATGGTACAAGGGCCGGCCTTAAAAATTAGAAAAGAAAAGAACGAAATCAACAAACAAACACCAACAGAAAAAAAAAAAGAATGCCATTTAGCACAAAATGCATGAAGGGAGTCACCATACACTGATGCCCTGTGTTACCAAAACATGAGGAATGCAGAGAAACCGGGGAACACTGTCTGTTCTCCACCAGGATGGGTCAGGTCAGCAGGTATTAGACCTAGCAAGAAACAAATCAACAAAAATACACATTGTTGTTCACAACCATAAATCAATATATTGACTCTCAATAAGGACAGGAAAAACAACATTAAAAAAACCAAAAATGTTCTAAAATTGAAGCATACAGCAATATGGAAAATTCACTTCCACAAGTGCTTCAACAGCAGATCTGAGAGAGCAGAAATCAGTGAAACTGAACCAATAAAGACTTCTGTGACCAAGAACGTGGAGAGGAAAACCAACCATCCTCTGCTGCCCGTGAAGCAGCATCCACACACAAACACATAAGCAAGAAGAATCCCAGTCAAGTGGAGACAGAGAAAGGTGCTAATATTTAAAGGATATTAAATATTTAAAAGAAATGCAGCAAAATTTTTCTAAGGCTGATGTAAACTTTTAGGTATAATATGTCTTACTACCCCCCTACAGGTTAGAGAAATGAGCACTTAGGTAGACCATAGTCAAGCAAGTGAAAGACACAGAAAACCAAGAGAAAACAATTCATCATATACAGAGGAACAATAATGTAATTAACAGCCTTTCATTGGGAGGGGAGGGCAGACCAATGGAAAGATGTAGAAAAGCTTTTTTTAAAAAAAACTGTCAACTAAGACTTCAATACCCAGAAAAACTATCATATCAAAATAAAAGTGAAAAACAGCAACAGGAAACAAAAGCAAAAAACAAAGTGCTTGCCGGGCAGTGGTGGCGCACGCCTTTAATCCCAGCACTTGGGAGGCAGAGGCAGGCGGATTTCTGAGTTCGAGGCCAGCCTGGTCTACAGAGTGAGTTCCAGGACAGCCAAGACTACACAGAGAAACCCTGTCTCGAAAAACCAAAACAAACAAACAAACAAACAAAAAGCAACAAAGTGCTTAAAGACATAATGAAAAATATTAATAGAATTCCTTGCTGGTAGAAATGCCTTTCGATAGATAGATAGATAGATAGATAGATAGATAGATAGATAGATAGATAGATAGATAGGTAGATAGCTCGCTCAAAGCCACCAGACAGAAAGACTGAAAAAGACTAGTGCAGTCCACAGGAAGAGATAGGAAACCTTAGATATGGTAAATGTGAAAGCTGATATGAACTATTTTCTCAAGTGCACACTTCTCTGGAGATATAGACAGCAAGGCTAGCACAGAGATGGGGAAGAAGAGAGCCATTCTGAAACAAACCTTTAAAAGTTAACATTGATCTGACAAGGCAAAAGTTCTCTTAGTTCACAGATTATTTAAGAAAATAACTCAAATACATAGTGTCCTAGCTAGGGTTACTATTGCTACAATGAAACACCATGACCAAAGCAACTTGGGGATGAAAGGGTTTGTTTGGCTTGCACTTCCACATCACTGTTCATCATGGAAGGAAATCAGGACAGGATCTCAAACAGGTTGGGAATCTAGAGATAGGAGCTATGCAAAAGCAATGGAGGAGTGCTGATTACTGGCTTATTCCCATGACTTTGCTCCAACTGCATTATTTTTTTTTATTAATCATTTTATTAGTTTACATTTCAAATGATATTCCCCCTTCCTGATTTCCCCTCCACAAACCCCCATCCCATAGCCCCTCCCCTTTGTTTCTATTATGGTGTTCCTCCACCCACTCACCGCTATAGCATCCCCCTGTGTTGGGGCATCAAACTTCCACAGGACTAAGGGCCTCCCTCCCATTGATGCTAGATAAGGCAAACCTCTGCTACATACGTAGCTGGAGCCATGGATCCCTCCATGTATACTCTTTGGTGGTTTAGTCCCTGGGAGCTCTGGGTAGTGCAGTTAGTTGATATTGTTGTTCTTCCTGTGAGGTTGCAATCCCCTTCAGCGCCTTCAGTCCTTCGACTAAATCTTCCATTGGGATCCCTGGGCTCAGCCTGATGGTTGGCTTTAAGTATCTGCATCTGAATTAGTCAGGTTCTGGCAGAACCTCTCAGGGAACAGCCATAACAGGCTCCTGTCAGCAAGCACTTCTTGGCATCAGCAATAGTGTTGAGGGTTGATGTCTGCCGATCAGATGGATCCCTGAGTGGTATGGAGACAGGGACAAAAAATGGATCAGAGACTGGAGGAAAGGCTATCCAAAGACCACACCAACTGCTTTCTTATAGAACCCAGGACCACCAGTCTATGGTGACACCACCTACAATGGGCTGGGCCCTCCCCAACCATCACTAGTTAAGAAAATATTCTACATACTTGAGTACAGCCCAATCTTATAGATGCATTTTCTCAATTGAGGTCCTTCCTTCTCAAATGACTATAACTGTTTTCAGTTGACATAAAACTATCCAGCACACATAGCTTTTTAAAAAGCAAGAAATAAAATGGGATATTAAAATATTTAATATAAAAGAAAGCAGTAAAAAAATAGAAGAAAAAGAAAAAAAGAAAAGATATATACAAGGACAAAAATGACTATAAATATTAGTGTGATGCAAACTCGCACACTAAATGTGAATGGTCTAAACACCCCCAATCAAAGGCAGAGAAGTAAATAAGCTATAACTAGAAACTACAGAAAAAAAAGCCATGCCTTTTGTCCAAAGACACAAGTCTGTCAGTGGCAGCAGGATAGAACTATAATATATCATGAAAGCACTAACCACAATAATTCTGATATTTAACAAAGTAGACTTTAAGATGAGAATATTACTAGCCACAAAGTCATCATTTCCAGTGATCAATGGGTCAAAACATTAAGAAGATAGAAAAATTGTAAACACATCCACCCCTATTAAACAGCCTCAAAATATGCAAAGCAAAAGCTAATAAATTAGAAGGCTCAGTTATATAGAAATAGACAAGACTATCCCTTCAATAGCTTATGAGGCAATTAAGTAAGAAGAAATCATGAAGAAAACAAAAGATTGGAGTACCAGATCACTCGGCCCACACTAACTGGCCCAAGGCTGCAGGCACATCCTCCTCAAGCACACATGGGTCATCCTCTAGCTGTGAAGGTGTGAATGAGCATCTATGAATATAAGAAGACTGAACTCATGAAAATTGTGGCCTCTAGCAATGCTACAACTAGAATAGACATAAATTGTGAAAGCCCACAATTCCAAAGTCAAATGCCACACTTCAGAATAACTCCCAAGTTAAAAAAGAAACCATGAGAGAAATTAGAAGAAATTTTAAATGGATATAAAAGATTCACAATTATATGAAATTTTATGGAGTGCTTAGGAAGAAATCATACCTTTAAACACTTGTGTCAGAAATAGAAAGCAGAAAAATAAAGAAATCAAGAAAGCAAAAGGGAATGTTTTAAAATATCATAAAATTGATAAACTTTTAGCCAGATGAGAAACAGAGAAACACAAACAAATTCTACAACAGAAATGGAAAAGGAGACATCACTACCAGTCAAATGGAAATTAGGTGGATCATAGGTTCTATAAGGAGAGCCAAGGGCAGTAGGGCAGGCTAGCAATCGCACACCAAGAGGCTGAGGCAGTGAGTTCGAGACCAACCTGAGCTGCAGAGCAAGACTTTGGAAATAAAGTGGGGAGAAGAAAGGAAGAGTGTTCTATAAATAATTTATTGTTTATGAACTAAACAACTTAAGACAAACAGGTGGATTTCTGGAAATACTCAAAGTTTCCAAGTTGACTCAAGATGACAATTAAAAAAAAATTGACAATTCAGAATCTTTGCACAATGACAAACCAGACTCACATGACTTCCCTGATGAATTCTAATCTACCTAATGACACCTGCAGCTACTCAGGAAATAATGAAGGGAACATTCCCATCACTGTCTGATGGCAAGAAATCAAATAAACACATGGCAGGAAACCCAGAGAAGAAAACCATTTGCTACATGAATGCAAAAGACCTTGAAAAAAATACTGCTAACTCAGTGTTTCAACAGAAGGATTCTGCTCGGTGAGAATTAACTAGGAATAAGGCTGTTTATCACTGGAGCATCAACTAATATAATATCACACAAAGAGGAAATAACTATCTCAAAGAAAAGGTGTTTGGAAAATCCAGTACCATGGATGACAAGAATCTTTTCATTTAATCTACAAAGGGAACGTCCTACGCCTGGTTTAGGTCAGCAGGTAGCAGAAGGGGACTGTGTCACATTGGGCATAGCCTGAGCATATAAGAGACCTCAAAACCTGCCCCCACAGTGACATATTTCCTCCAACAAGGCCACACCTACTCCAACAAGGCTCCTCCTAATAGTGCTACTCCCTACGGACCAAGCACTCACATGAGTTCATGGGGGCTATACCTAGTCAAACCACCACAGAAGGATTTTGTTTGTGTGTTTGTTTGTTTCATGCCAGCAAGATGGCTCAGTGGGTAATGGAGCCTGCCATCAAGCCTGATAATCTGAGTTCAATCCTTGGAACCTACATGATAGGAAAAAAAAAGAACTCTTATAACAACACACACAAGACAGAAACACAGGCAAACACTGACAACAGAGTAAAGATACTGACACCCTTAGTCATTAAAAAAATCTCCACATTCATCAACGTAACTAGTAAAGAAGGGACTTCAAGTTTGAGGTTGCAGCTCAATAATAAAGCACTTCTATGAAGCCCTGATTTCAATCCCCAGCCCTGCTAAAATAAAATAAGGAAGATGTCATACACGGTCAATGTAATGTATAATGTATAATAGAATGACCACTCAGAACATATTGGTTTTAGAAAGTTCATATGAATGTCTCACCACACAGTATTTTGGACCCTGTCTTAGGGTTTTATTGCTGCAAACAGACACCATGACCAAGGCAACTCTTATAAGGACAACATTTAATTGAGACTGGCTTACAGGTTCAGAGGTTCAGGCCATTATCATCAAGGTGGGAGCATGGCAGCATCCAGGCAGGCATGATGCAGGAGGAGCTGAGAGTTCTACATCTTCATCTGAAGGCCATTAGAATATTGGCTTCCAGGCAGCTAGGATGAGAGTCTTAAAGCCCATGCCCACAGTGACACACTTCCTCCAACAGGGCCACACCTACTCTAACAAGGCCACACCATCTAAAAGTGCCACTCCCTGGACCAAGCATATTCAAACCATCACAGACCCTATTTAACTGTCTGCAAAATAGGCTGACATTGAAAGTGCCTGTGAGAGGGATGCGATAAACTAGCCATGCATAATTGAACCATAGGTTAGGGTCCTTGAAGTCATTCCCAGCCACTCCAAAAGAAATGCCATCAAGCAGCACTTGAGGATGGTACAGCCCAGTGGGACGTGGTGACATACTGGGTACCACCTAAAACTGACTGACATGCAGAGATGCACCTCACAAATACCTTTTCCCAAGTGAAAGCAATGTAGACAGAAAATCCCCACAGTGTGTTCGTGATTCCATTTATTTGAAATTTACAGGACACAGCAAGTAATGCGGTTGCCCAGGGCCAGGGTGGGAACAGTGGCTGCTTGTAAATGAGATATGGAGAGGATGCCAGGTACTCTTAAGCTGGACCTCAGGATGGCTGCACACAATTATAACTGGCCAAAAAATCACCGAAGGGCAGGCTTTACGTGCATAGACTTTATGGTGTGTAAGTTATGCCTCAATAAAGCTTTCTTTTTTAAAGACAGAAATGTGCTTCCACATTGGCTGCCATTCCTCATGGGTCTATGACATGTTGGACTGAGTGGAATGACTGTACCTGTAGCAGCTGGTGTCAGCATGTCCCAGCCTTCCTGCAGCCTCCACCTATTTTAGTAGCATCCCATTCTACAGATGAGAAGAGTAAGGCTCTGAGACCTATCTACACTATGCCAGGTCCCATAACCCACCAATTGTCAAAATCTCACCTTGAACTCCACTGCTTTCAGCCATCCCAACACCCTCACCCTCTATGCGCCGGCCTCAGATCTAAGGGCCTCAGCTTCTCCAGATCTAAGCCAGCTTGTCACTAAAGACATCTGGGAGCACTCTGTCACACCTTCACTCTGCTTCTTGGATTCCTGAGGTGGTCCAGTCCTCTCACCCTATGATACCTGTTCATAGAGGTATGACTTGAGCTTCCCCAGCTTCCAGACAGCCTGGTCCCTTGCTCAGAGGTACCTACCCTCTGAGGCGCATCTTGATCATCGGCTATTGACAAACCTGTCTTATACATCCACTTCAACTCTGAGAAACACTCCAAGCACTTGTGTTCAATAATGATTGACATGTGCCCATCACAAAGATGTGTCCCCACATTGACCCTAAGAAGCTGTGAATATAACAGTATCTGAAAGCAGGGTCCTTGTGAGTAGGATATGCTAGGGACCTCAAGGTTAAATTCAAACAGTCTGGTTCAGGGTGGATCCTAAACCCCTGACATGACATGGACTTACAAAACATAGGGAAGAGAGCTAGAGAGATGGCTCAGTGGGTTAAAGCTCTTGCCTCACACACCTGAGGACCTGAGTTCGAATCCACAGAACCTATGTGAAGCCCAGTGTGGAAGCACGTGCCTGAAATCCTAGTGCTGTCTTAGTCATAGTTCTACTGCTGTGAAGAGACATCATGACCACAGCAACTCATATAAAGGGGGTGGCTTACAGTTTGGAAGTTTAGTCCGTTATCATCATGCTAGGATAGCAGTATGCAAGACGGACATGGTGTTGGAGGATCTGAGAGTTCTACACCCAGAAACAGGCAGCAGAAAGAAGCAGCAAGCCACTGGGCCTGGAGCACTTTCTCCAACAAGGCCACACCTCCTGGTTCTTCTCAAGTAGTGCTGCACTCTGCACTCTAATGACTAAACGTTCAACTATATGAGCATATGGGGACCATTCCTATTTAACAACCTCATGTTCCAAAGGAAGATGGGCATGAGGATAGCAGAGTCTCCTGAAGCAGATGCAAACAGCAGAGAGATGAGAACCCTGAACCAATATTTGGGTTGTCCTCAAAGCTCCACATATGTGCTTTCACAAGCAAATGCATACATGCATGTGTCTCATACATCATATGTGCAGAAAGAGAGGGGAAGGGGAGAGAGAGAGGGGGGGGGGAGGGAGGGAGGGTGGGAGGGAGGGAAGGAGGGAGGGAAGGAGAGAGAGAGAGAGAGAGAGAGAGAGAGAGAGAGAGAGAGAGAATGAATCAGCCTTGGAGGGAAGCCCATGTGGAGCAGGAGGGAGAGGTTGGAGTAGTGTGCCTACAGTCTGATGAGCACAGGCCTCAGCAGCATGGCAACAGAGGTCAGAGAGCAGCCTCTTCAGACTCCCTCACTCCCTCACAGATGCAGAAGGAGTCAGCCTGCCCACACTTGGACCTTGTACTTATAGCCTTCTGTCCTGTGACAGAACACTGGTCATTTGTAAAGGCAGCCACAGGAAAGTAGTACCCCACACCCCAGCAATGACTCAGCCTCACAGGTTCTATTCAGAGGAACCAGATTAGTTTGGGCCCAAGCCTCAGCAAGTCTTCCAGTTGTCAGCTAGGGCACCCTCCCTGAGGCTTGAAGCCTCTGCTGCTTTTCTCAAGAGGCTCCTGTCACCACAGCCAGCAGAGGTCTCCTGCACGAGCCGACTACCACAGTCAGAATGACAGGAAACAGGGAGGTGGCATGCTCCCACACAAAGTGACTCATGATGGATGGAAGCTGCCAGTCAATTCCTACTCCCCATGGTGTGCAGAGTCTGTGGAAAGGCACATAGGATCCATGGAGGAAGCTTCTTACCTTCATCAAAAGAAGGAGCTGAGGACTGTGGGCCTAAACTGACTTCCCTCCATATCTAAGAAGTTCACACACAGCTAGAAGGAAGCACATTTTCAGGGCCAGCCAAATAGAAGACCAGGTTCAGGGCAAGGTGTCTCCTGGTGGGACTTCCTAACAGAGTTTCATGATAGCAGGACATAGCAGCCTCCCCGGCGACTTTATCACAGCACCATTGTGATGGGTGACTTCATGTCCATGTGACAGTGAAATTCATGCAGCTGGTTCAGCATGGCTCCTGAGGTATCTGTGGTAGTATTTCTGGGTGAGAATCCTATATGAAAGGGTGGACTGGTTACAGCCACACACACTCCAAGGAGGCAACCCCGGGGACCAGGGTCTGGATAGAGTGGGAGGAGCAGGAAGGGACAATCATTCCTGCCACCTGATTGGCTAGGATGCGACCATCTCTTGCCCTTAGCACTCACTCCCATCATGCAGTCCTTCAGACCCAGACTGGGGTCCACATCCACCACTCCCTGCTCTCGGCATGACACACACATACCACGGGCTCTTCCAGCGCTCCAGCTTGCAGATGGTACATCATGGGGCTACACAACCTGTGTAATTGCATGAGTGGATTCCTGTAATGAATACCATTCTTGAATTGATAAGTAGATAGATAGATAGATAGATAGATAGATAGATAGATAGATAGATAATAGATAGATGATTCATTGAAAATCAAGTTAGGTGATAGATAAATTGATAGATAGATGATAGGTAGGTAAATTGATAGATAGATGATAGATAATTTAAAATCAATAGTTTAGGTGATAAATAAATTACATATAGATGCTAGATAAATCTATAGATAGATGATGATAATGATAACGATGATGATGACAGACATATAAGAATGAACAGGTGAGTGATGGGTTGTCAGGCAAATGGATGGATGGAAGGATGGATGGCCAGACAAACAGATACTGTTGCCTCTCACAGCTATGACAGGGGAGCTCCCCACTTGGATTATTCTTAGGGATGCGGGTTCATGCCAGAGGAGCCACTAGAGTTGCAGCACCGAGCGGGCCTGAAGCAGGTGTCCCTGTCCCACTGCTCACGGCCCTTACTCTTGGCTTGAACACTTTATGGGAATGCAACACAAAGGGCTTCGTAGGGGACAAAGATTGAAGAGTCACAGAGCAACCACGTGCCTGCCAACAGGTGAATGTGGACCAAAATGTTTTCCAGACCCACTGTGGAACACCTCCATCCTTGCAAAGGAAGGAGGATCTGGTAAAGCTTGGGGACCATATTCTCTTGGTCATAAGCCAGTCACCAAAGGATAACTGCTGTAAGATTCCCCTCCCAGGAGACAAAATCAGACTTGGAGAAGAAAATAGTGGATGCCAGGGCCTGAGGAGGGGCTGGGAGCTGTTGTCATGCTGACCTTAGGAGTTCCAGAGATAGAAGGTTGTAGTGGGAAATATTTAAGAATGCAATCCACGCTATGCCGGCAGGCCCTGGTGGGCTGGCCGGCATGTTCTCATCCGATGGAGACGCTCTGACTCAGAGCTCGGAACTCTCTCCACCCAGCTCGCTAAGTTCCCACTGGCAGGTCACCACCACGCCAGCCCCATGCTTCAAAATTCCCATGGCCTTTTGGGGTGCACTTCTTGCAAACTCACGCTTTGCCACCATACCTTTCTCTTTGGAACCCAGTTGAGCTGCCGTGTGAAGGAAAACACCACACAAACTTAGTTTAGAATCAATGGTAACTCGATCGCTGAGTGTACAACAACTAGCATCCTAATTTATAAGCTGTTCTAAGTTAAATCCTCCAGTAGCGGATCCAAATGGATCTGCCACCTGAAACGGGGGCTCCGCTATCTACATTTTTGCCTCATCGCCTGTCCCCCAGCCCACTCTCCTCTCCTGGTAGTCTAGTGGTTAGGATTTGGCACTCTCACTGCTGTGGCCCATTCAATTCCCAGTCAGGGAACCATAGGGCTGGCACAGTAGCCTGGATTGCATTTTTTTAATATTTCCCCACTAGAGAAGGTAGCAATGGTCACACAGTTGTGTGACTGTGCCTGATGACACTGGACCACCTGCTGGAAAATGATTGGATGGAAAGTTTTATGATGTGTCTATTTTAATTATAATTTTAGGTTGCTTTTTGTTTGTTTGAGACAGTCTCACTATGTAGTTCCAGGCTGGCCTGAACTCACATTCCTCCTAACTCAGCATACCAGCTGCCACTTCACCCGGGCCTTCCTTCCCAGGCCTTTTAAAGCATGTGGATTGTTCTTACAGACTTTACAGCTCTTCCTTGCCAGCTCCAGCATGTTTCAAGGCTGCGAGAGTGTGTCAGGCAGAATCTTCCCTGAGCAACAACTAAGGGGAAGATGATTTTGTACCACCTCTTGGTTTCCAAGGTCTTGGATGTTGGCCCCATCACTTGGGCCTGTGGTGAAAAGGACATTACAGCTGAAGAAACGCCAGAGCAAAGAAGCAGGGCAGCTTGTCTCGTAGCATCAGGAGACTGAGGGATAACAGGAAGAAGCAAGAACAAGATACACCCACAAAGACACACCCCTAGGCAGGTACCTACTTCCTCCAACCAGGCCCCACCTTCCACAGTTCTGCCTCCTCCAATAGCCAACTTAGATGTTGAAGTCATCAGTGGACACTGGAAACATTTTTCTCTCCACCCCCTTTGGCTTTTGTTAAGACAGGGTATCATGTTTCTTTCGCTGTCCTGGAACTCACTCTGTGGACAAGAGATCTGCCTGCTTCTGCCTCCTGAGTGTTGAGATTAAAGGCATGTTTCTGCCTGGCTCGGAAATGTCCTTATAGAAGCCCCCAGAAATGTACTTCACCACACCCCCAGGTGTCCCACAAACCCAATCCAATCAAGTTGATAACCAATATCAATGATCCCAAAGACTGGCTCATCAGGAACATCTGCCAGGAGCTCCCAGTTAGAGATCAAGGCTTAGTGGGAAACTGAGCCTGATTCATTAGCAATGTCTGTCATGGGCTTGAGAACATCAACAGCTATGTGGCACAGTTATCCACCATGAATTAAGGTACTTAGCCTTCCATGGACACTTGATCTTAATGCAAGACTGGAGCAGGGGATGCTGGATGCTAGAACTTTCACGGAGTTCCCAACTGATAATACCAGAATAATTTCCAGCTCTAGGTTGAGGTCAGACCTACCACAGTGCCCTCTGCCACTCGCAGAACACTTGATTTTCCATAAACCAGCAATTTCCCTTCCTTCTTTTTCAGATCAATGAAATCAAATCTGGTGTGAAGAGAGGGGAGGATTGTAGAACTCCACAGCCAGCCAGTTTCTCTCTTCCCAGGAGCCTCTGTTCAGTAACTGTGCTAAGAGGTGACTGACCGGGTGATTGAAATACATTTGTACTAAAAATATTTTAAAAGCCCTTCTCTTGATTTATACCCAAAGAAAATATCACCAAGGAGAATGACTTTTCAGCTCAAGTAGCTCTTATTCCTGATCTAACTAAATTAGCCCCTTTGAACCAGTGGTTTTGCTCTGATGCCTGTAATAAAAATAACAATAATGTGCATTTAGAGGGCGGTTTATCCTCTCCACA
Organism: Grammomys surdaster; assembly: GCF_004785775.1. NCBI lineage: Eukaryota > Metazoa > Chordata > Mammalia > Rodentia > Muridae > Grammomys > Grammomys surdaster. The sequence goes on along the minus strand of NW_021620993.1, from coordinate 3,434,821 downwards.
GCACAGACCTTTCGTGCCGTACAATTCCCTCTCATCCATGCTGGTGCACAGTGTGACAGGGAGGGGGAGCTGGGGTCTTGGGTTTCCCAGAGGCTGCTTGCAGCCAGCAAAATCAGCACATCTTTCAAATATGGAAGAAGGCTTATTTCATATGCTTCAGAGGTGGAGAGACAAGCAGGTTAGAAATGTCTTCTGCTGTAAACTGAATGTATGTCTCCTGACTCACACCCAGAAGCCCTAACCTACAAGACAACAGAGTTTGGAAGTAAGAAGTGAACAGGGCTAGATAAGCTCATAAGGGTAGAGCCCCCATCTGGGGATTATCTCCCTTATATGGAGAGACACCAGGCTAGAGATAAGGCTCATCAGCTAAGAGCACATGTTGTTCTTCCAGAAGACCAGAGTTCAATTCCCAGCACATACACTGGGCTGCTCACAACTTCCTGTAACTCTTGCTCCACCTCTGGCCTCTGTGGGCATCTGCACTCACATGCACAGACACAGAGGACACACACACACACACACACACACACACAAACAATTACAAATAGAGTAAAAAAATATTTCAAAGAGACGTCAAACAACATCCCCTCTTTCTCACACCCTCCCTTTCTTCCCTCTCCCTTCTTCCCTCCCTCCTTCCTCTTTTTCCCTCTCTCTTCATCTCTCCCTAAAGGCAGCTACCTGTAAGCCCAAGAGAGAGCCTTCACCAGCACCCACCCACATTGGTACCCTGATCTCAGCCTTCAGCTTCCAGAGTGCTGAGAAATAGATGCGGCTGTGTAAGCCCCATTGGTAGTAATAAATTACACCATAGACCAGTTGTGCAGATGCAACATATAGGCTAAGCTCTGCCTTAACCATCTGCCTAGGGAATTCTTTGGTCGACTGTAGAACACTGCCCTTTCTTTGGACGGTAGGACAAAAGAAGGGACCCAACTGGCTCTTAGACCCACCGTGTCTCTCGGCTGTCATGCATCCCACCTAGGGTTGGGGCAATGCTCATGTTCACGTTTCCCTGGCACTAGCATGCCCCTTCCTGCCCACCTCATTCTTCCAGGAAGTCCTCCCTGATATCTACTCTGCGGTAGACGGTGTTTCCCAGTCCTGCTGTAGCTTCACACAGGTCCTGTCATTCTGCTGTTCCTGTGTGTGCTTGTCTATCTTTGCAAACTGCTGCTCCTCAACAGAGCCAGAATACTGCCCCCACTTTGTGGCCACACAGACAGCATGGCAGGCGCTTGTAGAAATAAGTTCAGAGTGGTTTAGCTGATTCTCACCTGCAAGCTCAGTATCATTGCAGACTCATCACAAATGGGAACAGACCGTCTCCAGAGGGCTTTTTTAAGGGTTGGTGTTTGGGAAGCCTATACCTGGCATCTGTTCCCAGTTTCCACTACCCTATAACCTGTCCAAAGGCAGAACTGGCCCTGAACACTGTCCTACATAGTCAGGGGGACTTACTGGCCATGTCTGTGGGAGAGTATATTAATATTAATTGGCCCTCGCTTGGTCCTTTTTGCTGGGGCAGACTCCTAGCTGGTCTGCT
>NW_021620993.1:3424599-3433262 GCF_004785775.1 Grammomys surdaster | reverse complement strand
CCCTCGCTTGGTCCTTTTTGCTGGGGCAGACTCCTAGCTGGTCTGCTCCCGTGAAGACACCATATCCTGACCCTTCCTAGAGGAACCACTCACTGTACTCAGAGCAGTTGAGGAAGCTGGACTCCCAGGATCATAGAAATTCAGGATCCCAGAGGCATCCTGAGTCCCAGGAGCTCTTTCACTCAGGAGCTCAGGATCACAGGATCACAGGATCACAGAGACAGCTGGACTCTGAGGAGTTCTGACACAAGCAAGATAACAGAAGAGACAGGCTCCAGTCAGAGACAATGAGTGCAGGTAGCACTAGAAATAACCAGATGGCAAAAGGCAAGCTCAAGAACATAAGCAACAGAAACCAAGGTTACCTGGCATCATCAGAACCCAGTTTTCCCACCATAGCAAGTCCTGGACACCCCATCACACAGGAAAAGCAGGATTCAGATTTAAAATCACTTCTCATGATGATGATTGAGGATTTTAAGAAGGACATAAATAACTCCCTTAAAGAAATACAGGAGTACAGAGGCAAACAGGTAGAAACCCTTAATAAGGAAACACAAAAATCCCTTAAAGAATTACAAGAAAACACAACCAAACAGGTGAAGGAATTAAACAAAACCATCCAGGATCTAAAAATGGAAGTAGAAACAATAAAGAAATCACAAAGGGAGACTACCCTGGAGATAGAAAACCTAGGAAAGAGATCAGGAGTCATAGACACAAGCATCACCAACAGAATACAAGAGATAGAAGAGAGAATCTCATGTGCAGAATATACCATGGAAAACATTGACACAACTGTCAAAGAAAATGCAAAATGCAAAAAGCTCCTAACCCAAAACATCTAGGAAATCCAGGAAATAATGAGAAGACCAAACCTAAGGATAATAGGTATAGATGAGAGTGAAGATTCCCAACTTCAAGGGCCAGTAAATATCTTCAACAAAATTATAGAGGAAAATTTCCCTAACCTAAAGAAAGAGGTGCCCATGAGCAAACAAGAAGCCTACAGAACTTCAAATAGACTAGACCAGAAAAGAAATTCCTCCCATCACATAATAATCAAAACATCAAATGCACAAAACAAAGAAAGAATATTAAAAGCAGTAAGGGAAAAAGGTCAAGTAACATATAAAGGCAGACCTATAAGAATTACATCAGTATGCCGGGCGGTGGTGGCGCACGCCTTTAATCCCAGCACTTGGGAGGCAGAGACAGGCGGATTTCTGAGTTCGAGGCCAGCCTGGTCTACAGAGTGAGTTCCAGGACAGCCAGGACTATGCAGAGAAACCCTGTCTCGAAAAACCAAAAAAAAACCAAAAAAAAAAAAAAAAAAGAATTACATCAGTCTTCTCACCTGAGATTACAAAAGCCAGAAGACTCTAGAGTGATATCATACAGACCCTAAGAGAACACAAATGCCAACCCAGACTACTATACCCAGCAAAACTCTCAACTACTATAGATGGAGAAACCAAGATATTCCATGACAAAACCAAATTTACACAGTGTCTTTCCACAAATCCAGCCCTACAAAGGATAATAGATGGAAAATTCTAACACAAGGAGGGAAACTACAACCTAGAAAAAGCAAGGAAGTAATCTTCCAACAAACCCAAAAGAAGATAGCTACACAAACATAATTCCACCTCTAATAACAAAAATAACAGGAAGAACAATCATTTTTCCTTAATATTTCTTAACATCAATGAACTCAATTCCCCCAATAAAAAGATGTAGACTAACAGACTGGATACTTAAACAGGACCCAGAATTTTGCTGCATACAGGAAATGCACCTTAGTGACAAAGACAGACACTACCACAGAGTAAAAGGCTGGAAAACAATTCTCCAAGCAAATGGTCCCAAGAAACAAGCTGAAGTAACCATTCTAATATCGAATAAAATCGACTTTCAACCAAAAATTATCAAAAAAGATAAAGAAGGATACTTCATACTTGTCAAAGGAAAAATCTACCAAGATGAACTCTCAATTCTGAACATCTATGCTCCAAATGCAAGGGCACTCACATTCATAAAAGAAACCTTAGTAAAGCTCAAAGCACACACTGCACCTCACACAATAATAGTGGGAGACTTCAACACCCCACTCTCAGAAATGGACAGATCATGGAAACAGAAACGTTTAGTTTCTGAGACACAGTGAAACTAACAGAAGTTATGAACCAAATAGATTTAACAGATATCTATAGAACATTTCATCCTAAAACAAAGACTATACCTTCTTCTCAGCACCTCATGGTACTGTCTCCAAAATAGACCATATAATTGGTCACAAAACAGGCCACAACAGATTCAAAAAAATTGAAATAATCCCTTGCATCCTATCAGATCACCACAGACTAAGGCTGGTCTTCAATAATAACAAAAACAATGGAAAGAGGAACCACTGAACTGAGCAACACTCTACTCAATGATAACTTGGTCAAGAAAGAAATAAAGAAATTAAAGGCTTTTTAGAATTTAATGAAAATGAAGGCTCATCATACCAAAACTTATGGGACACAATGAAAGCAGTGCTAAGAGGAAAACTCATAGCTCTGAGTGACTACAAAAAGAAACTGGAGAGAGCATACACTAGCAGCTTGACATCACACCTGAAAGCTCTAGAACAAAAAGAAGCAAATATACCCAAGAGGAGGAAATAATCAAACTCAGGGCTAAAACCAACCAAGTACAAACAAAAAGAACTATACAAAGTATCAACAAAACCAGGAGCTGGTTCTTTGAGAAAATCAACAAGATAGATAAACCCTTAGCAAGACTAACCAGAGGGCACAGAGACAGTATCCAAGTTAATAAAATCAGAACTGAAAAGGGTGACATAACCACAGAAACTGAGGAAATTCAAAAAATCATCAGATCCTACTACAAAAGCCTATACTCAACAAAACTGGAAAATATGGATGAAATGAACAATCTTCTAGACAGATACCAGGTACCAAAGTTAAATCAGGAGCAGATAAACCATCTAAACAGTCCCATAACCCCTAAAGAAATAGCAGCAGTCATTAAAAGTCTCCCCACCAAAACAAACAAACAAAAACAGGACCAGATGATTTTAGTGCAGAATTCTATCAGACCTTCGAGGAAGACCTAATACCAATTCTCTTCAAATTATTCCACAAAATAGAAACAGAAGGAACACTACCCAATTCATTCTATGAAGCCACAATTATGCTCATACCTAAACCACACAAAGACCCAACAAAGAAAGAGAACTTCAGACCAATCTCCCTTATGAATATCGATGCAAAAATACTCAATAAAATTCTCGCAAACCGAATCCAAGAACACATCAAAACAATCATCCATCATGATCAAGTAGGCTTTATCCTAAGAATGCAGGGATGGTTCAATATATGGAAGTCCATCAATGTAATCCACTATATAAACAAACTCAAAGAAAAAAACCCACATGTTCATCTCACTAGATGCTGAGAAAGCATTTGACAAAATTCAACATCCCTTCATGGTAAAAGTCCTGGAAAGATCAGAAATTCAAGGCCTATACTTAAACATAGTAAAAGCAATATACAGCAAGCCAGAAGCCGACATCAAACTAAATGAAAAGAAACTTGAAGCAATCCCACTAAAATCAGGGACTAGATAAGGCTGCCCACTCTCTCCCTACCTATTCAATATAGTACTGGAAGTCCTAGCCAGAGCAATTAGACAGCAAAAAGAAGTCAAAGAGATTCAAATAAGAAAGGAAGAAGTCAAAATATCACTATTTGCAGATGATATGATAGTATACTTAACTGACCCCAAAGCTTCCACCAGAGAACTCCTAAACCTGATAAACAACTTCAGCAAAGTGGCAGGATATAAAATTGACTCAAACAAATCAGTAGCCTTCCTCTACTCAAAGGATAAACAGGCTGAAAAAGAAATTAGGGAAATGACACCCTTCACAATAGTCACAAATAATATAAAATACCTTGGTGTGAATCTAACCAAGCAAGTGAAAGATCTGTATGACAAGAACTTCAAGTCTCTGAAGAAAGAAATTGAAGAAGATCTCAGAAGATAGAAAGATCTCCCATGCTCATGGATTGGCAGGATTAATATAATAAAAATGGCTATCTTGCCAAAAGCCATCTACAGATTCAATGCAATCCCCATCAAAATTCCAACTCAATTCTTCATAGAGATAGAAAGAACATTTGTAAATTCATTTGGAATAACAAAAAAAACCCAGGATAGCAAAAGCTAATCTCAACAATAAAAGATCTTCTGGGGGAATCACCATCCCTGACCTCAAGCTGTACTACAGAGCAATAGTGATAAAAACTGAATGGTATTGGTACAGAGACAGGCAGGAAGATCAATGGAACAGAATTGAAGACCCAGAAATGAATCCACACACCTATGGTCACTTGATCTTTGACAAAGAAGCTAAAAATCACTCAATGGAAAAAAGACAGATAACAAATGGTGCAGGTTGAACTGGAGGACATGAGTTACAGGGTGACAGGTGACGCCTGGCGGCAGCCTGACCATACAGTAACACTGATGGGCCACATAACCCAACTCTGGCCTATTTGGCAAGTGGGTCATGCTTTCTCAGAGTGTTGCAGGACCCACTGTCCCCAGAGGAATGTGCTCTTGAGTAGAATCTGGACCTCTCTGCCCTGCTTGGTTGCTGTTTCCTAGGTCAGACAGGTGAAGTTAGCAGTATTTAAAGAGAAACAAGACCTCCTGGGATCACATTTCAGCTCCAGTCCCCACCCCTGGTAAAATCATGAACTTCAACCAGGCTAGCTTTGTGCCACGGACTTCCCCTTACCCCTGACTTGGCTCTCCCCAAAGTTCCAGTAGCTTGCAGTTCAGAAGTAAGTCCCTCTTCAGATGAGGGGTTCAAGCCGCTTGGGTCAGTCTTTTGATTAAAGTTAGACCTTGGCAACTTCCATGTGCATCTTAAGATGAAGCAGTGTCATGAAATGACTTATTCCAGGAAGATTCAGCATCCTTGCCAGAGTGGCAGGAAGATGGCAGGCCAAAAGACCCACAATACTGTCTCTTACCTCTTCTTTCCTGTGTGTGATGGTTTGAATGAAAATGGTGCCCATAGGCTTACAGGGAGTAGCACTATTAGGAGTTAAAGTAGATGTAGCCTTGTGGGAGGAAGTGTGTCACTGGGGGTGGGCTCTGAGGTCTCAGAAGCTCAAGCCAGGCCCAGAGTCACTCTCTCTTCCTGATGCCTGCAGATACAGATACAGAACTCTCAGCTGTCCCTCCAGCATCATGTCTGCCTGCATGCTACCATGCTTCCCACCATGGCCATAATGGACTGAACCTCTGAACTCTAAGCCAGCCCAGATGAAATGTTTTCCTTTATAAGAGTCACCGTGGTCATGGTGTTTCTTCACAGCAATAGAACACTGACTAAAACACTACAAGCAGCTGACCACACTGCCAGATCTATCTGCTTCAGGCCCCTCTGCCACAGTACCTGCCCACAGTCTGCCCTGTCTTATCCACTCCTGGACCTAGGCACCCACTTCTTGATGCTTCTTGGGTCTTCATTTCCTTCAAGGGCTCCCATGCCCCGCAGAACATTTGGTCCCCAGTTGGTGATGCTGTTTAGGGAGGTTTAGGTGATGCAGCTTTGCTAGAGGAAGTACATTAGTAGGAGTGACCTTTGAGATTAAAACCTCAGACTGCTTCTAATTTGCTCTCTCTGCTTCTTGCTGACAGTTCAAAACGGAAGTTCTCAGATCCTGCTTTAGACACCATATCAGCCCTACTACCGCACCTCTCTACCATGAGGAACTCTAAGCCTAAATAAACTCTTCTTTAAGTTCCCTCAGCCATGCTTTTCCTCACTTCTGTAACCTTTCTGGGCTCTGCTTACCCACCCCTGCCCTCCCATCTCCTTCATTCTCCTTTCAAAGTGCCTGTAAATCAAAAGCAAGTCAGTTCTAGGTGGAGACTTGCTGTTTCAAAAGTCACTACTGATGACTCAGGTTTGGCTCTGCTCTGCCTGCTCTGACCACTCTGCCCACCTCTTCTGCAGCCTGGATCCTAGAGACTTAAGGTCATGATGTGGTTTAAATGTGTCCTAAAGGTGCGTGTGTTAGAAACATCCCAAGACCCCAGTGCCAAAAGGTCGGATCTTGAAGCTATGTGAAAGCGGTAAGCTCTGCCGCAGGATAGATTTGCTACAGAAAGGTTGTGTCCTCTCGCTCTCCTGCATGAACACATTTGCCGTTTTGCCCTTCACCATGGGTGAAGCTACATCAGGCCTTCACCAGACATCTGCCTCTCACCAAATGCCTTCACCAGACATCTGCCTCTCACCAAGTGTTGTCAGATCCTTGACCTCAGACTGTGCAGCCTCCAGAACGGTAAGAACTGAAGTTGTTCTTTATAACTCATCCTGCCTCAGGCATTATGTGACAGCAACTCCAAATAGATCCAGTAATGACATGCTTAGTCTATATTCAGGGCACAGCCTCCAACATCCCTGAGGTCTAGCTCTGTTCCTACAGGCCTTGATGTCCTCAGTACCTACTGAGTCTCAGGAAGCATGTGACAGCCCCACCCCACACCCACTAGCCACACTGCTCCTGATCTATCTGCAGCAGGTAAAGGCATTTGCTATGTAGGCTGACAACCTGATCCCTGGCACCTGTGTGCTAGAAAGAATGAACCAACTCCCACAAATTGTCCCCTAGGCATGTGTCCTAAGAAGCCCCACCTTCTAAGAAACAGAAGTCCCCCTCCCCTCACTTTGTGCAGGCTGAGGTCAGTTCTAAGATAGCTAGCTGGGCCTTTCTGTGATAACTTGGGAAAAGCTGAGAGAGCCCCCACCCCCACCCCATTCTGTTAGCTATTAGCAATGGGTCCAGTAACCACGCACTTGGGATTTCATTATTCTATGTGGGAAGCCCACGGCCACTGCTGATTAGCTGCAAAGCACATGGCAGACTCTGGCCAGCTCTTTCCTAGTCATAGCTTAACTCACACTGACCCTGAGGGCTGGGGCAGGTACTATCACCAGGAAATCAGGCCCCAGGCCCTCCAAGTGGCTTCCTCAGAACCCAGAGTGACACAACCAGTTATCGGAATGCTGGGATGCTGGGCCCAGACCCTTTCTTCTGCTACCTGGGAACTCACACCCAGCAACACATAAGCAGGGGTATGCAGCCAGAGTACCCAGGCATCCTCCTCCTAATAAGCCCTCAGGCTTTCTTCTTCCAAATGTGGCTTCTGTCCCAAGTGAGTCAGCTGGGTTCCTGGAATTTGGAAACAAGACCAGATGATAATCCCCGCCCCGCCCCGCTCCCTCCCCCCAGAGAAGTTTCTTCCTTCCACAAGCATTCAGTAGAAGACAGTGGTTTGGCTCAGGCATGTCCCCCTCTCTCAGTGAATGATGAATCATCTCCCCTGACCCACCTGAGGGACAGAAACAAGGTGGTGCTACAAGGCCTGAGAGTTCTAGACGTCTCTAGATCCAGTTAGAGGCCCAAGCATGGGGAAAGCTGTAGCCTAACCAGAAATAGTGTCAGCTCACTGCATTCCAAGAGGCATGGTGTGTTAGACTGTCCTTTCCACCTGCATGGGGTGCAGGGAACACTCCTGCATTTAGAAAGAAAAACACCCTGGAGAGACCAGTTCTGGGGATCTCAGCTGCTGGAGGTAGTGCTGGCCATGGCTCTGAGCATTTGCTTTCAGTCCAGCCTCTGGGATGGGCTTAGAGGGTAACTCAGGACTTTACTAACTGAGCTCCCTAATGCCAAGATCCTGGATCCCAAACCACTTTCACCAAAGAGAGTCAAGCCTGAAACTGGGCAGATGTGGCTGACTGGATCAGAACACTGGATAAGAGTAATTAATAAGAACTTTTAAAACGGCAAGGATGTCTGACGGGACAGGCTCCCCAAAATCATTCATATAAGGAAAGAACAATAGCAATGGCAAATTACCACACTCTGGGAGAAAGGGGAAAGAATCCAGCATCAGGCCAGGTAATGGAGGGCACCTGGACTACCTGTGGAACGTGGCTACTATTAAAGTAGACAAAATAAGGTCACCTGGGCCAGCCTGGAGCTCCCTGAACCATCCAGAGGGAAAGTAACCCAGCCCCAGGTCAAGCTGAGGAAACCACCCAGCCAGTACTGTAACCAAGCCACAGCTACAAACCAACCTCCTCCACTGAGTCCTATGATCCAAGAAGACACGGGAATGGTTCTTCAGAATCTTTTCACAGGCTGGGTGAGATTATGACGGAACTGAGGGATTCTGAGAAAAGGAGGTGGTTTTCCATGATGTGGGTGGGCTTCATTTGGCATTTCAATTGTCACAATTAGAAAGCCTGGTCCCTGAGGAAGAAGAGGTTTCCAAGCAGACTTGTCTGCTTCCTCAGCTCTGTCGACTACAGGTTTAGGCTCATATCTCCATTCCTGTGGAAGGCAGCACCTTTTAATAAATCTCCTGCACAGGTCTAGACATACAAGGCTCTTTCCATCTGGAGATTGCTGCCTGATATGAATGGCCATGTGGACATCATCCTGAGGAGATGCAGCAAACTACTTAAGAGGGAGTCACTGTGATGCCTTTGCCTGACTTAAAGAAGCAAGCAAAACTCTGTGTGTGTGTGTGTGTGTGTGTGTGTGTGTGTGTGTGTGTGTGTGTGT
>NW_021620993.1:3411642-3424589 GCF_004785775.1 Grammomys surdaster | reverse complement strand
TGTGTGTGTGTGTGTGTGTGTGTGTGTGTGTGTGTGTGTGTGTGTGTAGTGTGTGTCTGGCTGACTGTCATGTGTACCTACAAATATGAACACATATGATGTTCTATTTGTGCCTCAGGAATCTCTACCCCCAGGTCTGATATTTGCTGTCTCAGTTACCATCATCAATTGTCTTTGAAAATATTGAGTGGAAAATTCCAAAAATAAACACAGTATTTTCAAATACACCACATTCACATAACTATCATTGTAGTAGGATACAATGATAATGAGTTATTCTTTCCTACTGTGTCTAACACATAAACTAAACTTCTTTACAAGAGCATATGTATAGGAAAGCAGTGTATCTGTACACACATGTAATGTACATGTATGCCATCCTTACATGAAACTGCAAGCAATCAGTCCACATGGCACTGAAAGTCTTGAGGGTGAACCTGCAGTGAGGGGGCCTCTGTGTGTCTGTGGTGTGTGAGCTCTACATCCGCTGTAAGTGTATGTGAGCACGTGTACATAGCATACATGCCAACAACTGCCAGAGAAACAGGGATCCACGATCTATGCTGTCTTTTGTCGTGTTTGTTTGTTTATGTGTGTGTGTGTGTGTATGTGTGTGTGTATGTGTGTGTATGTGTGTGTATGTGTGTATGTGTGTGTATGTGTGTGTATGTGTGTGTATGTGTGTATGTGTGTGTGTGTGTATGTGTGTGTGTATGTGTGTGTATGTGTGTATGTGTGTGTATGTGTGTGTGTATGTGTGTGTATGTGTGTGTATGTGTGTGTATGTGTGTGTGTGTGTGTGTGTGAGAGAGAGAGAGAGAGAGAGAGAGAGAGAGAGAGAGAGAGAGAGAGAGAGGTGGGGAAGGGGCCTGTAGAAGTTCTGTCCTTCCAGCTTTGCAGGGATTGAACTCAGGCCGTCAGGCTTCTCAGTAAGTGCTTTATCACAGAGCCATCTTACCAGCACACTGTCCTAGCCTTTCAACCTCTCTGTAGGTTTTTTGATCTTTTCAGGCTTTGGTGGGCAGGGGTTTTGGGGTTTGTTTTTTTTTTGTTTGTTTTTTTTTGCTTGCTTGCTTGCTTGCTTTGTTTGTTTGTTTGTTTGCTTACTTGCTTTGAGACAGGGTCTCACTATGTAGCTCCAGCTAGCCTCAAACTTACTATGTAGACTGGGTTAGACTTGACCTCACAGAGATCCATCTGTCTCAGCCTGTACTGTGTTGGGATTAAACACATGCACCACCACATCTGGCTGGGGATACTTTTTGATGCTCTCTTTCTATGACCTTTGTGATAACGTCCAGACCCAGAGCCTGTTCTGGGGGCTACTGGGTGCTGAGGAACCATTAAGCAGAACGCCACATTCCCACCCTGATTCTGGGCAGTTGAGAACTAAGATGAGGAGCCTCTGGTGTGCAATCAATACATGAAGGGATGGCCCCAAATGACAATCATTGGTACATGATCACTAGGTGCAGAGATGGCCCTGAATCCCTGAATGGCAGCTGTCAGTACTTGGTCACTGGGTAAAGAGATGGCCCCTTGTAACAGTGTCTAGGGGAAGCCTGAGTCAACCAACTCTATTGTCCTCCTTGTCACTCAACCAGAAAGTGGGAAGAAGAATGGCCCAGGCCACCCCAAGCCCAACCTTGGTATCAGGATACAAGGAGCAAAGGGAATCATCCAGTCATCAGGTTAGCCTCTGCAGAAGAGTAAGGGACATGACAGGGGACCAGGGGCAGAGCAAGAGCTCCAAGGACAGTCCCATCTCCTCCAAACCACATCAGCAAATCCTCCTGAGGTCTGCCCTGGGCTTCCGGGACCTCAGAGGCTGTAGGACCCTGCACCTTCTTGACTACCCTCAAGCTTCTTAGGGATTAGAGAGCCTCATCTAAACTCTATCCTCAGAGACTCACCCTTTGGGGTTGTCTGCTCCTCTAGCCCCCTGGGAACTGAGAACCAAGGAAAGCCATGCTACAGAAGCAGCTCCAGGCCTGACTGCAGCTTGTGTCACAGTCAAGGGAGTCCCTACACCTGCCAGCTGGGAGCTTAAAGGTCACTAATACTCAGTACTGGACAAGTGGAGACGTGAGAATTTTCACAGCTTGCTTCTAGCCAGCATGGCCTCTGGGAGGTACTTTAGCAATCTCTGTGGAAGCTGTAAAGATGTGACTTTGTCAACCTAGCAAAACCACAGCCAGAAACATACTGAAGACTGGCAGGCACACACTAGCATCTGCACGGACAGGGAAAGGACGCCAGGGTAGCTGAAGACCGGGAAACATGGAATGTCCTCAACAGCATAAGCAGATGGCAGGAGGGAGGCAGCCTGTGGCCCTGGAGAATGAGTAAGCCCAGAAAAGCAAAGGGAGGCCTCTCACACACAGAAAGAGAGAAACAGCAGTGAAAAATACCAGGTCATTCTCATTCTATACAGGAGGCATGGGAAGACATATAATGTAGCCCCCCACACCAAAAAAATCTCCAGACCCCAAGGTCCAGGGAAAGACCCTGCTGGGTGGAGCTGGGTGCACTGAGCTCTCTCCCCCACACCTTGGGTCTCTTTAGAAAAGCATGCACACTCCAGTTAACTTTTAACAACCTGGCTAAGACAAGAGCCCTTGGCGGATGTCCTGCAGGCTGGCTCAGGTAAATGAGTTCCTTATCACAACAGGTAACACAGGGGAGGCTCTCCCTGGCCCTGCTAAGCCTATGTGCAGAGGACCTGTAGCACATCTAGGTATGGCTGCCCTCTCCACTCTATTCCCACAGACCAGCCCCTCATTCATCCATGGTTCACGTGTTGTATCTGCAGGATCCATGGTCCTCATATCCACCCCAAATAAGGGAAACATTGCTGGGCTCTGAGGTTAGGTGTGGGAACTTAGTGCTCACAGGATAGCATTTGGTAAGTGTGAACAACAGACAGGACAGAGGGAAAGGGAAAAGAAGACAGCTGGGCCCCCACATATACTAGGCAAGAAGACTAGACCCTAGGGTTTTACAGGCCTGCTTTAAACCCCAGTTTCAGGGCAGGAATGGTGGCACAGACCTGTAATCTCAGTACTTGGCAGAATCTTAAGTTAAAAGCCAGCCTTAGCTTCCTAATGAGACACCACATCCAACAGACAAGCAAGCATGCCTAAGCTCCCACTGATGCCAGCTGTAAGAGCTCAGCCCAGTCACAGACCCTCTGCACCTCTATGTTCCCATCTAAAAGGGGAGGCTAAAGCCACAAAGATCCTCGGAGGTTATAGAGAGTGTCAGCAAGATGGCGACTGACAGTATGTACTTAGCTCAGTACCAGGCTGACAGGAAGAGGCAAGGAAGCAGCAACCAGCTGCCGTCATCACTGATGCTGACATTCATTTTAGGCTGAACTGAGACCAGAAAAAGAGCATAAGTAGCCCAAAAGGCAAGGGTAGGCCAACATGCCAGAGGTCATAGGCTAGACCAGACTGGAGCAAGTGTATAAACAAAGGAGGCCAGGCAGTCCCCCAGAGTCAGGCTAAGCATTTGGGCCCTCCCTCCTTGGCTCTGTGGTTTTACATGGATTAGGAAGGTCAGTTCTGCCTGAGATGGGATTGCTCGCACTAAAGTGTGAAGGGTACATGAGTGGGTGAGGCCAGGAAGGAAAATGAGCCCAGGCCCAGGTAACAGGTGCCTGTCGTAGGCTGGAACACAGCCGTACCTATTATGCAGATAAGGGCTGACTGGAAGCCACTCCTGCCTTTATCCCCGGTCTAGCTGAGCCTGCACAGGGCTGTGAGTGGCTCAGAGCTGTGAAAGGAAGGCTGCTGGAGAGACTTCCTGCACTGTACTGGGTGAGCACAGGACGTGGCCAGTCTACCCACACCCGTGGGCAGAGAATCTATTTCCATTTGGGGGCAAGAAGGGAGAATCTGCGTTGTTACCCACAGGAGAAAGCAGGGAGTTCGCTCTGAAAGACAGCATGATTAATGGCTAGGCTGTGATTTATGAACAGAGATTAGAAAAAGTGGAACTGAGCAGCCCGGGCGAACAGTGTCAGCCGGAAGAAACGGGCAGGAGTGCCCGCTTGCGGGGAGAGGGGGCGGGGTGATGTGAGGCCAAAAGAAAGACTAGTGTCAGCCAATGGAACCTCGCAGAAGTGCGGGGGAGGAACCCAGGAGAGAAGAATCAGAGAAATTCCGGGACTGCTCTGAACTACAGGGCGAAGCCAGGAGGAACGCTCATAAATGAACTCGTGGCTGGAAGTTAAGAGGCAGCTTTCCAATTTCCAACTCCAGGATGGGATTTCCTGCAGGAGCAGAGTTCCCCAGGGCCGCTAACAAATAGATGGCCATGTAACAGGGAGCAGGGGAAACCAGGCCCTTGAATCCAGGGGAACTTGGCCAAGAGATTCAGGATTCAGTGATGGTACCTCTCTAGCTGTCTCGGGCAGCTTTGATCAGTATCTCCAGAGGGGTGTGTGCTGAAGTCTCTTCTTATCCACAGCTTCAGGCTCTACAGTTTCAGTCTCCCTCTGTCCAAATATTACATAGAAATTTCTGGAATTAAACATCCATAATGTTATTTTATGCCCTGCTCTGAGTAGCGGGATGAGAATTCAAGTGGTCCTGTTCTGTCCTACCGTGACAGGATCCATTGTTTATCCAGAGTGCCTACCCTGTAGATGGTATCCACCTGCTAGTCACTGTGTAACAATCTCCATGATCATGTGGTGTGTGTATGTTGTGTACCTGTGTGGCTTTGTGTGTGTGTGTGTAGTACGCTCTGTGAATGTGTGTATAGTGTGGTGTGTGTGTATGAGTAGTGTGGTGTATAATGTGTGTGGTGTGTATGTTATGCACATGTTTATGTATATATATGGGTACATATGTTTAGTGTGTGTATGTATTCAGTTGACCTTTCTACATTCAGTGAGGACAAATCTAAAAGATCTAAAATGATAAGGGAAAAAGTGGCTCATAAGCTAATAGGCTGAGATGGCGCAGCCTGTGAAGATGCTGGCTGCCAAACCTGAGGACTTGAGTTTAAGTCTTGAAACTTATGTACTAGAAGGACAGAACTGAAGAACCGAGTCCCACAAGTTGTCATCTGACCACCACATACATGTTCTGACTCATGTGTGTGTGCACACACATCCACACACTAAATAAACACATGTAGAAAACAAAACTGACCCTAGCGAGAAGCTGTCCACGCAGATGCCTTTCTGGTCACGATTCCCAACGCACAAAGCAGTGCGGCAAATATGTGTGCGACGCTTACGTCGCTGCAGGGTTTGTGTCCTCTGGAGATGACTTCATAGCTGAGAGGGGTTCAAAGCCCTGTGCAAACATCACACCACCTGTCATAAAGCACCTGAGACCCACACTGTCCTGATGTCCTCAGGTCCTGGGGTTCTCCATGGATATCCTAAAGGATGGCACACAGATATTTGGAAAGAGACAGGGAGATGAACTGCAGAGATTCCCTGTGAGGAGCTGGCCCATGTCCCCTGAAGGCCACAACCCTGAAATGTGCAGGTTGGTTGTAGTCCAGGGAAGAGCTGTGTCCTGGCCCAGATCCCAAGGCCCCAGCTAACAGAGCTCCCTGTAGTGCAATCTGTCTCTCCTCTCTTTAGGCTGTTGACTGACCTCCTCACAGGGTAGAAGTGCTTCTGCTCAAATGGAGGCTCAGGAGAATCAGACCAAGGTGTGGAAAGGATCTCTCTGGAGCTGGACCCTGCAGGAAACCTGCTCCCTGAGTGACAGCAGGGTTGGCTGCCAAGACCTGTCATACCTCCTACTGAACATGGTCAAGAGTGTTCTCTATTTCTGTCTGTCTCTATAGCTCTGTCTCTGTCTCTGCCTTTCTCTGTCTCTGTCTCTTGGCAGAACAGACCCTAAAGCTCTATAGCAAGTGCACACTGCCTGCCACAACCTTGCAACAGTCTGTGAATCCTCTCAGACACTCAAAGGCCATTTTAGAGATAGGTAAACCAGGGCAGGGAGATGAAGTAAGGTTCCTGATGTCACAGCCAGCAGATATAGCTGTCAAGGCTTACCCTGGCCCTCTGTTGGCCTTTCACAGAGAAAGATAGCCCCTCCCCGAGAATGACATTCCCTTTTCCCAGATTTACTTCCTGGGACTCACATCTGCACGGCAGGGATCTGAAGGGGACTGGGGAGAAAGCAACGGCTCACCATCAACCCCAGCCTCCTCCCTGGAATGGGACACAAATATTAGCTATGGAAACATGTTGGCTGTTCCTGCCACCAGCTGAGACCTGATGACAGTTTTGTCAACTCTTTCTGTAGGCTTTTTATTTGAATTTTTTGCACCTGTATGATACAACGTCTACATGTCTCCCTTTTGTGTTTTTACCATAATTATCTCCCTAAATTAGAGTTTTTATCACCGCCACTTCTTATGAAAACAAAGCCTCTTTTAGCATGCAGCTATGAGAATATACTCGCCACCCCCCACCCCCCAGGAAACACCCTTCCAATGCTCTTTCTTTACCCAGCTCCCAAAGCTCGAGAGTCATATCAGCGACTCCTTCCGAAAGCTCTAGAATACAGCTGAAGGGACTCTGGCCAGCTCGAGCCCGGCGAACACTGCAAGCATGGCTCTAGCAGGCCTTGTCCTTCTCTCCCATTCCCTCTGCCTTTCTAAAAAACCATTAGTTGCATTCCTAAATCTAGCCACTAAGGTCTATTCCCTTATGTGGCCACTTCCTCCCCCTGAGGCTGACTACCAAGGTCCAGCTATCAAAGTATTGAAGTCCAGCAATTAAAAGCCCTCTTTGGCCCACCTAATCAACATGCCCAATTAGAATTCGACACCTCATCCTAACAAGTTTCCCCTTTTACCTTTATAAACTTCCATTTGCCTATGGGCCAGTCTGTCTCCTCTCTATCCAGGGACCGTCTTTTGTCCTCTAGAATTAATACCTCTGTCCCTTCCCCTTGTTTCCGCCCCCTTCTCCCTCATCCTCTATCTCTTGTGTTTGTTCCTTATTCCCCAACTTTTGCCCCTCTAGGGCAAATAAATCTTCTTTGTGCTGAGAACTTGGTCTCTGATCCAGAGTTGATATTTTTCCTTTCAATAGCTGCCTAAATGCTCCTGGTGGCCTCTGTGGCTCTTGGTACTCAATGGTAGTATTTCATAGTTCCTCCCAGTCTTGCCTTTAATATCTGTAGTTTTTCCCTTGACCCTGATTCCCAAAGGGTGACCCCAGCAAAGCTGTGGACTCAACACATGCATCAGAAGAAACTCATGGGCGTCTTTTCCCCAGGTGTGTGCTGCGTGTGTGCACACGTGAGTGTGTGGGTACTCACCTGTGCCTGTGGCCATCAGAGGGCTCTTCCTCCATCATTCTCCACCTTACTTTTTTCTACGTGTATTTCACGCGTGTGGGTGTTTTACAATGAGTCTCTGGGTGCCATGTGCATACAAAGACCATGGAAGCCAGAAGAGGGCTTCAGATCCCCCTGGAATGGAACTACAGGCAGTTGTGAGCCAACATGTGGATGTAGGGACTGAACTGGGTCCTTAGGAAGAGCAGCTGGCACTCTTAACCAGTGAGCCATCTCTCCAGTCCATACTCTATGTTTTCTGAGGGTCTCTCACTGAACCCAGAGCTCACTGATTAAGCTAGCCTGACTGACTAGAAACTTTCAGGGAGCCTCAGGTCTCACCTTCTCAGGCTTGAGATTACAGCAGTGGGCTTCCGGGCCCAGCCTTCTATGGGGGCTAGATATGGGGTCTTGGCCTGATGAGCCGCAGACAACTTATCCAGTGAGCCAACCTGGCAGCCCCAGCTTTTGCTTTCCTTTAGTTTGATGAGCAGCAGCCCAGGCTCCGCCCTCCCCAGCTCCCCTCCCCCACTCTCCTCCAGCCACCATTGCAGAGCAGCCACAGCTCCCCTGTGACTTCACTTTCCCTATGTAGGACTCCATAAAGAGAGCAGAGGATGATTTTGAGTTTTCAAAGTGTGGGTGAACATATAAAATAGAGTTCTACCATACACTCCTTTCCCAAAAATTGCATTTATTCAAACTAAAATAACAAAGAGAAGCAAAATGAAAGCCTCTCCCTCCCCTTCTCTAAATGGCCTTCCCAGAAGCTAAGTTACCACTCTGCCAGCTTTCCAGAACTTCCAGAAAATGAAATTGAACATGGATCAGAGAAAAGCCTATATATTTTTAAACTTTTAATTGATTCTTTGTGAATTTCACATCATGCACCCCAATCCCACTCAATTCCCTGTCCCTACATATCCACCCTCTGCCCTTGCAACCTTACCCCAAAATCAAATATAATAATAATAACAATAACAATGTTAATAAAGTAATAGTAATAAAAGGAATAAACATCTGGATGTGGAAGCTGAGGTGTGTCACAGTGTGTCCCACAGCGTATCCTTTTGCCCACACATCTTTACTTGCAAGTGCTCATTGCAGTCAGTCCCTAGTCTGGTTCAAGGCCTCCGGCTTCTGCTATGTTATCAGTACTCCTTATCATTATCAATAGCTCCTCTTGGCTACTCTGTTGCTGCCTTGTGTCACGGCAATCCTGCAGCTTCTGTTCTGCAGAACCAGCCCCTTCACATGGTACAGTAGTTCATAGATGGGGTAGACATTGGGCTGGGCCAGCTCCAAGCCCTGGATCTGGGCCTGTGGTAGCTGGGTTGGTCAGCCCACCAGTTCTCCCATGTTCATACCCTCAGGACTGGTTTTCCTGTGCCCACACCACTAGGGCCAGCTCTACTGTGTTGTAGCCAGTGAGGGTGGGGCCAAGAAAAGCATGATTTTTTTAAACACATGGAATCTCAGGTTAACGAAAATACTACCTGTTGCAACTATTTCCCACTCTAGAACACTGGTATAACTTTGGATTCATCTGTTTTCTGTTGCTATAATAAAATGCCTCTGGCTAAATTAGACATAAGCAAAGAAGGTTTGTATAGGAAAGCCCAAGGTTAAGGAGCTATTGATTTGACTTCTGGTAGCAACCTCACAGTAGATGGCATATGGCAGAAGCTTGTGCAGGAAAGAGAGTGTTCATAGTGGGACAGGAAGCCAGAGAACAGAGAGGGGCTGATCTCTTCCAAGGGCCCACCAGAACTACATTCTTTTCCAAGAGTACACTCCTAGTAAACATCCTGCCACGGATCTTCTTAGAGGCCCTATTACCTCTTGATATCACTACACTGAGGAGTGAGCTCCCAACAAGTAAATTAAATCAAGGGGGGACAAATTGCAACCCTATCATAGCCAATATTAATAGAATGCCAAAGCATAGCCCAACTCATCCATGGACAAAGGCTCCAGCAAGCAGAACTCAGCTTTGTACAAGTGCCTGATGTCCAAGCATCCTCAGAATACAAGGATGGTTCACATCCAAAGTTAGCATGAATACAGATGCTAGCACTGACCCGCCTGATCACTTGGTGGAAATGTAAGAAGTATTCCATCTGTCAAGGACCAAGGCAAGAAGTCCACAAACTAGTTGGATTTTACATATTCTAGAAGCCCAGCTGTCCTGATAGCTCTGCCAACACCCAGACACTACGCAATCTCGTTCTATCCCCTACAGGAAAATGACAGTCGGAGGAGATTCTGATAGACATCACTGACCTGACATCTACTCAGCAATGAGCCCTGCTCTGTGTAGGCATGGAGCTTCACTGGAGACAAACATAAAAGGAGACTCTGTCCCTAATCCTTGCCTCCAAAGCCCTCAGGGCAGATAGACACTCTTCCAATCAGTTCTCACCTGTACCAAGATGGCCAAAGACAACAGACACCAGTCCTCATGTCACACTTGGCATAGCACATAGCACAGCATTCAGGGCCCAAACATGGCCATTGATGGTACATCCAGAATGTGGGATGGATGGACAGCAGGTAACACATGGGATTCCCAGACAAAATCCCTACTTTAGAAGGCTGGGATACCAGGGCCGGGAAGCTAGGGTTCAAGCATCCATTTACACAGGGACCTCTTAAGACAGGCTAGAAGGAACAAGAAGAACAAAAACTCACCATAAAGGACCTAAGAGTCCCAAGGTTCTTTATCCCAGCATGATGCAGGCTTATGCTAAGGCAGAGTCTGACAATGAACATGATCTTTGTCCAGCCTAGACCTCAAGGAGCCTACACCAGTGAGGGATGGACACATGCCAGCTGGGACATGTCCTGCCCCGGAAGAAGAACTCTGGAAGCCAAGCACAGGAGATCTGGATAAAACAGAGGAATGCCTGGGTTGGATCCCTTGCCCATGTCTTGGGTACAAGGAGGTGGCCAGGCCCCAGGTCAGGGGCAGATGTAAGAGAAGCAGAACTTGTCATATACAGCATCCCCAGCGCCTCCCATGGCTGAGCCAAGATCTGAGGCCACAGCTCATGCTCACCATTAAAATGTCCTCTCCGTGCTCCAGCAATAGAGAGCCACTGAGGGTTACTGAATATAGCGGCAGGGTGTGTGTGTGTGTGTGTGTGTGTGTGTGTGTGACTTGGATGATCTGAAAAGGGCTGTGTGGAGAGGAGATGGGAGATTAGACTAGAAGTGGAAACCTGGTCATGACCTTGTTCTACGGGCGTAAGGAGAGGTGAGGGCTAGCCCAACGAGAACTGTAAGTCTACGGCAGAAAGGAGGTTCCTGCCTTCTACAAGGGTCCCATGGATTCCTCAGTTCTGTTCTCAGGCCTGGTCGAGGCTGCCCAGCCTCCCCTCTGCCCTCAGAGCAGACCTGCTCAGCAGTCCCTGGGCTCCACCCCAGGCTGCCCTAAATCCCAGGCCTCTTGCTAAGCAACCCAGGAGTCTGCCTCTAAGTCCATTTTCTGTACCTTCTCTAGGCCAGTCTAGGTTGTCTGAGTTGGAGTTCTGGGTTGAGGTTGCCTTTGTTGGGGTTCTGGGTCGAGGTTGCCTGTGTTGGGGTTCTGACTTCTTATCTACAAAATGAGAACACTAAGGGGAGATCTTTCCTCCTCACTTAAAGGGAAGTGTGAGGGGGCACAGGCTATGCTGGGGACAACGGGACTGCATACGACTGCCATGCTGGCTGACAGAGGCACAGCTGGGCCTGCGAAAAGAAAACATGAGATTCATATTAATTTTCTGTTTAGCAGAATTTGAATTTCAAATTAAGTCCTGTGTTGGTTCAGACTGACTGCAGCCTGTCTCCTAGAGCTGTCAATCAATGCCAGCTGCATTGGCCCCCAGGGGACTGTCTGTAAAAGCTAGTGCATAAAGACGGCTGTGAGCTCTGTCCTGAGGTGGGAAGGCAGGGGCACCCCAGGACCTGTGCTTGGGGTTGGGAGGTCTCAAACTCCAACCCTGTACCAGCCTTCTCCCAAAATATCTGCCTGGGGAACCCCTATGGTTGAGAGGTCCTGTTCATTTTGCTCAAATTGGTAGCCTGCTCTTTGTCTTGTGAAAACTAAGATAAGACCACGCTCTCAAGCATTCCTGGCTTTGCATGCCCATCTGGTGTCAGCCCTGGGCCCCTCAGCTTGGCACTGAACCCATTGTCACCTCCTGTGATGTCAGTCCTTGGGTGCCGCAGAGCCAAGGAGGTAATGTGGGATTTTCTGAGGAGGCCAGGGTGCATCCTCCATGCCAGCCTAGTAGCCAACCCATGCCCAGAAGGCTCTGCTTTTGCAGGCACCTGCAGAGAAGGGTCCCAAGCTCATTGGGAGGCAGCGAAGGTGAGGCATTGGAGAGTGAGTGCTGCTCTGAGCATTGGACAGCTGACAAAGTGACACCCGGGGACACTGGCCTTGTTCCAACCCCTGCAGCTGGCAGTCTCGACTTGGGCCCAAATCCTGGCTATCTGGTTCTTTTCTAAGCCACAAGCTGCCCCTCACCAAGGAGACAGAGAAGAGCTGTAGTGACTGGTGTGGCTCTTAAGATGAGCCCGAGAGGAAGGGCAGGAGCCATGTTTCATAACCGGCCAGCAAAGAGCATCTATCTTGAGTCCCTCAGCCTCAGTATTTTAGAACATCATCCACAAGGCCTGTTCATAGCACTCCATAAATACTTGTAAAAAAGAAATTCTGGGCAGGACGTGGAGGGTAGTCAAGGTGCGGACTATTCTACATGAAAGACAGTGGAGAGGCAGGGTCAGCAGGCAGCAGATACATGACCTTGAGGTCAATCAATAACGATTCTACATCACTCTAGGGCACTAAAACAAGGAGGCCACGCTGAGGGAATGACAACATTGGGAAGGGTGTGTGTATGTGTATATGTGTGTGTATGAGAGTATGCATGTGTGTGAGTGTGTGTATGTGTGGGTGAGTGTGGGAGTGTGTATATGTGTGTTAATGTGTATCTGTGTGTCTGTGAGTGTGTATATGTATCTGAGTGAGTGTGTGAGTGTGTGTTTGTATGAGTGTATGTGTTTGTATGAGTGTGTGTGTATGTGTATGTATGTATGTGTATATGTGTGTGTGAGTATGTGTATTGTGAGTATGTGAGTGTGTGTTTGAAAGTGTGTGTGTGTGTGAGTGTATGTGTGAATGTATGTACGAGTGTGTGTGAGTGTGTGTGTGTGTGTGAGTATGTGAGTGTGTGAGTGTGTGTGAATGTATTGTGTGCATGTGTGTGTGTGTGTGCGTGTGTGTATGTGTGTGTGGACAGAGCACATGTGGCTCCCATACTTGATGCTCAATTTTGCCCTGGATAAAGTGACACTCTGAAGAATAAATTCTGTTAAGAAACTAGAAAGTAAGCTGGGTGGTGGTGGCACAAGCTTTTAATCCCAACATCTGGGAAGCAGAGACAGGTAGATCTCTGAGTTCAAGGCCAGCCTGGTCTACAGATCAAGTTCCAGGACAGCCAGGGCTACACAGAGAAACCCTGTCACAAAAAAATAAAAACAAGAGCAGAAACAAAGAAAAGGAAGGGAGGGGAAGGAAAGGAAAGAAGAAGGAAGAAGGAAGGGAGGAAGGAAGGAAGGAAGGAAGGAAGGAAGGAA
>NW_021620993.1:3390391-3411542 GCF_004785775.1 Grammomys surdaster | reverse complement strand
GGGGAGGGGAGGGGAGGGGAGGGGAGGGGAAGGGAGGGGAAACTAGAATATAAGTGGATCTAGGCATGGCCATGATGGTACACAACTGGTGTTTAGTGTAGTACTTGGTCAGACTGAGGCAGGAGGATCACTGCAGTCTGAGGACAGCCTGAGCTAAACTGTGAGATATGCTAATCAAAAACAATGAAAGAAAGTGGGGCAGATGCACAGGTTCTGGAGCACAGCTTTATCTCTGAACCGAGTCTCAGAGGAAAGGGGCCCAGAGAAGCCAGGGAAGGCTGCAGCTGACTGACTCTCTCGGAAAAACCCTCAAGCTTTTAGAATTCTTTTTCTTGTAAAACCATCTCTGGTTTCAAGGCTGCAGTTTTTGGCAGCCTTGCCCCATCCTCTCCTCATAGTCCCTTGTCACTGGTGAGGTGGAGATGACAGTCTTGAGGAAAGGCAGAGCATGGGAAAGCACTGAGGAGAGGGACCAAGGCTGATGCTACAGTACCACTGAGCACTTCTGGCTTGGTAGCCCATACTTACCACTCCTTGGAGATAATAATGCTTTAAATCCCAGCTTCCCGTTTTAGTCATCCAGCAATCAATATAAAGCTCCCACTGTGTGCTGGCCCTGTATACATACTTCCATGCAGGCCCACTTTAGAGCTGGAAGGCATTTAATATCAAGAGATGGATGCTTCGAATGGCAACTTCAGCTTTCAGCTGGCCAGCATCACTAAAGCTCCTACTGTGTACCAACACCACCCAAGTACTTTTGCATTTGGTAGCCTGCTCAAACTAATTATGCTGGATAGTTGTCTGCCAGCATGATAAAAGCCAAAGTCATCTGAGAGGAGGAAAAAGGCTTCCATAAGATCAAGCTGTAGGCAAGCCTGTATGGCATGCTCTTAACTAGAGATTGGTAAGGAAGGGCCCAGCCCACTGTGGGTGGTGCTATCCCTGGACTGGTGGTCCTGGGTTCTGTAAGAAAGTAGAGCTGAACAAGCCATGAGGAGCAAGCCAGTAAGCAGCATCCCTCCATGGCCCCTGTATCAGTTCCTGCCTCCAGGTTCCTGCTGTGTTTGAGTTCCTGCCTTGCATTCCTCAGTGATGGAAGTGGAAGCTGAAACAAACCCTTTCCTCCTCAAGTTGCCTTGGTCATAGTGTTGTTTCATCACAGCAACAGAAACCTGACTAAGACACTAATTGGCTTCAAATCCCTGGAAGCTCTGGGGGCTGGGAAGAAGGCATCTCAGCAGTTAGGAGCACTTACTGCTCTTGCAAAGGACCTGGTTCTGTTTCCAGCATCCGCATGGAGCTCACAACCATCTGTAACTCCAGTTTCAGGGGATCTGATGCCCTCTTCTGGCCTCTGTCGGCTCCTTTGAACATGTAGTGCACAGAAATCCATACAGGCATGCATGCACACACATAAATAAAAGTACACAGATAAAATATATTTAAACCCTTGCTTTGCCTTGCAACCATCCAGCAATGATAAGGTGCAATGGTGCCTACTATGTATGGAGTGCCTCTGGGCATCCCAAAATGAATGTCCACTTCTGTGACTTATTTCTCCACCAAGAGAAGTTGTTTGGTTCCTATGTTGAATAAGAGTCCCTCTGAGAGACTAACACTGACCAATAACAGTTGCTGAGAGGAAACATTACTTCATTAAAGGCATCTCTGATGGAGGAAGCCCAGTGTGGGCAGAGCCAACACCTGGGACGGCAGTAGCAGGCACGCAGATAGCCTTGAGGGGAAGGGGTGTAAAATGCTTCAAAGACCCAAGCTCTCGTCTTTCCTTGGCAGCAGGACTGTACAAGAAACCTGGACACCAGCCGAGAGAAGCTGTGGAGGGGAGACATAGGTCCTTGCTTGCTCTGAGCTTTCTTCATTCTTACAGTATAGGGACCAGGCCATGAAACGATGCCACTCACATTCAGGATGGGTCTTCCCACCTTTGTAGTGGCAATTGAGACAATCCCACAGACTTGCCACTGGCCAACCTGATGCAGGCACGCCCTCATCCAGGGCCTCCCTCTCATATCTCTGTAGGCTACGGCAAGTTGACACTTCAACCATCATAGTTCCAAGTTTTCAATGGCTCAAAGGCCCTGTCTCTACAGTGGTGTGGAAGTGATGTATACTGGGTAGGAATTGCACTTGGAACTTGGACGCAGGATGGTAACATGTTGTGCTATGCTCCTGAGATACTGTAGATCCCAGGGTCCAGGAATGGAAATCGTGCTCTACAGCCCTGCCTCAAAGCCAGAGCACTCCATACATAGGGTGTGGTAAATGTCCTTCCAGTTTACATTTTGATCGAATGGTACTCAACCTTGGGTGTCTGCCTATCAAAGGTCCCCCAGGATGGAGGCATTGGAGATACTGAAGACCTTTAGGAAGAGGGATGCAATGGGAGGTCCCCAGGTCATCAGAGAATATGGGATACCTTGTCTCTCATTCTCTTTATTTCCTGGCTTGGCATATGAGACTCTACACTCTACTGTGCTGGCTCCTGCTTGAACTAATGGGACCACACAGACCTGAGCCTCTTCACTTCAGACGTAGCTCCAGCAAAGCTGGCCAGGCAGACACGTTCACCGGGATGCGACCTCATCAGGTCAAGACACACGTCCACTGAATGGTGTGAGACGCTGTGGAGCTCAGCTCTGCCTGATGAGCCACAGACCATATGGAACCTTCTTTCCAGCTGAGGCAAGATGACGACATGAAGCCCTAAACTAGCCACACATGTCCACGGAGTTGAGGTCTTGATGGTCAGGGACAGGCTAAGAAGGAAACGGGTTGCTCAGAGTTTTCTGCTTGCTTCAAACTTTGTGTCATGCGCAGGCATTACCCTTAAGTAACTCTTCTAAAGAAGAGGCGTCACACAAGCATTAAGGGAAACCAGAACTCAGTTCTTCTAAAACGGCTGTGACATTAAAACGAGATCAAAGGCTCGGCTTTCCAACCCACTAGGCTGCCAGGTTGGCCTTTCTTTCCCTTTCCTTTCTGGTCCTCCCCCCCACCCACCCACTATGCCTTCAATCCCACTATGTTCCTCCTTGCCACACCCCCAGAAGTATTCGGATGATAGACATGAGCCAGCCAGAGGAAGCACTGAAGCTCTAACCCCTGCCGCAGTGTGGACTGACCCCGCAAACATGATGTTCAGGGGAGGCGGTCACAAAAGAACTCACTGCAGGAGTGATAAGCCCAGAGCTATGGGTGGGGAACTCAAAACTAGAGGGGAAAGAAGCAGTTTCTTCTCAAAGTGACAGAGATATGACTGCGACCGTACTGCCATCCCCTGATGCATGTGCTGAGTGGATGAAGCACACTGAAGGAGAAATATACATCAATAAAAAGACTAATATCTAAAAAAAATCCATGAGACATTATGGCCTGCCTTGTCCATTGAAGGGACAGACCTCTCGGAGCTCTGTAGGTCCAATGCCAGTCTGTGTCTGACCAGCCCTGCCTGCGGCCTGCCATTGCCTTGCCTGTCACCCTGCTAGGGAAGCCATGTTCTCTCCTCTGCACTGGGTTCCCTATCTTCACCCACCTCCAAACAGGTGCTGGCCACTCAAGAGATCCCTGCATGATACCAGCATCCCCTCCCTGGCTCAGACGTGGGAGCCATCCATATTCCTGACAGCCATCTCCAAATGAAGCTGCCCTCTGTCATGGCTGCCGCCACCTAATCCACCTGGTCCACTGGGTCCCACCTGCTGTGCCTGGTCTTGGGTATCCCATGGGTTCAGAATTTCACAGAAGCCAGATAAAGTCCTGAGAGAGCCTATGGAGAAGTGGCAGGGTCCTGACATCCCAGGAAAAGTAAAAGGAGATGAAAGGTAAGGGGATCCCCGCCCCCAACTCCCCAAATCCAATCTGTAACATGTTTTATAAAAACTCAGCTCTTTCTGCAACAAACACCACCACCACCACCACCACCATCACCACAACTATTACTATTAGTTTTTAGTTTTGTTTTTTTCCAGATGGGGTTTCTCTGTGTAGCCCTGGCTATGCCAGAACTTGAGCTGTAGACCAGGCTGGCCTTGAACTCAGAGATCTCCTGCCTCTGCCTCTCAAGTGCTGGGATTAAAGGTGTGCGCCGCCACGGCCTGGCAATAAGGAGCTATTTATACGACTCCCATGCAGATCCTCAGATGTGGAGGCCACTTAGTCAGCAGGCTAGCACAGAATGAAACCCCAGCCAGACCTCTGGCTTTGGGCCATGTACACACCCCAGACTTCCCAACTGCTGGAACAGTAGTAGCTCTCAGCCTATGGGGGACAGAGTTAAGGCCCAGGAGGCCCTCTGTGCTGAGGAGCAGGCAGAAGGCTGTCTGTGTGCTGTAAAGCCCAGGATAAACTACCTTACTGCAGACATCAGAGGCCTCCCTGCAGGAAAGTCCTTCAGTGATAGACTTCACGGTGTTCTTTAAAGAGGAGCTGTTTTTACTTCAATCAGTTAGCAGATGAAACATGTTTGGGGCCTCTGCCATCCTCAGCATCTCCACATCCTCTTCCAAGCCTCTGCCCTCCCCTCCCCTCCGCTCTCCTTCCCTCCCCTCCCCTCCTTTCCCTGGCCTGCTTCTCTGCCCTCATTTGGGTCCCCTTGGCCTCCAGCCTCCAATATAACCAGGCTTCCCCTGGATGTATGACTGCTCTTGGCACCAAACCACCTCCCCACTTCTGTGCATGGAACGAGAAGGTCGGGGATGCCTGCTGGCTCTACAGTCTGAGTTCCAGGAACCTCTGAGCCGGGCCTGCCAGGAAAAAATGCCACACACAGCTGAGCTGAAAAGCTGACCACACTGGTCTGCAAGAGAGACAGAACCAAGGCCAGTTCAGCAGAGCGCAGTGCCAACCCTGCACCTCCCTATGACATGAACTGTCCACTGCCAGCAATGGGCACTGAGAGCGTGTGCCCCCTTCCTGGTACCTGTCTAGGAAGTCACTGCCAAGGCAGTTGTCAAGAGCAGATAAGTAACCATGCCTGACTTCCGAGCTAATTCCATTTTCCAGTTTCCCATCTAGAAAGACCAGCCAGTATTCACAGTCACTCTGTAGCACCCAGCATAATCTGCTCACAGCCTAAAGGGCACATGTGGATCAGAGGCACATTTCAGCGGGATGATGGGTGCCAAGACCACAGAAGGAGATAGACGGGAAGCCTCATAGTCTCCCTCAGCCTTGTAGCTTGTCCTACAGGAGTCAGTGAGGTGAATGGCTCTGGAAAACCAGACACACAGAGAATCAGAGGGTCAAGGCCACTCTCAGCTACATACTGCATCTGAGGCCAGATTAAGCTATATGAGACCTTGTCTCAAAAGAAAAGAGACAGGAAGTGGGACCAAGAAAACATAATAAATAATTCTGGAGACAGACAGGGTAATGGTCACAGAGCAATATGGACATAATTAATGTCCCTGAACTAACATTAAAAATTATTATGGACATTTTAAAAATTATTATGGACATTTTAAAAATTATTATGGAAATATTTTTTGCTGTGTGTATTTTGTTACAGTTTTTAAAAGTCTCTGGACAGATGACTTGAAAGACACAGAATAGATTGTATTAGATCCCTTTAGCAAACCAAGCAGGGAAGCCCAAAATATATGGCTTATTTCCTGTGAAAACTGCCCCTGGAATCCTGACAGGAGCCTCTCAGCCTTTGTATAAAAAAAAAAACCCTACCTATGACCAGAGCTAGCTCCGCCTCCTCATCTGTGGAATCCCAGTGAGGCAGCCAGGGGTCACCCTACCCAGCAGTGGAGATAAGGGAGAGAGGGCAGTCCAGCCTGGGGAGGAGAGAGCCCAGCCATAAACCAGAAAAACCAAGCTCCTCGGGCACAGGACTTGCCCAGAACACACAGCTGTGGGCATGTGGAGCCAGCTTCCCTGGCCTGAGACTCCCCTCTTCTTATCTCTGCTTCTATAGCAGATTTAAATGCAAGCGGCAGTACCAGTCCTTAAGACTCAGTGAGAGGCTTTGTGTTTTATAGATGCGTACGTGTTTCAACTTTTCTCAGTGGGTGAGTTTTAGTTTGGTGGGTTTTTAATTTTTAATGTTTAAACAGGAACATTTGGTTTACATGAGACACACGCAATAAAGCAGAAATCCAAAGAGGTCTGTGCTATTTCCAAAGATCTCAAGCAGCCACAACTGCAGCTGGTCTTCCACAGTGCTGTGAAGAGCATGCGAGCCCAGTTTAGAGGGGGGCAGGTGTGACTGAGATGACGCCATGATCCAGCTAGGAAATGGGGAACTGATAGGTACTCCAGGCCTCTTCCTAACTGTGAGTTGTCTCCTCCCGCCAGCATACACACACACACACACACACACACACACACCTCCTTCCACACATGTACATGAATGGAACAGTCTTGGTCTGGATCCCTGTGAGAGAGCACAAGATCACAGTAGGGACGAGTATGAATAGATCTCACAACACCAGGGCTTAGATGGATGTCAGGGATGGGGCAAGGAAAGAGGGCAGGGAGCAAAGGAGAAGGAAGAATCAGAGGGTGACTGTCACACAGCAGTGGCCAGGCCCTGAATCCCTGGAGAAATCTCCCTCGGTATAACGATAATCACTGAAGCTCCCTGGTTCTCAGCAGCCCAGGCCACCAAGCTGAGAAGCACCCTCATGCAACAGTGGAGGAGCTAGGATGCTACCGTTTGTCACTTACCCGGGATGTGCATCCTAAGCCCTGACTCCAGCCCAGGCCATGGGCACAGGGAGAGTGGTAGAGGCCAGGCTTCCTGGTCACTCCCTTAGGACAAACTACAAGGCTGAGGAAGACTATGAGGGGCCCCAGTGGACAGCTCAGCTGAGGCTCTGCTTACACAGAGGGAAGTCTGTGGACCCATCAGCTCAGACACCGAGCCACTCTGTACATCACTGTCTTACTCCATCCCATTAGCTTTCCACTGGGCTATCGAGGGGAAGGGGATCCCTTTCTATAGAAGTAAAAGCTGGGAACAGAGGTGTTCTGAACCTTCAAAGTTTGGGAGCCTGCTGTGGCAGAGGCAAGGCTTGAACTAGGAAACCCAGATCCCAAGCCTCCTGTGCCATAGCCCTGTACCCAACAGTCATGTGCAGGCTGCAGCCTGGGCAGAACAGTGCTTTCGTTGGTCTTTTTTCCTGTTGCTGTGCCAAAACACGATGATAAAAAGCAACCCAAGGGAAAGGGGGCTTACTTCAGCCCACAGGTCAAGGCACAGTCTATCACGGCATCTTGTACCATTGAGCTACAAATCAAAGCAGCAGGGGCTTGAAGCGGCTCTCAGATCTCATCTGCAGTCAGGAAGTTGAGGGTGACATTGCTGCTGCTGGCCAGCTCCCTTTCTCCACGTACACAGTCCAGGCCCCAGCCAGGGATGGTGCCGCCCACTACGGGAGGCTCTTCCCACCTCCATTACTGCAGTCAAAAAAATCCCCCACAGACATGCCCAGAGGCCCGGCTCACCAGTAATTCTATAGTCCGTCAAGTTGACCGTTAATGCTAACGCCAACCATCACAACTTTACTCCTTGTCAGCTTGACGCTCAAATGCATCACTTTTGAGCCATGAGCTTCCACCCTTCACATCTGCATTTACAGGACACACATGTATGTGATCTCATGCATGTGCATACACATGAGTGCCTTCATACATGTGCTTGCATGAAGCATGCATACGTACTTCTTCACTCATGTTCCCACAGAGCATATGCATGCATGCCCTTGCACATGTGCACTAAGAAAACATAACATACGTGCACGCACATGTATGCATACAGACACAGGCATGCAGAGGGTGCCTGCCCACTTGCATAGCCAGGGTGTGGGCACCAGCTCACTCAGCACAGGGCATTTCCTAAACCTCAGAAGGTTAAGAGAGTCTAATCCGGTGCCCCAGAAGAATTCCAGTTAAGGTAGCTCAGAGGAAGACAGAAGGGGTACCATAGGAGGAGCCAGGACAACTAGAGCAGGGAATATCTCCGTGGCTGGGAATATCTAACCCTCATCTTGCCATCCTGTTTCCTTGGCTGCTCAACCTTGCAGGGTCTGCGGGGCCACACCTGGTCCTGCAGAGCATCAGGAAAGGGTTGGGTGGGTTTTCCTTCAGCTGGCACCGTGTTGGTGGAGTACCTAACAGCTCAGCTCAGTGAAAGCCCCAGGGAGGCCACACTGAGCCATGTTAGTCACTCAGAATACTCATGAGTCAAGGACACCAGACTTCCCCCCAGTGACATGGAACAGCATGGTACAAGGTTGCTCTTCCTGAGCCCTGACAGACCACACCATGATCCCCTCAAGGTGGGTATTTGCCTTCTGGGAGGAAGACAAATTAAGGGACCAAGAGAGTCTCATCTTTCCAGCTAAAGGGCATATTGAACAGGACTTGTTGCATTGATTTCTCAAAACATAAATAGTGTGTGAAGAGAGCTCCAAGAACAAAGGAAAATCAGGGCTGGGGGTTGTATTGTAAATGCTTTCTTGGCTGAAGTCTGCACCATTCACACCCGCTGGCTCCAAGCTGAGCCCCACTGTGCCCCGTTTATCACCTTGAGGCAAACCACTCGTTCCAGACAGGGCCAGACACCTGGCAAATAGGCCCAGTAAGACCCTAAATCAGGCTGGCTTGGAAGAACTGAAGGCAGGGGGTGCAGAAGGAGGCTGGACTCACCAGGGCATCAGGTTCTGCCAGGCCTCTGCCAGCTCGGCAATTATCCCAGTGTGGGGGAATCAGCAAAGCGATGGGGATGAATGCTCCCAGCAAGGAGGCAGGGATGAGGGAGGACAGAAGGGAAAACAGCTCCATCAGAGCCCAGGGGAAAGCAAAGATCTCCCAGTGTGCCCATGCCAGGGGGAAGCGGGGAACAGAGGGGACATGGAGAAACTAGAGTGGGCAATCCTGGAATGCGGTTCAAAAGAGGTGACAGCAGAATTAGGACCTGGATACAAAGATGGCCACTAGCCAGGCAAAGGGAGCCTGAAGCAGGATCTCCAGAACAAGGAGAGGAGTGGTCCAGGACTCGGTGCCCACAGAGGCCCAAGGCTCTTCGGATCTTTGGTTATAATCTAACTACCAGAGATCCTCCCCAACCTCCACCAGCTCTTCCCTGTGTGGAGGTAGGAGTGGGGATGAGGGAGGGGAGCTGTTCTGATTCCAACTCTGAGAGTTCCTGCCTGGCCTCCATAAGGCAGAAAGCCCTCCTCCTTAAGACCCTCCCTGCTCATTCCCATTCTATTGCAACCCCTTAAGGGGGCTGGTCTCTCAACTGCCCTTTGAAGCTTCTAGATTGTTGAAATTGACCTAGGCTCTGCCTCTCTGAGTACTCCCCGACACTGATTCTAGGGCCCCCCCACCCACCCTGACAGCTCTGCAAGTTGCAGTAGGATGAACCCTCTCTGTGTTATAGCTGGGACTGCTTGGTTGGTGTCCTTACAGAGGATCAGATGGCTGCCTGGAGGAGTACAGGCTATCCCACCCTTAGAAGACATAGAGTGGGAGCTGGGGAAACAGTCAGTCAGTCACATGCTTGCTGCACACACAGGGGGATCTGAGTTTGATCCCTAGAACCCATGTGTGTGATCTCAGCACCCAAGAGGCAGTGACAGGAGGATCCCTGGGGCTTTCTGGCTAGCCAGCCAGGCTGAATTGGCAAGCTTCGGGCCAGTGATGGGCACGCATGCAGTGAGAAGACACAGGGCTGCATCCTCAAGATCTCAGATTTAGCATCAACACAGAAACAAAAACATGAGCAGCAGCGGTAACAACAACAAAAATGACGGGCACAGGAGATTCATCAAACCCAAAACACTGCTTATCAAAGCACAGGCTCCAGGAGCAGGAAGACTATGAGGAAACACTTTAAACCACACATCTGCTAAGAGATTGTATCAGAATGCAGAAAGCAGTCCTGCAATGAAAATGTAAAGAGGCAGCGACCTCGGCAGGTGTTCCGCAGAGGCCTATGAAGAGATGCTGGGCTCGTTAGCCAGCCGAGAACTGCAGATCAAAACCAAAAGGATATAATGACATGAGTCCACATGGACAGGAGGAATAAAGGATGTGGGGCTCGCTCCAACGGCTCTGGAAGCTAGTCTGCTCCTTTCTCCCTGTAGAACTCCAGGATGCCCAGCGTACCCATTCTGGATGCACACCCTAGAGTGGTGAATCTCCCCTGTCAGCCTGACTGGATTCAAATTCACTTTGGAGATGCCCCGAGGCCTGTCTGTGAGACTAGCACCATCCTATGGGCTGTAGTCACAGACTGAATAAAAAGGAGAAAGCAAGCTACGCTCCCAGAGGCTATGCTCCAGCAAGCTCTGCTTCCTGACTGGAAAACACAATGTAACAAGCTGCCTCTGCTGACAGTGGACAGGATGTAACCCCACTGCCTCCTGCCCCCTCTTGCTTTCCCACCAGGATGAACTGTACCCTCAAACCATGGGCCAGACAGCACCCTCCCTTAAGTTGCTTCTGTCCAGCATTTGTTGGAGCAGTAAGAAAAGTGACTAATACAATATCTAAAAGAAATGAAAGCCAGTGTCCACACAAAGGTACAGACACAGATGTTCAGAGAAGCCAAAGGTCGGGATGGCCCAATCTCTCATCAAATGTCAAGTGAGCGAAATGTGGTCTGGCTATACAGTGTGGAATGACATTCTGAAATAGGACACAGCACAGGTGTACCTTTAAAAATCTGATGTCAAGCAAAAGAGGCCATTTACAACAGGCCAGGGACTGTAAGATCCCATTTACACAGAGTTTCCAGAGCAGCAAGGGAAAGTAAGTTAGTGTGCTGGGTGGGTATCTTAGTTAAAGTTTCTATTGCCTAAATGAAACACCATGACCAAAAAGCAAGTCGGGGGAGGAAAGGGTTTATGTTGGCTTACATCTTCAAAACCTACTTTAATTAGGGTTCTTAAATGTTTCAACCTCCCTTATATCCCGCTGCCCAGGGGTAGTGGAGAAAGAAGGTTAAATAGGAGGACCATGGACCTGTTTAGAAGCAGTCCTTTGTGGACAGTACCAATCTTCATTGTCAGGATATCAGCAGTTCAGTCCAATAGCAAACACCAAACACAAATCAATAACAGTGGCTCCATCCAGTTGAAACCCCAAGGATTTGCCAAATCAGCACGAGTCAGCAGAATCAGCAAGAATCAGCCGGAATACCATAAGAAGTTCATTTCTCTCTACGAAGTGAAGACCAAAGAAGATCAGCAAAGCGTTGCACAGTTTAGCAACACCAGAGTGTCTTCTCACTGTCTGAGAGGTTATATTTATATTCTGCTTAAACATCATGCCTTCTCTCAAGTGTCAGCTCCAGCAAAACATATGCCTTCTCATGTGTCTGCTTCAGCAAAACAGCCTCTCACACTCTTTCGGAAAACATCACTCGACACAACTGAGTTTCCAGAGAAACCAGAAATTTCCACTTCAGGTTTATTTGACTTACACTTGCACATTGATGTGCATCACAGAAGGAAGTCAGGATAGGAACTCAAGCGGGGCTGGAACCTAGAGGCAGGAGCTGATGTAGGAGTCGTGGAAGGGTGCTGCCTACTGGCTGGGCCCTCCCCCATCCATTACTAATTGAGAAAATGACTTACAGATGGATCTCATGGAGGCATTTTTTTTCTCAATTGAGGCTCCTTCCTCTCCGATGACTCTAGCTTGTATGGAGTTGGCACACAAAACTAGTCAAAGCAGTGGAAGAGAAGTGGCTGTCAGGGCACAAGGACAGTATGCAAGTATTTACTTCTCATGATGGCTGTGCCTGCCTCTGAGTGCAGTAAAAACCCGCTAGGTTGGGCGTGTGTTTTCATTTTTCCCTTGCCTTGGGTGGGCAGGCATATGAAGGTCATGCATGTGAAGATGAAAGGACAACTCGCAGGACTCTGTGAAAAAGGCTCAACCTCAGAGAAGGTAGAGACCTGGGACCCAGAGGCAATACTGGAATTCACGGGACTTTGGGAATGTTGGGAGTGAAGACATTTTGCATGTGGGAAGGGTGTGATGGAGGGTGGAAGGTGGGCTATAGGGTAGGTGATCTCACAACCCTCTTCGGTCAGTGTGAGTGACTGTGGGAGTAGAGTACCATGTGACTGAGATTTTACACCAGAGCATGATGGGAGCTGCCTCCGCAGACACACTTGATGTCTGATGAGAAGAGACGGGGTCCACCGGGAAGAGTATGGCTTTGCTGTCATAAGCCACTTGGATCTGTTCCCACACAGAGGCCTGAGCAATGGTAGTATATATTACTTCACAGTGCCAGAAAGTCCAGGTTCAAGATGTGGGCAGAGCTGTCCCCTCCTGAACAGTGCCTAGAGTCCTACCCCATCCCCCAGGCCAGCTTCTGGTACCTGCTGACTATGTCTGGTGCCCATTGGGTGAGGAGGCATTGGGACAATCTCTGCCATTATTGGTCCTTTTTGAGATGTCATCTCTGCCCCAGATCCTCTTCACAAGGAGACCTAAATGCACGTGAGGGCTTCATCTTAAGTGCATCCCCTCAGAAAAGTCCTGATCTCCTTGAGTCACATTCACAGGGCTGGGGTAAGGCCACCCACACAGGAGTCAGAGGCACCTCTTCTGCCTTCAGACTTGATCTCCATCTTCACTGAACAGGAAGGACAGTGTGGACTGGGCAAGTACTTGCTGTGCCTTCTGTGAGGAAGAAGAATGGGGCTGTGGGTTGCATGATTTTCACTGCTTGAGAGAAACTGAAACCACCCAGGTGGGCTACTGAATACTTCTTGTTTTGCTGGTTTAGTGAGACATAATTTCCTGTATCTCAGGGCAGCCTCGAATCCTGGTCCTTACGCCTCTGCCTCTTAAATGCTAGGATGGCAGGTTTGCGCTACTATGCCGGGCTCTCCACCCGGCATGTGAACATTAAAGGACAACTTGCAGGACTCTGTGAAAAAAAGGCCCAATCTCAGAGAAAGTTTTATGTCACCAATTTTTAATTATGACAGTAGAGACGGAGCGTAGGCCTCATGATCTCACCCACTGCGGAGTGTACAGTACAGGGCATGGAGCAAACACAGAACTGGCCATCACCTCCATCCACCTGCAGAGAATGTCCGCCTCCCTATACCTCACAGGTCACCATTAGGTACCTTCCCACCTGCTGACTGCCTCTGCTCCCTGTCATCCAGCTTGCCTGAGCTGGGTAATTTCACAGACACTGAGCCCATTTCTCTTTTTACAGCCAGGTTGTCTCCAGGTTGCAGCATGCATCACTTTTCCTTCCTTCCTTCCTTCTCAGGCTGAGCTGTGTCCCTAGAAAATGGCCACAAGGCAGACCTGCAGGCTGCTGCCTCTTTCTGACATGGAGGGTGCCATGGTGGACTGAGTCCTTTCTTGCCCAGTGGAGCCTAGCACTTTGTTTAAGTGTGTCTGGGGTAGACTCACTTGTCAAAAATAGAGCCAGTGTTCTTGACTTTGGTTTTAGCACTGAGTCTTGACTCTCACATGACAAGTGGGGAGGTAGGTAGAGTCTACTGGTCCCCATGGATGTCCAGTTGGCCCCTGGAGAAACACAGACCTGTTCCCCGGGAGACACCCTTGCTGCCTGTGTGATCCTGGGGCAGACAGTGATGACCATGACAAATGACTCTAAATCAGCCTCCAAGCTCCAATCCGGCTGTTAGACTACAGCCTGAACCATGCTCTGAGCAAAGGCTAGGTTCATTTGGATTAAAAATTCAGCAAGGGTGGGTTGGGTGGAGAACAGGGGAGGAGGTGGCCCAGCAACTGAGTAAAGTGTTTGTCCACAGATGAGAAGGGCTTGAGTTCAGATCGCCAGCACTCACTTTAAAAAGGTGGCCCCAGGACTGGGACAGGAGGATCCTTGGAGCTCACTGGCCAGTCTAACCAAAACCAAGGAGCTCCAGGTCCAGTGAGAGACCCTGTCTCAAAAAAATAACACAGTGACTGGGACCTTTAACCTCTGACCTCTGACCTCTGGCCTCTGCGCTAACAGGTATACACACACAAAGTCAGCAAAGGAGCAAGAACTCTTAAGGTCAAGCATGGGAGCCAAAACATGAAGAGATCTAGATGTGGTTTGTATTTAAATTATTTTGATCATGTAAAATACACACTATACACACATGCACACACACAAAGGAGAGGTGAACGGAGCACATATATACACACAGAAAAGGGGTTTGTGATGCTGGAACCCCAGAATGAATGTTAGCGGCTAAGCTGTGTGTCAAAGACACCAAAGACCTTCTGTGGCTGGTAAAGGGTATGTGGGTAGAGACAGGAAATGGAAACGGGGCTTAGGAGGTGGAGAGAGGCAATCAAAGTGGCTTGTGACCCCGGGTTCCCAAAGCACTGAGGAGGTGGCCCTGGATACCTGGATATCTCTCTCTCTCTCTCTCTCTCTCTCTCTCTCTCTCTCTCTCTCTCTCTCTCTCTTTCACACACACACACACACACACACACACACACACGCTATTAGTCCGGGATGACTGCATACAGTTATCCAACTGTGCTCTTTTCCCACTCGGCCACCAGCCAATCTTCCTGAAGGGGATCTCTCTGGGACATGCCCTCAGAGTTGGGGAGAGCAAGCCAAGTCACAGCAGCCACTCTCTGCTAGCAGGAGCCTGGCATGCATCTCTGGTGACACCATGGTCACAGACCTCCTCTATAACTGGATGTGGCCAGAGACAGTACCTTAGACCCCTTTCTGAAGGACCTTCTTCCTCTTGGAGATCACCTATTCTCATAGTAAATCCTCTATCTACCTGGACTCCTAAATGACCTGGGGACACAGCCTCAACTTCATACACAGAAGGAAATGCCCTACGGTCGTGAGTTAGGGCACCCTTTGGTCTGAAGTGGCAGTGAGTAGCAAGTGTCTTCTCCAGCATGCTAGGAAGTTTGGTCAATGTAGGGGAGCACTTCCTGTTTAAAATACAATCTGGTCCTGCCAGGCAATGGGGCCCACAGAGGTAATCATGATGGCTGCTATGTTATAGGTATGTACTACAGCACTTCTCTCTGCCCATGGCCTCCTAATGCCATACACTTCAAAAGCCAAGATCCTCCTCCTGAGGGCTGCTGCAAGCTGGCCAGAGTCACCTTTCCCTCCCCTGAGCCTAGGATGGCTGTTACAATAGAGGGTTCCTGCTCTTTAAAACAGTGCACAACCAAGGAACAGCCTGGCAGACTGTCCTGTCAAAAGGCCAATGCAAGGGCCAGTTCCTGCCCTTGCTGGGTCCCATCAAAGACAGTCCTGGAATCTGTGGGCAAGGCTGTGGCAGTGTATTGGGCCCCAAGTAGAAGGCTCTAGGGACACAGTACGGTTTGATCACGCAAAGGGTAGCAGCAGACTATGCAGCTGGTGTGCTTCACAAAGCTTGTGCAGTGTGTCCCATAGGTGGCAGCTCAGGGTTCAGCTTTTGTCTGTGCAGATAATTGGTTTTAAAGGTCAGACCCCATCTCTGTGACACACTGGTGCGTGTTTGCCTGCAAGCATTTTCTCGCATGAATTGCCTTTCCTCCTCAGCATCCGGCACAGGGCACAGAAGCTTCAGTGAAGCACTGACCCAGAGGAGCCAGAGCTGGCCAGGGCTGGGAAGAAATCTGTAGTCTGAAGCAGAGCTGGCCTCAGCCAAGGAAAGTGGGGATCAGAGCCATTATGAAAAAATTCAATTAAAATTGAAAGTCTACCAAAAACTTTAATTTGTTCAATGCTTTTTGATTTTTAAAAAACATGTCTTACTATGTAGCCCAGGCTGACCTCAAACTCACAGTCTTCCTGTCTGGCCTCTTGGTACTGGGACTACAGGGTACCCTGCACACTACATCCAAATAGAAAATACCAGTCAACTCTAAAACTCTGAGTCCCAGTGGGCTGGAGAGATGATTCAGTGATTAAAAAGAACGTACTGCTCTTGTAGGAGAGTTAAATTCAGTTCCTAGTACCCATATCTGGTGATTCCCAATCCCCTGTAACTCTAGCTCCAAAGGCTCGGATGCCCTGTGGAGGTTTCCTGTACCTGCACCCACCCCACACATATAATTTAAAAATAAGTCTCTAAAACCCTGACTCCCAAAGGTATCTCTGCCACCCTCTAAAACATTCCTAAGAGCCTTCCCAAATGAGTGCATTAGCTAGCTATAGTTGCAGAACAAATAACCCCAAATCTAATAGCCTAAGATGACACCCCACAGAACACTGCTGTCTGATCTCGGCTGTTGGTGGGGTGGGGAGTGGCTTCACATTGTGATTTCTTTGGCATCCTGTTCATGGTTGAAGAAATGCAGCACTCTTCCATGTTCTTTGCCAATATCACTGTGTGATGGTTCGTCCTGACTGTCACCATGATGAGATTTAGACTCAATGTGGAAACAAACCGCTGGGTATATTTGCCAGGGAGTTTCTAGATTAGTGTAAGTGGGGTGGGAAGACCCAGTCTGATGAGTGGTAACATCCCATGGACTGGGTCCTACTCTGAATGCAGAGGAGAGCGTGCTGGGCACCAGCATTCATGGCTCTGCTTCCTAACTGTAGGCACACACTTTCCCCACCATGATGGACTGAACCCTTGAACTGAGACCCAGAACAAACTCTTTTTTAAGTTGCTCCGTCAGGTAACAAGAAAAATAATTAACACACACTCTGTGAGGTATAGCATCTCTCTGTGGAGCTGACTTTTCTGTGAACTATGATTGTTTCTGGACAGGAATCCTCACAGAAGCTATAACCAACTAACCCTCCCTCTAAGCCTCTCTTTCATGACAGAAGGCCTTCTTTTCAATTCAGCCTGATTGATAATGGCTCACTTGAAGAGCAGCCCTTTCCAGGCCTAAGAGCTTTCTGTTTTCACGTCCCACACACATCTGCAACTGTGTGGAAGGCACCATCTGAGCAGACGTGAGGCAGACGTCACAGTCAGTCTTCCCTGTGTGCACATCCAGTTCGCCCGGAAGCATTCTTGGTGAAGGCTATTTTCTCTCAGACGGGCTTCCTTTACATGTTTGCTTTCTATATTCTGGATGACCAGAAGTCTCTATGGCAATTCTTTATCATTTCTGTAATTTAGCCGTGTATACATATGTGGATGTGTGTTCAAAAAAATTGGAAACTTTTTGTTTGTTTTGCTTTGTTGAGATAGGGTCTTGCTATGTTGCTCTGGCTGTTTCAGAACTATGCAGATTAGCTAGCCTTAAACTCATAACAATTCGCCTGCTTCTGCCTCCCAAGTGCTGGGATTAAAGGTATATGTATATCATTATGCCCGGCTGGTATGAATTGAAAGTGTTTTGAATGTGCCTGGATGGGGGTCAGATGAGCTGAAGACAGCAGGGCAGCATAAGCGCCCTTGCAAACCTGAACAGCTCTGAAGGGTTTTAGTTAAGAGGAGGAATGAGTAATGCAGTGTAGGTAAAACTTGGAATCTGTGAGGAACAAGGGTCTGGTACATATACAATATTCCAGAACTTTGAGGTAGACTGCTTTGCAGGTGTTTCCAGGAAATCAAATTGCAGGTGTCCTGGGAGGGGCCTGTCTGGTGATAGCTTGGCTCTGCCAGCTGCAGTTTTATAAGGTAGGGTTCCCCCACCCCCATACACACACACACACACACACACACACAGACACACACACACACACACAGACACACAGACACACACACACCTTTATGTTGTACAGAGATTGTGGATTAATATAGTGTTTAAATAATGCATATGCATCTTTAAAAATTGGGTATAGCCAAGTCCAAAGAAAAGAAACCTTGGCCCTGCCCACAGATCACCTCTAGGTGGCTCCACCCCGGGGTGTCAGCCTCAAAGAGCATCAGCAGGAAGGACACTGCAGTAAGTTTGCCAAGTTTGCCAAGTTGCTGCTAACTGCCCTTCTTTTCTGGAACATGCTGTTTTCCTCAGTTTCCCACCACAGTGACAAGCACACAGAGTTTCTAGGGTTCAGGCCTTGGCTCTGACGTGAGACTGTGGTGAGGTGGAACACCTGATGGGTGGAGTTGTGGAAAGTCTGCTTACCTTAAGGAAGTCTGGAAGGAGGAAGGCAGAGGGATGGAGGGGAGGGGGAAAGGAGAGAGAGAGAGAGAAAAAGAGAGAGAGAGAGAGAGAGAGAGAGAGAGAGAGA
This sequence comes from Grammomys surdaster, assembly GCF_004785775.1. Lineage (NCBI taxonomy): Eukaryota > Metazoa > Chordata > Mammalia > Rodentia > Muridae > Grammomys > Grammomys surdaster. Next base: position 3,393,406 of record NW_021620993.1, on the reverse strand, counting down.
GAGAGAGGCAGACAGAGAGACAGAGAGACAGGCAGACAGAGAGACAGAGAGACAGAGGCAGAGAGAGAGAGGTGGGGAAAGAGAAGGGAGAGAAGGAGGAAGTGTGAAAGCTCACTTCAGAGACAGACGCTTAAAAAAATGAAAGTTTTATTTTCTGAGCACTCAGGGAGGCGGCCAGTTCAGGATCTGAACTGTGTCCCAAAAGGAAGATTGTACAACATTTTTATAGGACAGGAACACAAAGTACAGCAGTTGGAGTGGACCGTTGCATTGACCAATTATATTTTAACACAAGGGGTTAAACAAGGAAGTTAACATTGGTGACTGTGCGTATCTGGGTCACCTTGAGTCAGCGGCTGACTCAAGCCCCCTCCTGGACTCTGACCTGGAATTTTAGAATAATCAGGGAATGAGGGAGTGTCAAGCTGCACGAAGTCAATTAAGTCAAGACAGGCAGCACATTTATGATTTGTGTGTCTCAGTTTAGACAAGAGGACCACAGCATCTTCCCTCTTCACATCCTTTACTGCTTAACAGACAAACAGGAAACATCTGAAGAAGCAGGACACGAGTTGGGTTCCAAGTCCTGGGAACGTGAACTCAGTTTTGATTCTGCCAGAGAGATGGAACTTGTTCCTGAGACTGTTGAACCCAGGAAACTATCTCCTAACAAAAAATGAGACAGAGGAGAGAAGAGATGGGGAGAAAGGAAATAAGGGAGGGAAGGAAAGAGAGTGGTGGAGAAAGCAAGAGAGAGAGAGCTAGAGTGGGAGGAAGAGAGGGGGTGGCAGGGAGGGCGGGACAGAGAGAGGCTGATTGACTTTCCCTTTCTATTCCGTCCCAGCACCCCAGTCTTTAGGATGATGCCACCTGTTGTGTGACAAAACTTTTTGGGGAGATGCAACACACATGTCCACCCGTGCCAGGCAGGGAACCCATAACAGACCAAATACAGACACCACCAGAGTCTAGCTTAGTGAACCAATGAATTTTATTGGGGTTACTCACAGGAGTATGGGTGAAGAATTACTTATAGGAGTAGAAATGACTCAAAAACAGCAGTATTATCAAAGCCCACCCCAGCACTGGCCATAGTTCATAAAGGTGGGAACCTGGAACACACTGCACAACACACAAGAAGCTCAGCAGGTTGGAGACTGTCCTTTTCAGATTCCTCAGTTGATCTAAACTTCTTCCAGACAGCTCAGCTGGTTTTTGCTTCTTCCAGGCAGCTGGTCTGGTCTTGGAGTCTTCTTTGAAGCTTTTCTCCTCTGAGAGTCTTTTTGCCAACTCTGAGAATGTTCTTTGTAGCTTATCTTCCTTGTAGCACAGTAGACTCTTGGCTTTTATTGCTTATTCTGGCAGGGAGGGGCCTAGTGAATTTGGTCAGTTTCAGGGACTTCCGGAAGCTATTTTGACTTGTTTACCCCTCTGCTTAAGGAGCTTCCTACAGAACAAAATGTTTCAGTCTTAGAGAAAGGCTTTATGCAACACCACTCACACTCAAGCAATCTTTCCCCTTTAGCTGGTTCTTTCTGGAACCTCCCCCGACTCCCTCCTCTCCTCTCAAATTGTACTAACACACACACACACACACACACACACACACACACTTACTTCTCAAACAGATCCAGTCAAACTAGCCCTGCAGGCGGCACAGTGTGTGGCTGGCTGTTGTTCTTTTCTGAGGTGAAGAACCTTCTGCAAACAGCTTTAGAGGGTTTCTGGGGTCAGGAAGCTGAGAGATAAATCCTTTAAGGGTGAAAAGGAAAAGCTTTCAGAAGAAAAGCACAAACACTCTTGAGCCTCGTGGTTAGTGTGCAGAACGGCTGACCAAGAAAGCACTAACCCCCTCACCCCCACACATTCTAAGAAGTAGAGTTTGAGACAGAGGTGAGTCAGGGATGCAGAGCAGGTCTCAAACAGATCAGGAGAGGTCAGAGAGTGAAACAGAAGCAGCAACACATGACCTCACTGGTAACAGAATTCCCGACTGGCATGGTCTCACTGGCCCTTGCCCTTCAAGTGAGAGACACCTGTGGGACCTCTTGTGAAGCTGAAATACAGGGCAGCAATGGGGCACACCTCCCCACTGCAGAACCGTGAGGTGTAGTTAAATGACAGCCAAGGATGTAAGGCTATCTATTCACAGTCACAGCAGGGAGGAATGTCTCTGGGGTCCCAGAATGAAGACTAGGTGCCAAGTGTCAGCAGTGAGTTGAGGCTAACATAGAGTAGCCCTTGAAAAGGCCAGACCCTGGATTGAACAGCTGAAGGAAAAAAATAAGTAAAGTTGGTGTGGAAACATTTAAAAAAAATTAAAGCCACAACAGCACAAGCCTAGAACAGAAGCAGCAAGCTATGCTTGCTCACAGGGCTTGCCTGTCCACCAGCCATCTTCTCCTTTGTGCAGCTCCTTTATTGGAACTTGGCGGTGCTCATCTACTTGTGAGGGCTGTGTGCAGCATCGTGCTGCCTAACTATGACGAGCATGGAGCCTGCAGGTGGCGCAGTGCCTGCCCAATGCTCCTTCCAAAAGCCTGTGACCCTGAGAATCACAGGCAGCCAGACTCATACTCAGGGCAAAGGGTGTCCAAAGGGTGTTCCACCCATGGGTCTCACTGAAGAAGGTGCTGCTGTGCTTCTGTAAGGCAAAACAGGGGTCCTGGAGAGAGCAAAGCGTGAAGGAGTGGAAGCTCTGCCTGTCCCCTCCAAAACCACCAGATCTGGGGGAAACTGAGGGGAATGGCCCATCTGTTGCTCAGTTAGTTGCTTTGATGCTCCATTCCAGGCTGCCTAGGCCACTCTCCTTTACCCAAATGTCAGTGACCCTCCTTTTACAGTAGCCGTCCTTGAAATAGCACACACCCACCTCAATCTCAGTCCCTCCATAAATCCACCTCACTCCTCCATCTCAGTCCCTCCACAGAGCCCACCTCACCCCTCCATCTCAGCCTCTCCACAGAGTCCACCTCACCCCTCCATCTCAGCCTCTACAGAGCCCACCTCACTCCT
>NW_021620993.1:3361504-3389991 GCF_004785775.1 Grammomys surdaster | reverse complement strand
CTCCATCTCAGCCTCTCCACAGAGCCCACCTCACCCCTCCATCTCAGTCTCTCCACAGAGTCCATCTCACTCCTCCATCTCAGCCTCTCTACAGAGCCCACCTCACCCCTCCATCTCAGCCTCTCTACAGAGCCCACCTCACTCCTCCATCTCAGCCTCTCCACAGAGCCCACCTCACCCCTCCATCTCAGTCCCTCCACAGAGCCCACCTCACCCCTCCATCTCAGTCTCTCCACAGAGCCCACCTCACTCCTCCATCTCAGTCTCTCCACAGAGCCCTTGCTGAGGTCCTGCGGTGCTGGGTGTGATGTAAAGAGCCAGTGATGAGCTGACTCGTGATTCAAGCTTTCTGTTAGGAAGGCATGTGATAGGGTTTTAAAGTGTGAGAGTGAGGGGAGGTAAGAGCTTAGTGAATCTGTCTCAGGAGAGGATGGCTGGCTTCAAGAAAGGCCGCTGCTGTGACACAAGTTTCTTGACCATGTTTCTTGACCAGAGTGCCCTTTAATGCTGGGAGCTGACAGCAAAGGCTCTGTTAGTAAGCTTTCAGAGTCACTGCACTGAGTTAGAGACAAGGCAGAGTGGACACCAGCATGCCTCCCATTCAGTATGAACTGAGTGTGGAGGAGGCTGGGAAAGATGGCCAGGCACCAAGTTAGCATGTGGAACAACTGTCACCCTATGAGGTGACTAAATAATAATACATGGCAAACATGCTGCCCACAGGTTTTGTCTTTGACCCTTCTCCCCTTACTAAAAACAGTTAGATTTTATCCCTAAAACCAGCCCCCAAGGCCCGCTCCCTTATTTGCCCACTGACTCATTCTTGAGACAAATAACCGCAGTCCAACCATCAAAACTCTCACCCTAGCACACACTCTCCTTCCTCCTCAAACCCCACTCCTGAGGAAATGTCTGCGTGTGTGCTGCTGCCTCACAGTCTACTTTCAAAGCACGCATCCCACCCCACCCACCTGCCCCTCCAGAGTAATAAATTTCCTTTGTGCTAAGAATTTGGTGTCTCAATATGTCCTGTATTGATTCTGAGGGAGCTAACCTCCCTTACAGTTATATTTCCCCCACAAAAAAAACTTTAAAGGAAAGGCTTTGAGTTTCACAACTAAGAATTTATAGAGATGATAGACAGGCTTACCATGAGCTAATGTCATACAATGTGTGCATGGGTGGCCCTATCACAAACAACCCACAAATAAACACAATTTCTATGCATCAAAACAAATAAACAAAAGATTTCCTAAAATAAGCTTGAAGTAAGGCAAGATCTTGGCCAGCCTGGGCCACATGACAAAATAATAAAATATTTCAATTTTAAACTATCAACATTGAATCAAAGCAAATGCGGTAAGAAAATGAAATACAAGGTAAGTAAGGGAAGGCATGTCATGTAGAAGCCTGAGCTGACCAAGCAGCTACTTCAGAAATAGTCTTAACGGGGACTGGGGAGATGGCGCAGTAGAGAAAGGGCTTGCTGCACAAACATGGGAATCCGAGTTCAATTCCAGAATCCTAGAGAAAAAGATAGGCAGACAGACAGACAGACAGACAAGCAAAACAAAACTGAAAGCAAGTAGCACCATGGTTGTAATCCCAGGAACGGGAAGGTAGAAATTAGCCTAACCAGTGAGCCCTGGGTCCCAGTAAGAGGTCCTGTCTCAAAAGCAAGGGGGTCTATTCTGATGCCACATGTGGTCTCCACATGCATTCTCACACATAGGCACCCAAATATACATAGGCACGCACATTCTTGTGAGCATACATACATATGTGTGCATGTGCACACACACATACACACACACACACACACACAATTGATGAACTGAAAACAATTTTAAGTGGCAACAATGAATAGTGGTAAGACAAATAAAATAAAGATGTGGCCACCAGATGGCACTAGCGCTCAGTGGCTATGTTAGGCTGATATTGGCAGGTGCAGGAAGCAAAGGCACACGAAATTAACTACAAAGAAATACACCTTTCTATTAAATATATATTTTATTGTTAGATTTATTCTAAGTGAGGTGTGTATGTGTGTGTGTGTGTGTGTGTGTGTGTGTGTGTGTATACAACTCTCAGGACTTGGTTCTATTCACCCACTGCAGGATCCAGGAATCAAATTCAGATGGCCAGGTCTATCTCTCAACACTGATTTCACTAGAGTGGTGGTGAAGACCTTTAATCCCAGCATTCTGGAGGCAGAGACAGGGTTATCTCTATGAATTCCAGGCCAGTAATGACTACATCATAAGAGCCTGTCTCACACAAGAAAAAAAAATGATTCTACCCCATGTCAGGCTTCGTGCTCATAGTGATTCAGGAGAGGAGGACTCTGAGAGGAGCCTTGAAAATGCAGGAGTGATCCCACAGGAAGCAGAAGGCCCCAAGATCCAGCCCCTGCAGACATATTCCCCTGCCTTCCTAGCACTTCCTAGCCTGCTCTCCACACTACCTCTTTTGAAATACTCCTCCTAACACACTGAGGAGTAGGGTTCAGTTGTGGCTGCTGCTGGAGGACCTGTGTGCTGTCAGTTTTCCGTGGCTGTGATAAAATACCCAAGACAACCAGCGAAGGTTCTGCTCAACAAGATCTCAATGGTTTCACCCCTGGCTACTCGGCTCCATTCATTCTGGCCTGTGATGAGGCAAGGATGCACGGCTGGGAGCCTGTGGTGGGGCACATGCTCACCTAATGGCCTTCAGGAAGTGGGGGGTGGGGGAGAAGAGAGAGAGTTTATAACAAGTTCCCAGCCCCTAGACCCACTAGCCTCTAAGTACATCAGTGTATTTTTACACTGTCAGGTCAGAACCCTCATGATCCAACCACCTTCCACAGCTACTTCAGAAACAGTATTAAGATGGTCTGGGGAGATAGGTGCTTGCTGGACAAGCATGAGAACCTGAGTTTAATCCCAGAATCAAAGAGAGAAGGAAGGAAGGAAGGAAGGAAGGAAGGAAGGAAGGAAGGAAGGAAGGAGAGAGAGGAAGAAAGAAAGAAAGAAAGAAAGAAAGAAAGAAAGAAACCAACCAACCAACCAACCAACCTGGAAGTCATGCCATGATTGTCTCACCCAACTTATGAATATGGCTGCACTAGGAACCAAAGTTCCAACACATACACTTTTGAAAGACAGCAGATTCAAACTCTGGCCTTGTCCTGCCTCAGAGCTAAACAACGGTACTCAAATGTGCCCCCATCCTAAGCATTTGGCCTATAGACATGGAACTATGCAAAGGTGGTTAAATTAAAGAACTAAAACAAAGGCCCATCTGGATTACAGAGGACTCAGGATAAGCACTGGGCTCTTATGAGAGGGCTCCAGGAGGGCTAGAGGAAGCCATAGGAAAGGCAGGGAGATGGTGGTGGAGAATACAAGGGTCACACACAGCTAAGAAGGCCTCATGCACCACGCCCTGGGACCCCAAGCAGAGTGTGCTCTGCCATACCCTGTCTGCGGCCCAGGGAGGCTGGCTCTATTTACTTCTGCCTCCCAGAGGGAGGGAGTAGATGCCAGTTCCTTCACAGTGCTGTGTATAATGACTGTCTATGCAGCCATCTCCCTTGAAGTGGGTGAACTGGGATGGCAGGCATGTGGGGCCAGCAATCAAGAGAAAGGGATCCCACTGGGGAAAAGCCGTCACCCTTAACTAACCCCATGTGCCAGTTCCCGCATGTCCATGGTAAGCACTCACTACTGTAAAGAACCTCCACTTCTGTATGCCTTTGGCACTTTCCCATCTCTGAAAATTTTCTGCCTGACTGATCTGATCACCACACGGGAGGGTTCATGGGTCTTCAGCCAGACAATGGAACCAGTTTTATAGTCAAATGTTCTCTCACACCCACCAGCTTTACAAGATGTGGTCATCAGGATCCTGGGACTTCAGCACCTCCAACTCTATGTGGCTAAGGCCACGTGACATCCACTCCTGTGACTACTCTGGAGATGTCTGGGAACCCAGATGCCACCATCACTGAAATGTTCCCAAGGAAACAGAGGCTAATTTTGTGTTTGCTCATCTCCCATGCACCTGCCAACCCAAATAAAAGGCCTCACAGGAAATCTCCGCAGCAGGTGACTTCAACCTGACTGTCCACAGCCTTCCCTCCTCCCCCAGTGGTATTTTTTCCTACCAAGAGCTTCCATCTTTTTCCATTTGGAACCCAAGTACCTGGGTGGGGTGGAGAAAGCCATGTTTCCGAGTCAGGGGTCATAAGGGCAACCAAGAAACTAAGGTTTAAGATGCATTTCCACGCTATGCATCAAAGTCCACAGTAAGGGTACAGTGCTGTGGCTTCTGTGAGATAAACCAGCTCTCCTCACCAGGCTCCGTCCAGTGGCTGGTTATTTGCACTCTTCCAGGCTGCAGGTTTGAAGTGCTCATATTCTGACTGGCTTCAGCTGGGGGTTGCCTCCCTGCTCCTAGGATCACCTGTCTACCTTCCGGTCCGCAATAGGGAGACTAGTTTTTCTCCTGACTTCACCTGGACTTCACTTCTGGCTGCTTTTAAAGGACTTAAAACCTCAAACTTACAAGTCAATCTCTACCTCAAGGACAATAGACTTGGGGCACAGATGCCAAGTGCAAGCTCCTGCCCAGCAGCGCCTAGGATGAGCATCTGACTGTGTGATGGGAAAGGTACGGGAGGTCCTTGGAGTCCATGAGGAGAACTGCCTGCTACTCCTAGTTTCCTGGTTACCTCTTCTATTGCTATGACAAAACAGCTGGCAAGAAGCACCTTGAGGGAAGAAGGGCTCGTATTGGTTCAAGAGGGTTATAGTCCATCCTGGCGAGGGAGGCATGCAGCAGGAGCTTGGGACTGCCTAGTCACATTTCCAGGACCAGGGAGCAGAGGGAGAGGACAGCGGGTGCTCCCTGGGCTTTCTTCTCTTTCATCCAGCCTTGGCTTCAGTCCACAGGATGGTGCCACTCACATTCAGAGTGGATCTTCCCTCAGTTAAACCTCTCTGGAGGTTCTTGGTGACAGTGTCATAGACATGCCCCCATGTGTCTCCCCTAGGTGATTCCAATCCAGTCAAGTTGATAAAGGGTGGTGAACCCCCATATCCATCAATCCCAAATGTTTCCAAACTGGACGACCTCTAAGTTGCATGAGGGGATGAAGAGCCACTCCCTAAGTGAGGCATCACCACCATGTAGCTGAAGGCAGCAACGGACACCGTTGGGAGACAGCACTGGTTCTGCTTTCCACCCCAGTGCATGCTGGGCAATATGAAGGAATATTCAAGAACCATGTCTTCTTCTAGCTGTGTGATTCACCTAACCTGACCAATCATTCCTTTCCCCAGCAAGTCTTGGGTCTGATCCATAAGAGAACATCTTAAAGTGCCTGTCACATAGCAGACATTATGCTGGAATGCATAGCATACCCACAGTCAAGCTGTTGAGCCATCTGCATGACCTTCTGAGGACTGGTTTTCTTTGTAACCAGCACTTCATCCTCTCTGGGACCACCCCACAAGTTCATTTGATCTTCTGGCACCCCTGTCTCTGGTGGGCTGTCCATGACCACTGCTGAATGTGAACTCAGACAATTAACTCAAGTGTTTTCTCCAGGCAACTCCATCTCCTTGTGAAGATTGCCGGCCAGGTGGGTGGGGAAGTTCTGGATTGGGGGGGGAGGGAGGGACACTACAGAACTGCCTAAGACAGTAACCTCTGGAGGTGGCTCCCACTCAAGTAGTTCCTGAGTGGGTCACCAGGTGGCAGCACAGGCCAGTATGCCTCCTGGCAAGAGAACCCTGGCTTGAGAAGGGCTTCAGAGTCCCCGGGGGTCCTCGCCCCTGGGAAGACCCACACCTCCACACACAGCAGCTTCATCAGTCTCTGCTTACAATGTGTCCGTGTGGTCATTATCATTTCTTTGTGGCTTTATAGCAAATGAGAAGACCCAAGATTTAAGAGTAACCATGTTCAAGACAGAAGCAATTTGGTGACCTGGTGTTACTGCCAGGGAAAGCCACAGGAGGTTTAAGTCTTTTTTTTTTTTTTTTTTTTTTAAAGGACAGCCAAGAAATCTTCCAACAGTTTATTAGAAAGAATGTAGACATTTAAAAAAATCCCCACTGGCCGGGCGGTGGTGGCGCACGCCTTTAATCCCAGCACTTGGGAGGCAGAGGCAGGTGGATTTCTGAGTTCGAGGCCAGCCTGGTCTACAGAGTGAGTTCCAGGACAGCCAGGGCTCCACAGAGAAACCCTGTCTCAAAAAACCAAAAAAAAAAAAAAAAAAATCCCCACTGTCATGAACATAAATTGAGGTTTTCCAGCCAGGGCATAAGCTGAAATCAAAACAGGAAATAAAAAAATCCAATAGTGTATTAACATTTTCCACTCATTTGCCATACTGACAGTGCAATACAAATCTGGTCTAAAATGTACATATTCTCAAGCAACAATGTACAGCTTTCTTTGTCCTCCATGCTAAGAGATGTAAAAGCTTAAGGGCCAAACAATACCAAATGTATAGGCTTCAAAACCATCTAAGTTAGGGCATCCACTAGTTTTAGCTAAAATACACCTGAACACTGACAAGTGATCACATACAATGATGTAAAGTACATTTTTTTTTTTTTGAAAACTAAACTTTAGTGGAATAATTCTGAAAGGTATCCTGGAAGAATGGCAGGGTATCAGTTTAAGATTAGCCAATTTGTTTCCACCTCCTTTAAAAGTTCATGGTTTGGGATCTAAAACCTTTATCTTTCCCTAATGTGTAAGTAACTGTGTTATGACAAAAGAAGACTTAGATGAAATGTGATTATTCATCAGAGCTGCTGTAGCAGTTGCCTAGGATCTCAACTGCTTCATGGAATCCTGGGAAATGTTCATGCATAAGGATATTGCCTTAGCTGACTTAAATTGCCCCATACAATGGTACATAATCAACCCTTAGTGAAGCCTTTAAAAAAAAAAAAAGGTTGAAAGTGGGTTTAAGGAGGCAAGTACAGCATATCTGCCTTTAGAGCTATCAACTCAGGGATTTTCTCAATTATGAAATCTTGCAGAAGTTATTCTTCTTTCTCAAAATCCAGGCGATGACAACACTCCTTACTCTAGATCTGGCATTTTTTCATCATCACTGTCTTGTGAATCATCATCTGCTCCATCTACTTCTGGTAAATCTACATCCTCATCACCACCCATGTGATCCATCATCTCAGAGAAACGGTCAAAATTAGACATGTCTTCATCTGAGTCATCCTCCCAGTCTTTCCAATTATTGAAGTCCACACTAAGCCAATTAAGCTTTGCCCTTTCCTTTGTTAACCTAGGCCATGACTGGCCAGATTCTCCTTTTCGCAAACAACATAAAATTGATCTGTCCGTTCTTTTATGCTTGGAATCATTTGGATCAATACAGTGAAAAAGATCAATTTCATTTAAATGCTTAAAATTATCACTTCCTCCAAGACAACTGAAAGTAAGTTTGGATTTTTCAAAGTTTACATTAACATCTTTACTGTCTTCAACACAAAATTCAATGAATACATAGTCCCTTCGATCGTACCACTTTGCAGAAGCAGGCTGCATGGTGAACGGGGCAGAGGGCCAGGCGAACGGGTGGGCGGGCCTCGCTGGCGGCGGCAGGCGAGTCGACTCCTCTCCGGCGGCGACTCCGGCGGTCTCTTGCCCGGTCGCGGCCTCTCCTCGCTCCTCTTAGGCGACGGCGGCGGCGGCGGGCTCGGCCTCGATGCCCAGAATGCACCGCGCGGAGAGCGGCTCCCTCAGCCCGGGAGAGGAGGAAAGTGTAGGAAAAGGGGCGCGAGGACGGAGAAAGACCGTGCGTGCGCGCGAGGGGTGGTGAGGCCGGGCGGCCGAGGTTTAAGTCTTATTCCAGAAAGTTTCAAAGGTTTTGTGTAAGCCCCATGGTATTCACCACCGGCTTCAGCACTGCCATCACTTTCCCACAGTCTTACAAGAAACCTCACCTTTTAAAACTAGAGCATCTTTAAAAGCCATTCCCAAACAATATGATAATTTACCATAAATATTCCCATTCAGAGCCCTGACCATATCATTCCCTAACAAAAGGCTTAGTGGCACGGTATTATCATCGGATACCCATCACATTCAAGTCCCCTGCCCCTTTCACAGTCGGTCTGCTCCATCACAACCAAGGGCCATGAACTCAATCCAATTATGTCTTTTAACTTCATTGGTGCTCTAACGGTATCCTCTCTCCTCCTACTCGACCCCATAATGAATTAGCAAATCAGGCCACTTGTCCTACCAAACACCAATGAACCAGTATTCCTGGAAAGAAACTCTCTGCAAAGGCTGATTGACGGATTAAAACCTCAATGACTGTGGAGAGGCTAAATCGTTGCAGGTGCAGAGCCTAATTACAATTTATCTTGGGCAATCTTTAGTCCATTAAATAGATTCCTTGCCCCACTCTGTGTCAGACCTAACATCATGCATGATAAGCAGATTAAAATCTTGGTAACATAGTAACAAAACCCTACTCTCCATCAATCAAAGGGCTAAGAGTGCTATCAGATAGCATCTGAGGCCTACAGCTGAGATCTCTGTTTGCTGTAATCACCTACTTAATGTTTCCACTAATACATTTTATGTCCTGAATTGTGGCTTTCTTTGTTCTGCTACTATGCAAACTTCCTGAAACTGCTGTCACGTTGGAACATAGGATTGGGGGGTGTCCTAAAACCGTTTCTGGGCCAGTCACTCATAATTGTGTGGACATGCTCGAGTCCCCCGGCAAAAAGTAGCATGTGTTGAGGAAATGGTTTTAATTAGAGCGAAGTTAAATAATACAATTTTGGTCCTTTCAAGGGCACCCACAAGCTGTAGTCCATGGACGAAGCATTCTATTTCGGGATTTGAGGGAGCCTGGAGAGGAAGGAAGCAGCTGCACATACCTAGACAGGACAGAAAGCGTCCTCCGACATCTCTCAGCTCTGCGACCTCCCCCATAGCACTGACCAAACATCTGCACCCGTATCTTCGAAGCTCTCCTGCACACGCTGAAGTTACTTCTTTTTAATTATGTTACATTCTGAGAAAACTGGAGGTGGCAGAAGGTACAAAACCAAGTCATGCTCATCGGGCCGTCCACAACCAGCCTGCTGACACAACGCGCTTGCGGCATAGTAGAGATGGGGTCCGTCCCTTCCCGGGACACTCACGTTCCACTGGCAGAAGGTAGCAGAAGCCTTAAAGCAAGGACCTGGCTCCTGTTCCCTGGTCCCCGCCCAGCGCTCGCCGCCTCCCGCCCCGCCCCGGCGCTCTTCCCTTTCATTGGCTATCCCCCGGCGCGCCCACGCCCACAGACGCTCCGTTTCCCTCCACCCCTCCCACTTCACCTTTCACCTCCTCACCTTCCGGGGCTCCCAGAAGCCTCGGTCTCCGCCCACCGGAGAAGGGGGGGGGAAACAGTACTCCGTCATGACTCGCAATTATTGGTGGAAATGAACTGTCCATCACAACAACAGCGGTCACGGATTAGCTAAAAAGCAGCAGTAGGTGGAAAAACCGGTATAGGGACGTCCGCGCGTGCTCAGTGTGGGCGCAGTGACGCGACCCGGGGGCAATCATGGCGGCTCGGTGCGTGAGGCTGGCACGGCGCAGCCTCCCGGCTTTGGCGCTGTCGTTCAGGTAAGAGACATCGCTCCTCCGCGTCTGCCTCACCCACGGCCGAGAGCTCTGGTGGGGGTGCCTTAGCAGCAGGTCTGGTCCCCGAAGCCGGTGCTCGTGCGCCCTGAAGTCACATCTTCACAGTCGGGTTCCTGTGTCTGGCCTCAAGGCGCGGGTGCCCGGGTGTTTGCTGTGTGGCGCTACAGGAACTAGGCTCAAGAGCCAAGAAGTGGGGCCGCTGGGGCGTAAATGCGGGACTCTGGGCGATGCGTCAGGTGGAAGGCTCCGCCATTTGCTTGTCTGGCGACACACGGCACTCTCACGGGCATAGGGGCACCACCCCTCCTGGAATTGCAAAAGACAACCCCAGAAGCGGGAGACTTGCCCAAGGTCAGGTAGCCAGGCAGAAGCCCGCCTGCCCAGGGACTGGGGTTGCTAATCCCTAATCCAGACCAGGATGTGTGCTGCCTGGTTTATGGGCTTTTTCCACTGTCCCTCATATTCCTTCCCCACTTTTGTCCTCCGCGAAATGTAAGGTCCAAGGAGCAACAAAGCCAGTGTGTGCGCAGTTTATTTTAAAAAGTGACTTTGCCTGAATCTTGTGGAAACTGAGAGGAATGGGAGCTGAGCTTTTCATCTGGTGAGAGTTAGCAGGTGGATGAACTCTTACATGTGACTACAAGATGAAGACAGGCTTATAGTGTGCAAAGAGCTGGGAGCAAAGGAGGCTGGAATATTCCTGTGGAAGCATTTCTTATTTGTGGTGCTCTATTTAGAGTTGTCAGGAAAGAAGCCCCATTTCCCATCCCATCCGGTCCTGCCCATCCCCCATCCCCCAGCTTGGTTCATGTCTGTCTCTGAAATTGTGGTTTTGAAGAAAGGTGCTCTAGTAGGAATATATATATATATATGTATATATATATATTACTATACTATACATACTATATACACTATATATATATATATATATATATATATATATATATATATATATATATATATATAGTAGTATAGCTGTTAGTCATAACTCCACAGTATCCCTAAGCGTGGCTTCCCTCATCCCTGAGAATAGCCCTAGAAATTCCTTACATGAAAGGATCTGGCTGTGATTGTCACTCCTAGGGGTGGAAATAATTCATAGTGAAGGCAGGCTTCACATTTTATAGGTTTTTATATTCTTAGCATAATTTTGTTCTTCAAAATTAATTACTGATTTTCTTTTTTAAATTTATGTGTATGAATGTTTTGCCTGTATGTATGTGCATGCACCATGTGTATGCCTAGTGCCTTCAGAGTTCAGAAGAGTGTCAGATACCCTGGAACTTGAGTTACAGTTAGATGTGGTTGTTAGCTGGAAATCAAAGTCAGGTCGTCTACAAGAGTAACAAATGCTCTCAACCACCAAGCCCAAATTCTTAGCCTTTTTAAAAGCATGAAAGTAAAAATAAAATTAAAAAGTCACTACTGGGGCCAGAGAGAGATGGGTCTCAGTGGTTAAGCACTGGCTGCTTTTGTGAAGGACCTGGGTTTGGTTCTCAGCATCCACACTGGGGAGGTCACAGCCACCTGTAACTCCAGCGCCAGGAGATCCCACACCCCTCCTGGCTGCCTCCTCAGCCTCACTTCCAGGACTCACTTGGTACTTCTCTTTCCATTTCCTCTGCACAGCACTCATACTGCACTTCCATTCCTCTGTTCAAGTGATTCCTGAAATGTACCTCTTATCCACCCTACTCTGTAACTCACCTGGGCTGTGAACCTGTGCAGGAGCACACACTGCAATCCCAGGACTCAGCACCTAGAAGACTGAGGTTAGAGGATTGCAAGTTTATTTCCAGACTCAATCTCTGAATAAACAAATACATCAGAAAGAAAACCAGGGCCTGGAGAGAAGTCTCAGTGGCTGAGAGTACTCACTGCTCCTGTAGAGGCCTCAAGTTTAGTTCCTAGCAGCCACACTGGGACAGATCTCAACTGCCTGCAATTCCAACTCCAAAGTAGCCAGTGGTTTTGGCTTTCCTAGGCATACAGGCACACAGACACACACATACAAAGGCACACAGGGACAGACAAATATGCACATGATAAATGTAATAACATCACATCTTTTTTTTTCTGTTTTGTTAAATCAGCTTGCTGGGCATTGTGGTCCACACCTTTAACCCCAGCACTTGGGAGGTAGAGGCAGCCAGAGCCCTGTTGAGTTTGGGGCCAACCTGTTCTACATATCAAATTCCAAGCCAGCCAGTTAGATTGTGAGGCCCTGACTCAAAAAAGAAAACCAGTCTCCTGGGTTTCCCTGCAGCCATGGGTCATGGTGTTTTGGGTGTTTACTTTTTCTCTCTGATGACAAGATTTTTGTTCGGCCACTGTCATCAGCAGGATGTGCAGTAGGCCTTGTTCTATGAAAGGGTCTTGACACCGTAGAGTACATGAGGGGGTAGACAGGGGACACGGCTAGTCAAGCATGGGTTACAGATTGTACATAGTCACATGTCAGTTAATGACAGGGCTGCATTCTGTGAACTGTTTTGTCAGGTGATCCTGTTAGCTGGTGGGTATCAGAGTGCATTAATACCACCTAATGGGGCAGCCACCACCACCTATGCCATGTACTGTTAAAGACTCTTAGGGTAGCAGCAGTAGAGAAATGGCTCTGTGGTTGAGTGTTTGCTTCTTTTCCATAGTACCCAAGCTCATATTGGACAGTTCACAACCACCTGTAATTCCAGCTCCAGGGGATCTGATATCCTCTTCTGGTCTCCTAGGATACTTCACTCATGTGGTATATACTCACACTGACACACCTAAAAAGGCATCCACATTTTTTGTGTCGTGTATGTGATATGAGCACATTGGGAAGGCCCCAGGTCAACATCAGGTATCTTTCTCCTATCCCACCCTCATTTACTTATGTGTTGCGGGCTATAGCAAATGTGTGGAAGTCAGGACACCTTGTAGAAATCAGTTCTCTCCTTTCCACCATTCAGGTCCTGGGGACTGAGCTTATGTCATGACTGTCTTGGTGGCTAGTACCTTAACCCAGTAAGCCAGCTTGAAGCTCATGATTTGGCTAGGGTAGCTGGCCAGTGGGCTTCAGGAATCTACCTGTCTTTGCCACCTCAAGACTGGGACTACAGGTGTGCCTCCATACTTGGTGTTCTTATATGGATTCTGGGAGTGCAAACTCAGGTCTTGATGTTGCACTACAGGGTCTTCACCTACTGAGACACTTCCCCGGCCCCATAGCACATGCCTTTTGTATGTCACAGTTGCCTTTGTGAGGTCTAAGTCTTTTTTAGCAAGCAGTTTGAAATTACTCAAACTTATAATTTTTATTTTAAACATTTCCTTTGTTAGGGAAAGAGGGTTGCATATCTGTACAGTGTGTGTGGAGATTGGGAGAGCTTGTGGGAAATTGGCTCTTTCTACCATGTGGGTCCCTGGGAATAGAACTCTGGTTGTCAGGCTTGGTAGCCAGTACCCTTACCCACTGAGCCATCTCAAAAGCCCAAATTTCTAAAAATCTGCTTTCTGTCTTTAGCATGCTGAAAGTCTGTCTTCACTTACGTGTGGGATTTTTCTTAGGCCTTCTCCTCGCTTGTTGTGCACAGCTACAAAACAGAAGAACAATGGCCAGAACCTGGAGGAGGACTTGGGTCATTGTGAGGCAAAGACAGATCCACCCTCTGCAGACAAGAGCCTCCTGGAAGAGAAGGTGAAGCTGGAAGAGCAGCTGAGGGAGACCATGGTAAGGACCCTCAGGGTGTGCACACTGCTGGACTGCTGCTTGCATGGTCCATATGACAGCGTCCAAGTTCACAGGTGACAGAGCAAAGCCATTTAATAATTTATCTCCTGCCTGCTGCAAACCCAAGTAGCAAACTAACTGCCAAACGGGAACTAGAATTCAAACAGTCTGTGGCTCTGCTTCTGACCTGGGAAGCTTGTGTTGGCTATGCAATGTTAATACAACTGTGTTTTCTATGCAGATGAGGATTACTTGTTAGGATTGAGCTGGGACTCAGGAAGGGAACCAGAAAATTTTATGCATAGGAGTTGAGTATAGGAGTCAGTGGTAGCAATTACCACTCTGTTGAGAAGCAGGCACCAGTCAAGTTCCTTAAGCGTGTGGGCAATTTGTGGTGTCACTTATATAGCTGGCACTGTGGTCCTTTCATAGATTAGGAAAATGAAACACAGAAAAGCTAGCAGAATTTCCCAAGTCACCAAGGCTAGACTAGGACAAACTGTCTTAGAGCCTTGCTTCATGATTGCCTGAAAACTGAGATCAGAGGAATAGTAGAGACCTCCGGAGTCCACCAATGGACATTAAGCTGGAGATGGTCAGAAAGAGGTAGCTACAGGGAAAGTGCAGGGAGGTAAGGACCCTCTGGCCCCAGTAATTATCTGACCAGACATGTGAGCTCAGCCTTGTTGAGCTCTTCTACCAGGTGATCTTTCTTCCCCTCCTGGGAGGCAGGAACTGAGGTTGGTGACCCCTAGTGGTGTGCTTCCACACCCTCAAGTTGGACAAGAAAGTAGCATTCTTCCCCCACCAATGACAGTGGTATCAATCAGAAATTAAGGACCTTCTGGCTCTTTCCCATTGTGGGCTTGGGTAGAACATTCCCTGCTTCTTGTAGACACTAGCACAGGTATAAATTACCCTTCTAAACTGTCTTGGTTTTGTCTAAAAATCTCAGTTAATGACAGGTTTTATTTATGTTCTGATTTGGAGTGTGTTGAATCATTTCAAAATCAGGATGGCTTTCTTACACATTTGTTACATAATGTGTGCCCCCCCGCAACCCCCAGGAAAAATACAAACGTGCTTTGGCAGATACTGAGAATCTACGGCAGAGAAGCCAGAAGCTGGTGGAGGAGGCCAAGTTATATGGTAAGCAAACATTATGGTCTCTAAGGGGAAGGAGCAGGGTTGCAGCTGTGGCCAGCATGTAGCATGGTGGGACTTCTTCCACTGCCTTCACCTGTTGCTGGCCCGTTGCTCAGCTGGCCGTGGCCAGCCACCTTGGTTTGGAAGCCTCAAGCATACCTTTTTACCTGTGTTTTCTTCCTTTGCTACTCATTGTTAGCCCATGTTACTTGCTCTTATCCCAGAGAAGGCCTCTGTAGATGTTTTAAATGATTAAAGTACTGTGGTTCTGTGGTATATGATTTGACCAGGATCATGAACATCCCTGTGTGAGGAGCCCATGCAATTGAGACTAAGCGCAGACCATCTCTTCCTCCATGCAGGCATCCAGGGTTTCTGCAAGGACTTGCTGGAGGTTGCAGACATCCTGGAGAAGGCAACCCAGAGTGTTCCAAAGGAGGAGATCAGCAACAACAACCCTCACCTGAAGAGTCTATATGAGGGGCTTGTGATGACTGAAGTCCAGATTCAGAAGGTGTTCACAAAACACGGCTTGCTCAGGCTTGACCCCATTGGGGCCAAGTTCGATCCTTATGAACATGAGGCCTTGTTCCACACCCCTGTGGAGGGGAAAGAACCAGGCACCGTGGCACTAGTTAGTAAGGTGGGCTACAAGCTTCACGGACGCACCCTGAGGCCAGCTTTGGTGGGGGTGGTAAAGGACGCTTAGCTCCCTCCCTCAAGGCTCTGGACTTTGTAGGTCACTTGCTAGAGCTCGAAGGGCAAGCTTGTAATTTCTCATCTGTGAATACATCTGACCCTTGCCCAGCCGTGTTGGAAATCTTAAGTAAGCTAAGCAGAACATGAAGCTGCTTGCACACTGTCAGGGACTCTGGGAGTCTGGTCACTGAGTTTAGCATTACTTCAGAAGAGGGCCAGCAGGGCCTCGGGAGTAGTGTGCTAACATTGTATTTGTTCCACCTGGTGATTGATTAAGTATTTACACAAATAAAAGGTCTTTGGCTATATCTATGCTGCACAGTCTACCTCTGAGTCCCAAGGCACTGGTGTCACTCAGGTGGTGGCCCTCCCTGGAAGAGAAGGGCCAGAGCGGAAACACTTGTTGCCAGCAAAGCTAAACCCTTCAAGAGCACACATTCCTTCACAAGTAGGTATAAAAGTACTGGGCTTTCTACACGTGCCCTTGCTCTGAAATGACATGGAGTCCTAGTGTATTTATTAATGAGCTTCTTCCACTATGCCTGGGCATATCTATCTAACCAACCATGCTGCCTACCACCCAGTCATGTGTCTCATTACCTGCTATCTTAGGTTTGCCCTGGCTGCTCCTGCTCTGTTCAACCTCTCATGGTGACACTCTCTGGAGACCTTCTGGCCAGCCATTGGCTGACCAGGTCTTTATTAACCAATCAGGTGATGGAAAACGATTATATGCAACACTGAGACAGGAGATGCTTGACGATGCCAATATCTGGACTGCAACCAGATCTCTGGCACAGTAATCAACATCTGAATACACAGTGTACAAGACTGTTCCCCATCAGATAGTATTTAGCTGTTGTGAACGTTAGCCTTCGAACTGGGAAAGGAAGACATGAATTTGAACGTTTTTAGCCTGCTTATGCTCTTAAGTCTGTAGCTAAGTGGTTGCTAAGGACATTATATTCTATCCTATCAGAACAGATCATTTTGAGTGTAAAGCTGCATGGCTGGCGTGCTTGAGACATTTCCACTTTGTAGGTTGTGGTTAAGGGGATTAAAAGGCTCATCTTTTATCTCCCCACTTTCTGGTATTTGATTTTGTCATCTAATGGAGATCTGGTGAGCCGAGGAGAAAGCCTGGCTTACTCAGCTCACAGCTCTTCAAGCTTGGAGCTGCATAAGCCTGGGCTGTATACTTGGCCTTACTTAGCCTTACGTATTGTTATAATACAGATCATAGGAGAAAGCCAGGGAGCCAAAGCCACAACACACATGGGAATCTGATGAAATGGTGATCTAAAAGAAGCCGTGCTACAACAGGAAGTAAGGCTTTACCCTTGTGTAGAAGCCAGGGCACAACAGATCAAGCCACAGAGGTCAGAGTATTCTGTTTTGTTATCAAATTTGAAAGATACAAGTAATTTCCCCCAAATGAAGGTTCTGTCATCACTGAGTTTATTCCTTTAAGCTGCCTTGAACTATTTAGACAAAACAAAAGCCAGATGAAGGGCAGCCTGACACAGCAGAGGCAATGTGCCTTTATGCAGCATAACTGCATACACCAGCAGACTCCTGTGGTTGTGTAGTCAGCCCTTTTCAGCTAAAGCTACTCAATAGCACAGAGCTCTGCAAGGTCTAGTCAGCCTTGTTCATAAGCTCCATGTCAAACTGAGGAAAACTGTCAAAGGCCAGCAAAATTCTCAGCCAGTAAAGGTTGCTGCCTAGCCTAACAACCTGAGTTCAGTCTCTGGAAACCCATGAAGGAAGAGGAGTCCCAAGAATTGCTCTCTGACCTCCACCTGCACTCAAACACAATAATGAAGTCTAAGAATGGTTGACCGTGAACATGAACAGGATTTTAAAGTCTGTATATAACATTATGGAGAATGCATAGATATATGCAGACAGTGCCTGCTATTTTATATAAGCCACCTGCATACCTTAGTTTTGGTGTCCTGGAACCAGTCAGGTATGACTAGCCTATATGTGATATTTGTAAATTAATTAGTCAGCACTAACAAGAGATATGCACCCATTTCCCCTGCAAATTCAGGTCTTGCTCAGCCACATGCAAGTCTAGTGACTAGAAGCAACAAGGTCCTAACTGGCTAAGTTTTTGGGTTTGGCTAATCAAAGGCAGCCGGGAATGGGCCCTGCTCCATGGAAATCATCTTTGGCACTTTCAGGATAAGACTCACCATGATGTATGTGTAGCTGCAAGGCCCATAAGGCCTTCTGCTATGCTGACAGCAGCTTGCCACCTTGGGTCAGAAGCTGGTTTAACAGCAGAGTGTGCTGTGAAGCTGGAGGATCAAGAAACAAACAGACACAACTCTGTTCTCAACAATTTAATGTAAAAGAATAATAAAAATGGTAGGGTTTCAGTTCTTAATACATTCTTGGAATGTTGGCCTCCCAGAGAGCATTATTTCAAACAGTTGAAGAATTATCTTAACTTTTCTGACTCAAAGACAGTTTGTTTAAATTTGAAAAGACTTGGTTCCATGGGGTTGTAGTAGCTAATTTATCAAGAGAATTAAATACAAACATGTCAATGTCTGAGCTAACAAAGAGTAATATGCCAGAAACAGCTGGGGCAGACAGGAGAGCAAACAATCCTAATATTACTTTTCCCTTGTAACAATATTAATACTTGAACATAAATTAATTATACATTCATTATGGTGTTTTAAAACAGTCACGCCCAAATAAATTTATATCATCAGAAGATGTACACACACTATATGCCTGCTTAAGCACAGCTTTTTGTCCAACAGCCCTTGGCCACATGTTGACAGAATCCTCTGCTTCTCAAGCTAACGTAGGTCTGGCTGTCATTTTGTAGAAGACACACTGAAACGTCAAACCTCACCAAGCTAGGACTCTGGTGCCGGAGACACCAGGTCAAAACCAGTGGTTCTCAAACTTGAGCTTGCATCCCAGCCACCGGGACGTTTGAAAAACACCCTGCTAGTCCTGTTAATGAAGCCCCCAAATCTCTGCTTTGAGAGTTACATGGGGTATGACTGTATTTCTGACAGTGCCTGGGGAACCCTACTTTGAGAACCACTGGCTTAACTAGGCACTGAGCACCAACCACCCCATTGCTGTTCAGTCACACCAGCCACTGTCCACTATTTAACTGCAGGGGGCAGTGTGGAGCTGGTCCTTTGACACCATTGCTCAGCATCTTCTGGTGTCAAGAGAAATCTGGGCCTGGCTCACAGGGCTCTCCCCTGCTAGCCCATAATGCACTTTACAACTAAAGCCATATACAGTATATTTGAAATGTTTTATTTAATGCTGAAAAACTTACCCTAGGGGACAGAGGATGTAAAATGAAAAGGCACGTCGTCATGTCGTCCTTGGAAATGAGTTGTTTTCTTCAAACTAACTTCACTTTTACTTCCGAGCCCAAACACTCTATGAGGTAAACAGGCTCTTGTACCTCAGGGACAGGGGGCAGGGGCTGTGGTCACTCTAGGACTCTAAAGCAGGGTCTGGGCGTGAAAGCCCTGAGCAGCCGGAAGACAAATGCCTTCCTCAAGTTTATAAGGAAGGTACCATATGAATCCTTTTAGGAGGCCCCAGAAACAAGCTTTTCAGTAGGGCTGGGAAGGAGCCGTTTCTGAGTTTGTTGGAAGATCACAAACAAAAGCAGCGCACAGGCTCCAAGGCACAGGCAGGATGCTCTGTACTTCTAGGCCCCCTGCCATACCCTAATCAGCTCACTGAGCCAGGCTAGTCTTGTATTTAGTGAAAAGGGATCTGCAATGGTGGTGGAAGTCCTCAGCACCTACTGCCCCATCTCATCACTGCACACTCTGCCTTGAACTCAAAAGGGTCTTCCAAGTCAGGTGTACTATAAGTATTCACAGCAGTGAAAGGTAGTCCCCATCTGACCCTGTGGCCCTTCCATTAACTGCTTTCCCAATCACAGGGGACAGGAATGAGCCAAGAGAGCCTGCCCAGGCAGCCCAGGCTGGGCCAGGCTAAGATGAAGCAAGCACTATTGAGGGCCTGAAATGGCTGTGTCAGGTAAGTGGAAGCTCATGTGGTCACTGTGTGCAAATGAGGGGCTCATCTTAAGTGGCTCAGTGGGGAGCGGGCCTGGTGGTGGTCTCTGGCCTCCACAGCAGAGGGTCCTGTGCACAGCCTGCCTCCCGGTAAAGTGCGGTGTGCCGGGGCTGTGCTTGGGGTGTCAGCTGGGGAGGGGGGGCAGCAGTGGGCTCAGCAAAGGGGTGTCAACAACAGCCCACCTGAGTAAAGCTTGTGTCACCAGGGAAAAGCTGATGGCAGGAACACACAGCTCCTGGCTCCCACAGCATAACAGCTTCTAAACCCAAACGGGGAAAGGCTCATGAAATAAAGGGGACTTGTCCAAGGTGGGGGACAGTCTTCAGGGGAACACAAAGGCAAGCTGTCTTCTGAAAGGATTACCTTAGGACTAAGTTAAAAAGACACATTCTTGTCTCCCCCATGTGTCAAATTTAAGATTGCTACTATTGCTTCTTCCAGAGGGTCATGAAAAAAAAATGTAAGCCTTGAAAAAAGAATTCAATTTGTTTAAAAGAGCAACAATGTTGGGGGAGACCCCAGGTCATTTGGCTCACAAGCTGCTTTAGCATCATCTGGCCTCAGGAAGCATCCCTGGATATCCACCCACTTTCTGTGAGGAAATTTAAAATCCTTTTCTTTAGGACCTTGTCCAGATAACTGGGAAGGCGACTTTTAGAGGGGATGCCTTGCCGCTTCTGGAGGTGATCTTTAATTATAATAGTCTTCACAGTCACATAGCGTGCAGGACTCAAGTTCAATGAACTGCAGAGAACCTTCTCCCGATCTGACAGCAACTCAAACCCAGGAAGGTTCTCAATGGCCGCAAACTCGCTGTCTTTGCCATCCTCCTTCCCCCTTTTGGAGCTGGCCAGGTTTTTGTTCTCCTTCCTTCTCTCCCGTTTGTGTCTGGCAGCCTCATATTCGGCCGACTCCTCCATCTTCGTAATGCCATTGCGCCGGTACCGTTGCAGCTCTCGGATCTTGGCGCGAAGCATCTTCTCTTTGTGCATGTTTTCAAATAAATCATCAAATTCTTTGCAGGACATGAACTGGTAGAGTGGCCGTAGTTTCAGCCGCAGCTCTTTCTCCTCCTTGGTGATCTTTCTCTTCAATGTCTTCTCCTTCTCCTTCTTGTCCTTGCCCAGGAAGGCTGGTACCAAGTTATAGTCTCGGGCAATGTTCTTCCGGCGCTGCCTCTCCTTCAGCTTCCGCACATACATGTCTACATGGGCACGCTTGAGCTCAATCTCCACATCGTCATCATCGTAGTTCACAGACAGCCCACTGATGAGCGTCTCTGCATCCTGGTCATACTCAATCTCATAGTCATCTCGCAGTGGCATGTAGCCCAGCTGCTGCTGCTCAGCCACAGAGATGTCCAGTGGGGGCAAAGGTGTGGTAAGGCTAGGCGAGAGAGGGCCTCCACTGGGGCAGGTATGATCTGTCACCCGGTTGGGGATAGTGTCAGGGATGCAGGCTTTGCCTAAGTTTCCATGGATATACATGCTAACATAGTGCTCCATCACTTCCTGGGGAGTCCGTGAAGCACCAACATGCGCAGCCATGTCTTCCTATAACGACAAAAGCCAGACCATCAAGCCACTTCACTCAAGTTCCTCCCACCATCTCACAAAGCTTTATTTGGGCTACTTCCTATCCATGTTGTTACTTGTCTGTCTCTCTCTCTCTCTTACACACACACACACACACACACCAATTATTCCCTAAAAGATGTTCAGGTATGCATCCCATCCAGATCAGCACTAAAGGAACCCAGATGTACCTGAGTGGGAAGATCCAGAGTTACAGACTTGTGCAAGGCTATGTGGAGCAAAGTAAGGCTTTGTTCTTTGACTTCTTAAAGAGGAACCAGACATGTGCTATTGAACATTTTGCCCACTGCAAATCTTGAAGAACATTTGAAGAACATCTGGTGTCAAAGGACATACTCCTCACTCAGACTAGAAAGCAGACTTGCCAACTTGCCCAGAGGCAAACCAAGTCCATGCAGAATGACAACAAAGGGGACTGTTTCTTTGTGCATCTCTAGGACAAAAGGCCAGGACTCCTTTAGCTTTGTTCCAGCCTTAGGTTTGAGAATGTAAGCTTGTTCCTCTCTTAGGTGGCTGGAGATGATGGGTATACAGAGGCTAACTGCAGTGCCACCACTGCTGAGAGCATTCTCCACTTCTGCAAGAAAGGAAACTGAGTGGCTCCCTCAATCTTTTCCTTTTGCCAAGAGGCCTCTTCCTTAAAGTCAACCACTAAAGCCACTTCAGAAAGTAATTGCTCAAAATGCACACTCATTTCCCGGCTGCTATTCTCAACACAAGTTCCAGAACCAGCAATACCTCTTTTGAGCTGCAGGCTATACACAGCTTAGTGGCAGTCAAGTTGCTTTGGGACCCAAATGGTTATGCTTGATCCAATCTCTATGCCCTTGATGGCCAGTTGGAGCTGATGGCTGTCCTGGACATAAGCTAGGTACTGTGTGAGGAAAAAAGGCTCAATTCAGCTAAGCAGCCCTCCATCTGGGCCTTTTATGGGACATACACCTGGAGCATAGACCTCTTGGACACTCCCACTGGCCTTTGTTAACCTTAACAAAGCAGAAGGAAGAAAGCAATTCTGAGGGCAGGTTCTCCTAAGACTCCTAAGGAGAAAAGTGAAGATTATAGCAAGGGATAGACTCTGGTCTTCTGGGTGGGTGGGTGAGGTTACATGACTCCAACTTTAAGTGTCACTATTAGCCTCACCCCTGCTTGTTCCTCTCAGGAAGCAGTGTAAAACACCAAGGTATCACTATGGCTGGCTGCTGCTGATCTTTGCAGAGCCTCTGATCCTGTCCAGCAAAGACACAATCACTTAGGCCAGAGAGGGTCTGGTTTTCTCAGAGATGCTCCTCTAGGCCTTGGTGAGGTGTTCAGGGAGTGGTCTACAAGGCTTCTCAGTTGCAAAGATTTACATATATGTGCGTTTGTGCATGTGATACACAGGCCAGAGGATGACATCAGGTCTATTCCTTAATCCTTCTCCACTTTCTTTGGTCTCTTACAGAGAACGTAGAGGTCACTAATTCGGCTGGATTTACTGACCACTTAGCCCAAGAACTTGAGATTCTCAGCTGAGGTCCCATTCACAAGGCAGTAGGAAAGATCAGATGCATTGGGAGGCACAAGCACAGTTCCCAGGGCCAGGCAGTCTGTGATCTGCAACACCACTCCTGCTATTAGGAACTATCAGGTTCACTCAAACTGTGAGTGTACTTGTGTGCATGTGATCCAAGGGCACAGTCTTCCAAAGCTTTCCTTCTGGCTCCACCTCTTCTGTTCCCTTCATTCTTGCTGCTTCCCAGCCTGTGATGTATTCTCTTAGGGGTCTTGTTGTTGTCCAATTAAAAGTGACAGGTAAGTGTACTTGCATATGTCATCTCATTGAGACCTCACAGCTGTACCCAAGAGAGCAGTGCTCTCACTGCCCACAGTTCAAGGTCAATAAACCTCTGGGTGAGCTACCATAGGGCACATGGCCAGTCAACATTGTGCATCTCAAATTTAGCAGTCTGGCTAGGAGTACTGCCTGTCACCACATACTTGGCACACCAGGCCTCTCATGATTGTCAATGCATCACATGCTGAAGAATCTTTGCCTTATAGACTCACTGACGCTGTGATCACACATCAAGGCTGGACTATAGGCCACTGCTCTTTCCTGGTTCAACCAGCTCTCAAGCCCCACAGGATGGCAGGCCCTGAACCTGACTAGTGGAAGGGTGCTATGCACACAGTTCCTGACATTTCCCAGCACCTTGACTGACTGGGGTGGGCCTCACAGTTTCCTTCCTGTCCTTCCTCTTCAGTAGACAACCCCACCACAACCCAGCTAACACTTAACTCCACTGTTGTCTTTATTCTCCCAGCAACTGGACTGTGAGGCACCAATCAGGCCGAGGTTGGCCATAACCAGGGGTTGGGCTTCCTTTTCTAAGCCTTTTGAGGCTGGACTTTGGGGAACGAAGGACCATGTATCCTCTGTGTAGAGGGAACCCTGGCTCCTTTTTCCCCTCTTCAAATGAAGGAGCCTCTATCTAAAGGGGCAAAATCCAAAGGCAGCCCCCTTGCCTGAGGAGGTCCACTAAGAGACTGCCAAGAAGCATGCAGCACCTACAAGGCCAGGGGGAAAAGGAAACATAATGCCCTTGAAAGTATTTTGAAGCCAGCTAGGGGAAGGGTAGGAACAAAGCACTGATCACAAACATACCCAGTAAAGTGCTCCTAGGCAGTTGTACCTCGTTCTCCCTCCCCAGATGGTCAGTGCTGGACAAGCTGCTGTCAGCCTCTCAAGCCCCCAGTGAGCTCTCACAGCTAAGCCACTGCTGCACCTGCTACCCCATCATGGCTCTGTGCACCCTCAGATCACACCCTCCCAGAATCTTGAGAAGGGCAGCAGGACAGTGTGGCCAGGAAAAAGGCAGGTCAGGGCACCACCAGCTCCCTAAGCTAGCAGGCTAGCTCAGCCCATTATGCAAAGGGACATCTAGACATGACATTTCTTTCTGCCTTACAGGACACAGTTGGCCCTTGAGATGGCCGACTCACACTACTTTTCTGAGGTCTTGGATAACCCTGAGACCTCATTTCCGTGGGCACTGCTCCAGTTTCTTCTGTGTTTAAGTGCACTTCCCTAGTTGGTCTGATTCAGCTAACCACTGGGAGTCAGTGCTCTACATGACCCCTTAGCTGTTAACTACCTAGGATCTTTCCTCCTCTAGTCTGTGCTTATCGTGTTTACCAATCCTTCTGTCAGACACATAGGCTGGTGACTCATTCCTGCTACTAACTCTGAAACTCTTCTGCCCTGGTGAAAAGGACGATAGTCCCAACAGCCTGGGAGCTCCTATTAGATGACAAGACAGTACCTGGGCTGATACCTGGCACTAGCAGGCCTGTACTATGCTGTCAGTGATCCAACGAGGCATGGGCCACAAACACCCAGGCCCAGATTCTAGCTGAGCTCATCTTTCAGTACAGTTGGCTTTTCACAGTAAGGGGGAAGGGGTGGCATCTGCCTCAGAGTGCGGGGCAATCGAAGGAATAAGGGATAGTACAACACACCTGCCTTGAGGCCTGGCACCAGGCAATGGGCATCAGCCTTTAACACCCTCTGTCCCTATGGACAAGTACCTTCTCTGTTGGTTCCTCTTACTACATTCAAAGCCACATACACTGGCCTGAGCCTCACTTCCCCCTAATGGATGCCCCTCTAGAGGAGCTGGTCCTCTCAAACTGCCTCTTCTGTGATAGTATAATGTCTTTAGAGCCAAGCTTTTAACACTTCATCACATACTGGCTGGGGCTTAAGGCTTTTCCAATCATGAGTCTATACAAGTTCACCTAAATTCCTTTACCATCCCATAGGAAGAGTCCTCATCTTTAGCCCTCTACGTCAGGTAAGCTAAGCTAGCTTCTGCCTAGCCCACAAATACAACCAACTCCTAGATCAAAAAATACCTCCTTCCTCCATGCTTTTCTGTCCTTCTCAACACAGGATACAGAGTCCTACTCAGTCACACTGCAAGGCCATAACTGACCCAGCAGTGTTTCTCCAGAGGGGCAGCACATAACAGACTGCTGAACACATGCCAGTGGGTAGAGGAATGAATGCACAATGCAGCAATCTGCACGCAGGGCATGGTCCAACCTCTGGGTGTCAACTGTCATCTAAAGAGTCTACTCCACCTGCCCCAAGGGACAAGTACTTTCTCCGTTGGTCCCTCATACTACATTCAAAACCACATAAGCTGGCCTGAGCCCCACTTTCCCCTGATGAATGCCTGCCCCTGTAGAGGAACTGGTCCTCTCAAACTCCCTCATCTGTGACAGTCTAGTATCTTTAGAGCCAAGTAACAAAACTGATGGCTCATCTACCAAAGCTTGGATTATCCTGAAGCTCTGACTGTCTGCATGTCTGTTCTCATGTGTTCCAGAGGTCACACATCACTAAACCAGCAGAGCCCACCACAGAGCAGTTGTATAGAGCTTCTAGGCACCTGGGCAGGCCTGACCTGTGTGTGTTGCTGAGGGCCACCTCTCCCTCAGTCAACCTCCCTTCTATGGTATGAGCCCTTCTGTGACTTCTCTGTGGTACAGGTCCCAGATGGGGCCGGTTAAAAGCCTTCTTGCCTCCAACTACATTACTTAATGTTCTTAGTGCTGTAGCAGAGGCCCAAATTATAATCACACCTAGTCACCACGGCAAAGCTATGGAATTCTTCACAAATAGCTTATATTCTCACAGTTGCCATCTTTCAACTGCAAACTAAGAACATAAATTCACCCCCACAGGGCTGTTTGTGCAAGTCACATGACATGTACATAAAGGGTACAACAGAGGTGGCACAGGCTCTACACAGGTCCAAACTGAGACATGCTTCAGTGTAGTAGGATACAAGCTCAGAAAAGAGCCACATATCCAAGCCTGTAGTGCCTCTGGTGGAGAAAAACAAGGCTCAAAGGAGTAAAGCAACTGGCCTAAGAGAGCATAGATAGAGGGGTCACAGAGCCTCCCATTCCTGAGTGAGGCTCAGTGGTTGCATCTCTCAGCCTGGCCCCAAGACTCTTGCTACTTTAGCAGGTGGCAATCCATGCACTACACACATACACAGGCAGCCAAGCCCCAAGGCTCTTCCCCTTGGGCTTTACTTCTTCCAAAGCTGAGATTGAGCCTTATGAGAACCTGCATCTTGAACAAGCTCCTCTGGCCTTCCAGAAGTGCTGCTTCAGAAGAGGCCTTCCCTGTCTGTTCATCTACATTTTCCATGCCTTAGTTCCTGAGTGCTGTGTGCTTCTGTCTGGGCACAAACACTAGCTGAGGTACAGACTCTACAGACCAAGATTGCTTTTCCTTTTTAACAAAATAAGACAGAACAAAACTGTAACATTGAAGCTGGACAAGGCAAACCAGCAGAAAAAAAAGAGAAGGCACAAAAATCAGAGACCCCCTCATTGACACTTGGAAGTCCACAAAAATACTAAACTGAAAAGTAAAATATATACACATGCAGACGCATGCTGGCCCTGTGCTTGCCGCTTCAGCCTCTGTTCATTTAGAGGGCCTTGTTCTGGTGTCTTCCCACCACCCTCTGGCTCTTATACTGTTCTGTAGGGTTCTCTGAGTACAGCCCAGATTTCAACAGATAAAGCAAGCTCAGTTCTGGGATCCCTGGAACTAACAGTCTCATTCTTTCCAGTGGCTACTCTGGAAATAAGTGCTGGAGGAATGATGTGAGGAAAAGAAGGCTCAAGGAAGCAGTGACAAGCAAGGACAAAGATCAGTCAGTAGTCTTGATTGAGGTAGGAGCACCTCAGGCAGAAGAAAGGAAAACTGATCAAGGGAGTAAGCTCACTGAGAGCCATTGACATGTCAGGCCCTGCAGGCATTGGAGTGTAATCTAAGAAGCAGAACTGGAAGTTGCTGAGGGCCAAAGAGATGCAGCTTACGGTTCACGTTTGAGAAGGGCTTTAGAACAGAAGGAAGAGGCAGGTAAACCATGTGATCACAAGAGGTAAGCACCATCCTGGTTCAGGCCAGAGTTAGCAGCTCCATTAGGCACATCTTTTAAACAGATGACCACTAACTAACTGGATGTGGTGGAAGGCTTTAGGTTGGCTGTGTGTGTAACTGAGGACAAGTGAGTCTTCACAGGCAATCAGGTGGAGAAAGATCATCAGGTATGTGACAAGCTCCAGGAACAGAGCAAATGAATGCACATGTTCAGCTGAGGCTCTTCCTCAAGGTCCTTCATGCTGCCTGATCTGTACAAAGCAGATGCTCAGTGCATGCCAATAAACACCACTTACAAAGTGACCCATTGTTTTTGGAGAGCAGGAGCCATGGTGTTGGCCATTGGGAAGACATCTGAGGAGTAGAATCCTTCCTAAGTGGGGAAGTGGGTCCAGAAGGTCGCTCATTATAGGATGATCTGGAACAGGAGGGCAGTATGGCTGGAGTGGGAGAAGCTAGGGTCAGAGGGTCCTAACATATCAGGGAAGAGTCTGGACAGGACAGGGTCATTCTTAGCTCCCTGGTTCTCTGAAAGCTTAAAGATGTTACATGTTCCTGGAGGCAACGGTGACAATGCAGCCAGGATCTCTTCCCTAACATAGGTGAGGAATAGAAGGAGAGCTCCTTAGAGACATCCAGAGAACAACCAGGACGCCATCACACTATCTGGCTGGCACACACGAAGGCTCTTGCCACCAGTGAGCCACCTCTACAGAAACCTGACAGCTAGAAAGCAGACCCCAGGATCCATGCCTCTTCAGGAAGACGCCTTTGTTCATTCTTTACTGCCATCATACCATGTCCTGGGTGCTGTGGAGACTAAGAATTAAACGAGATACTGCTACTCATAGAGAACCTTAGCACAAGGCACATGCTGACACCCACAGAAAGCACACGAAGCCCTGAATGAAGACTTAAGTGCAGGCGGGACGGACAGCCCGGGCTTCTGGCCTTCCCCACCACTATGCCCAGGAGAAAGCAACCAGGGGAACGCAACCGTATCAGGGAACTCAGCAAGAACCGTATCAGGGATCTAGTTTGATGCCATCTGACTCAAGGATAAGCCTAGCAAAGCACAGGGCCTACCCTCCACCCGCGTTCAATGCACACACCTCTTGAGGACGAGTGTGAAGGACAGACAGCTCCGTGTCGGGGCCATGGGTCAAAGCCCTGCTCTACCAGCTGTGTGGCCGCTGGTGACCAACACGTTCCGGGCAGAACCGCCCGACCACCTGCGGCCCTCCGCAGCGTGCACCGAGGCAGCCAGCCGTGCCCTCCCTCTAGCCGTAGCCCGCTGCTCACCCAGTTGCCGAAGCCGAACTGCTCGATGGCGTCCAGTAGCAGCTGCTCCTCGCGGCTGGTCCAGCCACCCTCCGCCTCAGGACCCCAGAGTGTGAATCGTCCGCCGTCCACCAGCTGGTAGCCGTGGTAGCGGCGGTGGTGGCCGATCTCCGCGCCGGCCGAGAAGCACTCGGGACAGAGCTCGATGTCCTGGCACTCTGTGCAGCGGAAGCGCAGCGGGCTCACCTCGGCCAAGCAGTACACGCAGTACTTCTTACCCAGCTCCGCCATCTTCCCCCGCTCGCCCGCCGCCCGGCCCGCAGCCGCCGCGCCCCCGGCCGTCAGCGCCCCGCCG